>NC_087347.1:70745752-71069710 GCF_030014295.1 Loxodonta africana
GACCATTTACTTAATCCCAGGATGGGGGCTGCTGAAGAAGGGAATTAAGGAGCCCCCTTTTTTTGCTATAGCTGAGTCAAGGCCACGGTGACCCCGTTGTTCCCCACCCCCACCGAGGCCAAGAAGGCCGGCTAATCCCTGCGGACCTCCGGCTCTGTTTGTCAGCTTCCACCCCCCGTCTCCCCGCCTTGGGGAGGGGGCTTTGGGGAGGCGGAACTAAGGCAGGTTCCGCCCTGGAGTGGAAGCTACAGGAGGGTAGGGCTTAGACTTAGACTTATCAGCCCACACAGGCCCTCCCAGCAGCGTTGGTTTCCCAGTCCTGACTGAGAACCGAAGTTCTCTCTGACAAGGTCAGAGGCCTCTGGTCAGAAGGCTTTGCGGGAAGGCAGGGGGATTAAAATGAGGTTCCACTGGGACCTCGTCACATTGCATGGTCCCCCCCCCTTTTTTTTTAAATCTTGGTCAAATTTGGCAGTTGACGCTTCTGTAGCGCTTTTCTGTTTGCCAGGCATTGTAAAAACACTTAATACGCATCAGCTCATTTAAGCCTCAGCACTCTCAGGAGGTAGCTTTTATTATTATCTCCATTTCAAGGAGGAGTAAGCTGAGCTCTGGGATGAACACACTTTTTAATCTGCAAAAACTGGAGTTCAGTCCCACGCCGTCAGATCCTAAGTTCGTGTTCTCAGTGTGGTCCTCAGAAGGCTCAGCCTCAGCAGGGCGTGTTTCGGTGACACGGGCAGCCTCGTCCCAGGGAGAGCCCTCCGTTATGGGGGGGGGCATCCATGGGAGTAGATTTGCATTGGGGTGAACCAAATGCGAGGGACCTTGCTCTCAGGTCGAACAATTCCGACCCTGCTGGGTGGGCATAATCTGGCGCTCTGTGGTAGCAGCGGGGCAGAAGGGACCAGCAGGAGTGTGGTGGCCTATCCCCGCCCCGTCAACGACCCCATCCTGGGGTGTCTCCTCAGACGGCCCTTCTCCCCTCTGGGCAGGTCAACCCTGTGGAGAGCTGCTGGGGTTGCCACTTCGAATCCGCGTACTCTGTCTTCTTGGGCTCGGCCTGGCCTCTAGCTCAGACCAGGGGAGAAAAAGGGGGAGACTCCGAAGCCCCGAGCTGCCCCACCGGCATCCCCCTCCCCACATTCCCAAGCAGGAGGACCAGGCAAGCGGGAGCCCAGGGCTGGTCCTGAGGAGGTAATACAGGGCGCGGGAGTTGGGGGTGACTGCTGGAATCCGCGCTCCGCAGGGGCGCAGGCCCCCAGAGCCTCCGCACTTTGGAGGTAGGTCTCGCCCTTCCAAGGATGAGACCCAGCCGCGGGAGGAGGCACGGCGAGCTGCACGCGGCCGCCCTCACGAACCTGCGGATGAGTGGATGCATGTTACACGGTTTTCAAAAGGGGGAAAGGAGACCCGCGTCAGAAAAAAACCTTAACGGCATCGGTTCCCGCAGCGGCTGTTTGGCTGGGCCTTTGCCTAGAGACCTTTGCCGCCGACCGCATTCTGTCAGGGCGTCCCCACCACACTGACTGCCCAGATCTCCAGGGGTGGCAGAGGCGGGGTTTTGGAAAAGTAGATTCCTCCACTCAGATGCAACGGGTCCTGGAGTGGTGAGGCTCCGGCCACCTCCGACTGTGCGGACAGAGAGAGCCCTGCTTGGCTAGTTGCAGGAGGCTCCGCCGGGCAGATGAGGCGACAAGCTCAGGGTCCTAGGGTCGGGAAGTGCTCAGTCGGTCTCCAAACCCTGCTCTCTGCCTCTCTGATCATCAGGCTGTATTGAGAGAGGCCAAGTGCAAGCAAGGCCCAGGGGGCCACTCAGGAAAGCACCCTCCAGCTTCTTCCTCCGGCCAACTCCTACGCACCCCTGATTCTCCTCCTTGACAGCCTCCCTGATTTCTTTACACACACACACACACACACACACACACACACACACACACACACACACACCCAAACCTCTACATTCTCCTAGCAGGGGCTTGAACATCAGTGACCTTCCAGGGCAAGGGTTGAGTTTTAGCTCAGAATCTCCAGAGCATGGCATAGAGGCTCAATAATTTTTTTTGGCCAGGTAGGGTGGGAAGGGGTGGGGTCAGTAAGACCTTAGAGATTTGATTGGAGGGAGGAAAGCCCAGGACTAAGAAATGCCTCCCTTAACCACCTCCCCAGTCAGAAGGCAGGGATAGAGGGGACCCTGGAGGCAATGACTAGTGCTTACATTTGCATATGGTCCCCTGCTAGGGTGCTGTTCTAGGGGAAGGTTGGAGGGACTGGGGTTGGGGGACAGTCTCCCCACATGGTTTATTAGGAGACCAAAACTCCCCATGGCCTCTGGACCCACCAAGGAACAAAACCCAAAATAAATGGCCTCAAGACTGAACAGGTCTCCTTGCTCAGAAGTCTTCAGAGGAGAGAAAATGTGAGGAGAAAGGGAAGCAGAGGGTTCCTGGGAACCTGAGTAGAGCAAGGAGGCCCAGGTATGCACGGTAGGAGCCTGGAGGGACCTGGACACAGAGATGTCCCTAGGACAGTGACAGAATAGGGCCAGATTCATGATGGAGGCAGCCCAGAAGCTGGCTGGAACCAAGGCTAAGACTGAAAGGGGGTGGGGGCAAGGAGAGAGGATCAGATTCAGAGAAGTAAAGGCCCTAAGACAGGTCTAGGCCCAGGGATAAGGGGGGTGCAGAGCTCTACCTGGAAGATGTGGCCTCCTGGGTAGTAGGCTCCAGGGCAGATGGTGGTGGCTCTCAGCTAAGGGACTCAGGCACTTAGGGCTCTGCTGCCTACAGGGCCTCTGGACCTCCAGATGATTTGGGGAGACTTTTGCTGACTTACATTCTAGCACCCCTTCCCCAAAAGGGTCCCTTCCCCTCCCACTCTCACTCCTCTCCCATGTGAGAGACTATATAACTTTTTGATTTGAATCCTGTTCTGCTCATCATTGGTGATGTGATCACAGGCAAGCTACTCGTCCTCTCTGACTCATTTCCTAATCCATAAAATGGGGATAGTAATAGTCCTACCTCAATGAATTTTTGTGAAGTTTGAGTAAATATGCTAAAGTTCCCCCTAGATCTTGGCATTAGAATGAATTCTACGTGTTAATCTGAGGACAGAACTCTGGTCTGCTCCCTTCCTTGGTAGTCACTGAGCTTGTGTGGCCGAGGCCACAGCCAACCCACTGAAAGGTAGCCCCAGTGTCCAAGCCTCACTTGGTCGGACCAGGTCCAGGTGACTTAAGCTGCAGATAGAGTAGTTGGGGCCCTGGGTATGACCTGTGCTACTTTGTATTTTATCTTGGGGAAGTACTCATTACATGCCTCACTGTGACAGGCCTGGAAAAGCAAGAGGAAGACAAGACAAAAAGTAAGTTCTCACTGGATCGTCACAATGATCTTAAGGGCTGCCCATCTAAGTTATGCATTATTATTCCTATTTTTATAGCTGAGAAAACCAAAGCTTAGAGTGGTTAAACAACTTGCCCAAGCCACACAGCTAAGACATCCACAGCCAGGATTAAAATCCAGATGAGTCTGTCTCTAAGCAAAAGACCTGAAGGCTGTCCTCAGCCAGCTCCTGCCCCCTTCCTCTCCCTCCACATCCCAGGGAGCAGAGGCCCTGCAAATTCTCCTGCCTTCAAAATTAAAACCCTTTCAAGACCCGGTTATTTTCTCCTTCAATTTTTTTGTTAATACTAGGCGTTTTCACTAATGAAGGTATGCGAACTAAAGGACCAATTCAGGATTTTTTAAAATGCATTATCGATTTTGATACCCATTATCACATATGTCCCAGTGGACCTCAGACAACGTAAATCCTGCTGATATGAGTCAATGATACATTTTTTTTTATTTTTAAAATTTTATTTCTTGAAAATTTGCAACATGAGGTAAAACTTGAAGGCACCTGGCAATGACTACACATACATTTTATTCTCATCTCCTTTTTCTTAGCCTTTTTATTATTTTTCATGGAACTTTTCAGAGCATAGTACTATGCATTCTTCCTTACTGCCAAAGCAGCACTTACAGCCTAAATAAATTAAAGCCAAGGGACTTTGTTTATTTCAGGAAAATTACCACTACAATGCATATTTCATTACTGCAAAAGCAATACTTAGATACAAAATAAATAAAACTAAAGGAATTGCGATCTTAGGAAAATTATTGCTATTATGTATTTTTCATTATAACAAAAGCAGTACTAACAGCTAAGAAGCAGAAACAGCTGCCTTGGAATACTGCAGAACTGCTCACAGTGGTGCATTCCGCATGCTACATGTAGAAGCAATGATTGGGCCCTAAGACTGAACGCAGGGTAAGAATAACTAATAGGAGTTCTGGTCTCTTGAAAAGTACAACCGTAATGCATTATTCCTTATTAGAAAGGCATTCTTTACTGCTCAGAAGCTAGAAAAGAAGGGAGCCAGTAATGCCTGAAAACAACGAATGGCATAAAGGAAAAAATGGCCACTATGACTGAATGAGGACTGGCGATAGTTTATTCTCTTGATAGGTATATTCTCACTAGAACATAGTAACTGGGGAACATAGTGAGGAGGCTTTTCTCACAGAAATAAAGGCAAACCTGTCAAAAGTTTAGAAAATGCACACACCCAGGAGGTATCACCTAAGACAGGGCTCAATCTACATAAAAATGAAGCTCCCACTTAGGATTTTTTAGTTTCACGCACTCAGAAGTCTCCCACCTTGAGGTTAAACATGTTAGAATTGGGCTACCCCCTTTCTCAAGAACCCCAGAGGCATAAAAAGTGGGTGAAACACGGTATGGCCCACGGGTCTTGGAAAGGGTTTTAAAACACTAGGATGCTGGGCTGTTCCTAGCTGGGGCTCAGAAAATCGATCTATTAATCTTTCTGCACATCAGTTCTCTCATCTGTAAGATGAGTATAATGATAAAACCTGTTTTATTGGGACGTTGTGAGGCTTATGTCAGACAACACACATAAAACCTTTTGAAGTTTGCCTGGCACGAGGTCTGCGTTCAATAAATAGTAGTCATTGTAACTATTGTTCTTGTCAGCCCTGGGGTGTGTTGAGCTAGATAAAGCCCCTTGAGTAGAAAGTTCGACTTGGGCAAGTTCAGGAGTGTGAGCCCCTCACGCTTCTTTCCAGTCTGAGCCTCTGAAAACCACCAGCAGGGGTGGGGCCGCGCTTGGTGACAGCAAGCTCAGATCTCCAGGTGCGCGGACCCCTTTTTCCCCTCGTAGCATCAAGCGCAGTGACGGTGTCCTTAAAACTCTGTGGCCTGAGGCGCTGCTCCGAGGCGCGGCGGGCCCGGGGTCTCGACTGCGCAGCCCACCCTAATCCGGCATCATCTGGGGAGACCCGCAGAGGTGGAGCTTTGAGGGCTTGCCCTCGGCAACACCTAACGCTAGCAGCTCAGGTGGAGGGTGGGGACGGTTCCAGGTGGGGCAGAGCGGCTGACCCAGGGGGCTGGGGCCACGAACTCTGCCCGGCGAGAGCTGGCTTCAGCGTCTGGACGCTTCGGTTGAAACTTCAGTTTTCTCACCTGGAAAAGGAAATCTTTATCTGTCCTCCTCAGGAGGCTCTTGAGAGGGAACCTGGGCTTTTCTCGGTTCGCAGGGGCCCGCGCGGGGTTTCTGGCGGCTAAAGGGCAGGCGCGGCTGGCGGATGGGGAAACCATCAGACTCGGCCCTAAAAGTAGCGAGGCGCCCTGCCGAGGGTCCCCAAGACGACCCTTCATTTCCCGGGTGGCGAGCGTCGGAAAGGGTGCGGGCGCGGGCGCGGGCCCGGCCGCGGGGGGCGCACGGTCCGGCTGGGGCTGCTGCTCCGCCTGGGGCCTCGCGCGCTCAGAGCCCGGCCCTGCTTCTTCTACTGTCCTAGGCGGGCGGGGCCTGGACCGCCGCAGTCCCACAGGTTCCGAAGGGGAACAGGGCGACAGCTCCAATCCAAGTGATCCGGGCGCCGAGAAGGGCCGCCACTACTGACTGGGCTCTACAGTTTTCCAGACTCTCGAAGACACCCCCCACCTCCTCTTGCCAAAACCAAAAAACCAAACACGTTGCGGTCAAGTCGATTCCGACTTATAGCGACCTATAGGACAGAGTAGAACCTCCCCATAGAGTTTCCAAGGAGCACCTGGTGAATTCAGACTGCCGACCTTTTGGTTAGCAGTTGTAGCATTGAACCACTGCACCACCAGGGTTTCCTCGGATACCGGCGAAAATCACCCAGGGCTTCCCGTCCCTCGCACAACTCTGTCCTTTGGCGTTAGTGACCTTTTAGTGCCAGAGGATTTTGTTGTTGTTGTTGTTGTCCAGAGAAAGGAAAATAAAATAAACACTGGTTTTTGGCCCTGTGGTCACTTTTAGGCCCAGCAGAGCCTCCTCGGCAGTGGACACTCCATTATTTGGCTCTGCAGGCTCTGTAACAGAGGCTGGCGATTGGAAAAACATCCCCAGGCCGCCAGGAAGCCTCCGGGGCCCGGGTTCGACCTAGAGGCGCCTGCACGCACGTGTACACATGTATGTACATACCAGCGCGCATACTCAAACAGCCCCCCAGCGCACCCTGGACGCACTTTCACCGCAAGGCCGCAGGCGCCAAAAGGAGCACCGTTTTTTTCCAGGGAGAGAAAACTGAGGCCAGGAAATTGGAGGTAGCTTTTTCTCATCCAGAGATTTCCATAAAAGGTGTCCACCTTTGAAGTGTCGACTCTCCAGACATTGCTCTCCGGAGAGCGGGGGGGGGGGGGGGGGCATCTTTTCAAAGGGCAGGAACCTGGAGAGGCTTTTCTTTTCTACCGCGTACTACGGTGTTTATTGGAGGCGTATTTCCTCCGGGCCGCCCCGGGCTATGAGGGCTTCATAGCCGCGAGGATTGCCATTGTTATTGGCGGACAAAAGCGTCCGACACGCACCCCTGGCCGCGTGGCGAAGGGTCAGCCGAAGTTGCCACTCCTGAGTCTGCCAAATTTTAGATCTAGCTGCTTTTCTGAAGTTCATCCGCTAAAAAGAATTTAGACTTTCGAAGCTGAAGACCCTGCGTGAGCTTGTCTCGGAGGCCCGCGCTCCGACCCTCCGCTTCTGATCTTCCTCCTTAGGCCTTCGAAACCACAGTTAGAGGATGCGTAGAGATTCTTGAACCAAGCTCAGTGCAACACTAAGGAGCACGCTAGTGAAACAGCGTGGGCTTGAGAGTGGCGGTGGAGCTTGGCAGATGAGGGCGGTCCTAGGGGTCCCCCTGACCAAGTTCCAGCCCCCACCTGTGTCATTTATTTGCCTGACAAGTTACCTTTTTTGTGCCTCAGTGTCCTTCTCTGAGTAATGGGGAGAAATAATAGTTCCGCATCAAAGAGGGGTTGTAAGGATATCATGAGTTATTTCATCTCACATGCAACAGGCTCTTGCTCATAGAAACAACAACAACAAACAAAACCAAACTCAGTGCCGTCGAGTCGATTCCGACTCTCGCGACCCTGAGTTTTTGGCTCGTAGAAGGCACTCCATAAATGCCATTTCCTTTTATGTACACATCAGGGCAAACCCAAGATTCTCTCTCTCCTACACGCACACATCGCGCACGCTGAAGAGGAGGCTTGTGTGGGGGGATGAGCAGGCAGTGGACTCAGGACTGGCGGATATGAAGCGGTGCAGAGGAATGAATGGTCACAAGTAGGCCAAGGGGCTTTAAAAGGCTAGGAAGGCTTTGGCTGAATCGATTTGAGAAGGATTCCTTTCCACTTTCATAACCCAAGGTCCCAGGTTTGTGCCTTTCCCCTCCTAGTTGGGTGTTAAAACCCTGCTTTTCTTTTTTTTTTTTTTTTTAATTAAGGCAACATTAACCACCCCCACCTTCCAGAAACCCATTTCAAAGGACAAAGAAAAGCAACGAACTAATCTCCCTTTGCATATAGCAAAGGGAGATAAGGTGGGCTTAGAAGGGAGAGACAGGTGACCTGTTTTCTGGTCTGGCTTTAAAATTGTCATGCTTTAGAGGAGAGCTTCATGCTGTACCGCAGAGTTACTCGAAATATGCTGGTGTGCTTTTTAAATATGTGTGTCTGGGGCATTAGAACCATTTTTTTTTCATTTTATAGTCTCTCATTTTACTGTCTCTTTGCCCCACATATGTGTGTGTATTGCCTATCTATGTGCAAATGTCCATTTTGTTTTCTATTTTGTGTGGGTGGTTTTTAAGTTAATTCAAATTGCTGAACTAATTTTATTCAGTTTCCATTCAGAATTAGAGATAAATAGATTTTCTCTCTCCTTTTTGTAATAAAACCCAACCTGTCCAACCAAATAGAACGTATCACCTTTATTTAATTTTGTAAAAGCTATTAAGTTATTATTTGGGTTGTGTTTTCCATCTTCTTAAAAATGTGAACCCATCAATTATATTAGCCATATGGCTTGATCATAACAGCTAATTTCCATTTCATAATGTAATCGTTGTTTGAACACTGACAATTTATTAGTCAAGGTGCTTAGGAAAGTTGTCTCTAGTTCTATTTCCCTTAAATGATGATTGAAATAACCGTAAAAACTGAAAGTCATTAGGCTGTTAGTTTTCATGGCTTTAAATTCTGTGCGTCCTCAGTTTTAAATCTCTAAGAAGAGAATCTTCCACTTGCTCTGTGGTCCTGGAACTCAGAACATAAACTGTTCAGAGCAGCTTTGTTTTATTTGCCAGGCACAGGCTTTCAACAGCAAGAATTTGATGTAATGGGAGGGGGCTCACAGGGCTACTCGGTTATGTTGGACATGAGTGCTGGCTGAGAAGGCTGTGCAGTCACACTTTACTGCAAACAAAACATGTCAGCCTTCAGTGATCTTAATACTTTGTCCATTAAATTTACTCCCTCATGTAAATGGCAGCATAGTTAGCTGGTAAACAGATGTTCCCCACTATCATCTCAGAATTAGAAAGCTGTGGTTTATGATTTGCTTTAAGCTCTGAGCTTCTCATCCCTTCAAATATTTTCCAGAGTCATTTCTGTCCCCCACCCCCACCCACCCATCCAAATTATGTTTCTTTTGCAAACCTCACTCTTGTTGGTTTGGAAAGAAAATGCTCCTGACACTATCATACATACCTTATGGGCTCCTACAAATATTCACATCTAACACATAAAAAAAGATGTACATCATAACACCAAAACAGGTGATATTTAAAGTAATTTGGCCTTAATGCAGCCTGAGTTTAACTGAAGGTATGGTTTTAATGAACTGCTCTGTATATCCCTCAGTTTAAAATACAAGATATTCGCCATGTCAGGTTGTCTCCTAGAAGATGGGATTTAAATGCCAGATGGATAGCTGGCCTATTGATAGGCAAAAAGCTTTGACTTTAAGTCAGTTGAAGAAATGTGAACTCTTTTATAAGCTAGCCTACATCTCAATTAACTAGAATTTATTTTTTTGTTATGATCATACATTTTCTCGTATTAATTATCACCTATTATATTTATGTTTTCTGATAAAGACATTTCATTTAGGTACGCTACATGGAAAGTGCAGCCTTGGTGGTGCAGTGGTTAAGAGTTTGGCTGCTAACCAGAAGGTCAGCTGTTCGAATCACCATCCGCTTCTTGGAAACCCTATGGGGCAGTTCAACTCTGTCCTATAGGGTTGCTGTGAGTTGGAATCAACTTGACTGCAAGGGGTTTGGTGTGGTTTTGGTTTACATGGAAAGTATTTGTTAACGGCCTGAGAAGGTTTTGCAAATGATTGTATTACCCAAGGAGGGGTGTTTATATTGAGGTCCTCCATCCTCATTGTCTGGTTATAGGACCACAGACCAGTGGACTTGCTTAGCATTAGCCGGCTGCTCTCAGAAATTTTAAACCTGCTGCCACTTTATCAAGAGAACTAAGATCCATTCCCCAAGAGTCTGGAATGATTGGTTAATAATAACAATAAAACCAAAAATTACGCTGGGAATGGCCAACAGTGCTTTGTAATAGTAGGTACTCAATAACTATTTGTGGAATAGATGCCTGAGTAAATATCTCAGATCTTTCATTTCCTTATATTATTACTATTATTTCTTTAATAAACATTACTGGAGTATAACATTGTTTTGGGCTGAGTTGTATCCCCCCAATACATATTGAAATCCTAACTCCTGTACTTGTAAATTTGACCAAGTGGAAAAAGGGGTTTCCTTTTGTTGTGTTAATGAAGTCATATCAGAGTAGTGTGGATCCTAAACTAAATCACTTCTGAATTATAAAAAGAGCACAGAGACACACGTAGGGGGAAGACGTCATGTGAAGACCAACAGGGCAGATGTGTCTACAAGCCCAGGAACTTCCACTGGAGTCAAGCCCTTAACCTGGACTTCTAGCCTCCTAGACTGTGAGAAAATAAATTTCTGGTCTTTAAAGCCACCCACTTGTGGCATTTTTGTTACGACAGCACTAGGTAACTAAGGCAAACATGCATAAAGAAAAGAGAGCAAATTATAAGTAGACAACTTGATGAATTCTCACATAGTAAATGCACTCTTGTAACCACCATTCAGATTGATATATAGAACACTACCACCATGTCAGAATCCCCCTTTGTGCCTACTCCCACTTATGACCCCCCAGAGGTAATTGCTACCTTGACTTCTAATATGAATAAGTTTGCTTGTTTTAAAACTTTATATAAATGTAATCATACAATGTATAGTCTTTTGTACTGGCTTCTTTCCCTCATGTTATTTATGGTCTTCCATGTAGTTGCACGTTGCAGTGGTTCATTCTCATTGCTGAATAGATTCCAGTATATAGATAGTCCACATTTTGTTTACGTGTTCTTCTGTTGTTTAACATTTGGGTTGTATCTAGTTTTTGGCTATTGATAATAATGCTGGTATGAACACTCTTGTATATGTCTTTTGGTGTACATATGTATGTTTTTTTGGTGAGTATAATACCTAGGATTGGAATTGCTGAGTTATCTTAGGTTCGTCATGTATTAGTATGGATTTTACTTCTTGATAAGGATAATGCGATGATCCTCCAATAGCATCCCATGTACCTCAGAATAAACTCTAATAGCCTTACATTATGGACAAAGCCCTAAACCACTTGGTCCTGACACTGTTCTCTTTCTTGTGGCTTATACTCCAGCCATAGTGACCTCCATTTCTTGAACACACCAGCTACTTCTCCCTTAACGGCTTTTCCCCTTGCCAGTTCTCTTTGCCTGCTATGCCTCCATACAAATATCTGGTGGAGGAGCAGAGAGAACTTACCTCTGTCACCTCAGTAAGGCTTTTCCTGACCAGTCTATTAGATCCATAATCCCTGCCGACATTCCCTACCGCCCTTCCTTGCTTTGTTTCTCCATAGCACTTATTGTTATATGACATGCTATATGTTTTTGTTTGCTTGTTTTCAGTCTCTTCCTACTAGAATGTAAACTCCATGAGGGCAGGGATATTTGTCTGTGTTTTTTTCTTACTGACTGCTATATCTACTGCTATATCAACAACTTGCTGGGCCCTGAACAGTACCTGACAAATAAATAGATACTCAATAGTTACTAAAAGAATAAATTAGTGGATAAGAAGAGGAAGGCACAATTGTGAAAGCAGAAAGCTGCTGTAGCAGAGTCAGGAGATTTGGGTGTTGGTCCCTGTTATGTCATCAGTTGACTCTGTGACCTTGGACAAGTTGCTCCCAGCTTCCCTGTGTGTCAAATGGAGATAATAGAAACCTGTTGTCATGCACCTCACAGAACTGCTGAGTGGACAAAGTGAGATAATGTGGGTTAAAATGCTTTCCAAAGTTTAAAGTCTGCCTTCACTTGGCACAGAAGAGGCTCTCAGGAAAAATGAGGTGAGAGTGATAAAACAAATAAGGCATGTACGGTGAGAGCCATGAGCTCCCCCCGCCCTTGGGTCTTATGTAGAAGGTTAGTACATGTCACGGTTCAGCTCTCTCTTACTCATGCATCTTAGTGATGTGCTTTTCTTCTTAGTAGAGACTAAAGATTAGGGGTTCCTGCAGGCATCTGCGATCTCAAACCTCTATTCATAGGTAGGGTTGGGAGTCATAAAGGAAATCTAGGTTCAGCTTGAATGATGAGAGCAGTAATAACTGCTTACATTTATTAAGTGCTCACCATATGCCAGGTAAATGGTGCTTTGCATCTATTAGCTCATTTATCATTATAACATCCCTTCAAGGTACTATTACTACTCTCCATTTTACATGTGGGGACAATGAGGCAGAAAGAGGTAAAATAACTTCACCAAGCTTGACAGGTGAGGTCAAGATTTGAACCCAAGTAGTCAGGTTCAGGGCTTTGGTAATTAACCACTCTGCTCTGTTGCCCAAGTTCTAGTAGGCTTCTCTGTGGCCCTGCTCTGTGAAAGACTAGCGCAGAGTTCAGTTCATGGCAGGGTGGCTCTCTTCTCTGACATGTTTACACAAGAGGCCAGGATAGAGTGGGTGTGCTATGAGGCTGCTGGACAGTGATGCTCTTGTAAAGACCTTGCACCTTCTCATCACTGTCTTACACTATGTCATCATCTGAATTGGAAAGACAGCACATATAGTAGTGAAAGTAAAAACCATTCGAAGCATAGTAGTGCTTTTGAAAGCTACTTGTCAGTGGACAAAGTACTTTTTGATTGGTAGAAAAAATATCATCAATATAATAATAACTGCAATAGATTGAAATATACCAAAATATGAGTTTATCGTAATGATACAAAAGAAAGAAAAACAGCCCCAAACTAATTGGTCACCCTTGGAGGATACTATGGAACTAACTCATTATTTTAAAAACTGACAGATAAAAGGAAAGAATCAAGAATTTATCCTGCCTTTCTTACATGAACTGTATGTACATTGGGTAACCAGTAGATGAAAGAAGTTTCTCTTTATAGAGATATTCCAACACATAAATGAAGACAGGATAGAACTGGAATATTGTATTTTGTAACCCCAAATGAATCATGGATTTAGGCATTGAGCATCAACAGTGCTGACATCATAAAAAAGAGAGACACCAAACAGTATGTGCCTCCTGATAGAAGAACACACTATCAACTATGAGGTCCTTTCGCTAAAAAGTTTGAACCTGAATATAATCAAACTCCTAGATCAAAAATTTAACAACTTACAGAAGACATAGAGGATAGAGGAATATGCTAAATGATGTAGCAATAAAATCCAATCTGTGGGAAACTTCAGATGACAACCAATTTTTGTAACAAAAACATTGCAAAGAAAAAGGAAGTACCTATGAATTAAAGAATCCTTACAAGACATATCACCTGATTATAATATGTACACTTATTATTAATATGTGCACTATGGATCCTAATTTGAGTGAACTGTACAAATGATGACATTATTGAAACAATTGGAGATTTTCACGTTGACTGAGTATTTGATTGTATTAAGGCATTACTTTTTTTTTTTTAAAATAAATGTAATGGTACTTTAGTTAATGTTTAAAAAAAGTACTTACATTTTAGGAGCCCTGGTGACTCAATGGTTAAGCACTCAGCTGCTAACCAAAATATTGGTGGTTCAAACCCATTCAACGCCTCTTCGGGAGAAAGACCTGACGATCTGCTTCCATACAGGTTACAGCCTAGGAAACTCTATGGGGCAGTTCTACTCTGTCACATTGGGTTACTATGAGTCAGAATTGACTTGAAGGCACCTAACAACAACAACTAATGAATGAAAAGATACGATATCTGGGGTTTGGTTCGAAATAATATAGAAGGAGGGGATAAACGGGTGTAGAGATGAAACAAGATTGGCCTTGAGTTGATAATTATTGAAGCTGGGTGATGAGTACATGGGGATTCTATACTTTAGTAAATGTTTGAAATTCTCCATAGCAATAAAATGCTCCAAAGTGTTAACCAAAAAATGTATTGTGTTCATTTGACTTCTCATATGTCTAAAATGAAAAGGCTTGACAGCGCCTATATTGGCTAACATATGAAGCAAATTGGAACTCTTATACATTGCTGGCAAGAGTGTAAAAATCATACAACCACTTTGTTAAACTGTTTGGCAGTCATCCCACTTGTAGATATTTTAGGCATTTACGCTTATCTTAGTTTCCTAGGGCTGCCATAACAAAATACCACAAATTGGGTGGCTTTAAACACCAGAAATTTATTGTCTCAGTTCTAGAGGCTAGAAGTTCAAATGAGGGTGTTGGCCATTTTGATTCCTTTGGAGGGTTCTGAGAGAGAAACTGTTTCATGCCTCTCTCCTAGTTTCTGATGGCTCCCAGAAATCTTTGGTGTTTCTTGGCTTGTAGATGCATCTTCACATAGCCTCCTTTCCTCTGTGTGTCTCTTTGTGTCTGTTCTCTTTTATAAGGACAACACTAAGTTAGATTAGGACCCAACCTACTTAGGCACCGCCTCATGTTAGTGTGATTGATAACATCTTCAAAGACTCTGTTTCCAGGCAACATCATTTATCTTCACAGGTACTAGGTGTTAGATCTTCAACATATCTTTGGGGGAAACAGAATTCAATCTCTAACAACCCAAGAAACATGAAAACTTATGTCCACAAATAGATTTAAGCAAGAATGTTTACGGCAGCTTTATTCATAATAGCTCAAAACTCAAGTATCCATCAACAGCAGAATGGAGAAACCAACTATGCTATATTCATACAATGGAATACTACTCAGCAATATGAAGAACAAACTACTGATACAAGCAACAAATGGCTGAATCTCACAGCCTTGATACTGAGTAAAAGGAACCAGACGCAGAAAAGCCTATACATTATGTGGTTGTTTTTATAGGAAGTTCTCAAACTGGAAAATCTAATTGAGGTGACAGAAATCAGAACAGTGGTTGCCTGCAGGAGGTTTTTGACTAGGAAGGCAGGAGCGACTGTTCTTGGGTGATGGTAACGTTCTGTATCTTGACTGAGGTTGTGGTTACATGGGTATATATGCTTGTCAAAATTAATTGACCCGTGCACTGAAGATTTATACATTTCTTTATGTGTAAATAATACCCTAATTAAAAAAAAAATGAAATCACGGAGGGGTTCTGACAATCTGTCGCGTATTGGGAAGCATACAGGCAGAGCTATCTATTGTTTTGGCCCAGCTGCTAGGGCAGCCTCAGCCTGATAAGACCCCAGGGACATGGACTCCTCTACAACTAGATCTTTCTATATCTGATTTGGGGTTAAAAGTTTTCTTCCTTGGAGTAATTGGTCAAATGCGCCCTAAAGAAACAGTCATTTATGGGACTAGAAGGACCCCAGAGGCCATGGCCTCCAGACCTTCTGTTAGCCTAAGAGAGGAACCATTCCCAAAGCCAACTCTTCAGACAGGGATTGATATGGGATGGAAAATGATACTGGGAAGAATGAGCTTCTTGGATCAAGTAGACACATGAGACTATGTTGGCATCTCCTGTCTGGAGGGGAGATAAGAGGGCAGAGGGTTCCAGAAGCTGCCCAAATGGACAAGAGGAGAGAAAGGGAAGGGAAGGAGTGTGCTGCCTCATTAGGGGGAGAGTAATTAGGAGTGTATAGCAAGGCATGTATGAACTTTTGTATGAGAGACTGACTTGATTTGTAAACTTTCACTTAAAGCACAATAGAAATTAATTTTTTTTTAAAAAGAAACAATTATTTAATAGTCTAAGTTCTAGCTCAAGGTCAAAAGGTAAGTGATATTTAGTGATCTCTGAGATCTCAGAGAGCAGGACAATGTAGGGCATAAGAAGTAAAGCCCTGGAGCTGGGAACAGGAGGGCTTTATGCTCAGCTGTGCTGTCTTGTGGACCGTGGGCAAATCACTTTACTTTTCTGTACCTTGATTTCCTTTCTCTGAAAATGAAGGAGAGGTACAGAAAACAGTCTCTGGGCACCCTGTCACATTCTGTACAGCTTTATCTTTTCCACTGAGCTTTCTCTGAAGTGCCTCTGAAAGTCCCAAACTGAACTTGGCATCTTCCCCTCTAGACCTGCTCCTCCTCCTGAATTCTTTTTCTCAGCACCACGATCACTCATTCATTTATCCATCTTTGCAAATATTTACTGAACACATAATCGGTGCTAGGCACTGGTCAAGACATTGGTGATTTTCAGACTGAGTCTAGTACAACTAGATGGTGCCTGGCTACCACCACTGACTGCTCCTGACAGGGATCGCAATAGAGAGTCCTGGACAGAGCTGGAGAGAAACGAAGAACAAAATTCTAACTCAAGAAAAAAGACCAGACTTACTGACCTGACAGAGGCTAGAGAAACCCTGACAGTATGGCCCCTAGACACCTTTTTAGTTCATCAGTGAAGTCACTCCTGAGGTTCACCTTTCATCCAAAGATTAGACAGGCCCGTAAAACAAAATGAGACTAAAGGGGCACACCAGCCCAGGGGCAAGGACTAGAAGACAGGAGGGGACAGGAAAGCTGGTAATAGGGAACCCAAGGTCAAGAAGAGAGTGTTGACATGTTGTGGGGTTGTTAATGTCATAAATCAATATGTGTACTAACTGTTTAATGAGAAGCTAGTTTGTTCTGTAAACCTTCATCTAAAGTACAATTAAAAAAAAGAAAGAAAAGATATTGGTGATTTGGCAATGAACAAAAGAGACAACGTCTCTGCCCTGAAGAACCATATACATCCTAATTGTGGGGAGGTAGATGGTAGTGGAAGTGTATGAGAGCTGTAAAGAAAAATGTAGCAGGGAAAGTGGAGGGAGAGTGCTGCCAAGAATGGTGTGCATTTTTTAATAGGGTGATCAGGAAAGGCCTCACTGAGCAGTGACGCTTTAGGAGACATTTGGAAGTCATTCCTGATCTACCCCTCTCTGAAGCGCAACCATCTGGAAAGCCCTCCATCTCACCCCGTAATATTTCTCAATTTTACTTTCTCTCCTCTCTAGTAATGCCCAGGTTCACGCCCTTCCTAATCTCCTGTCTGAATTACTACAACAGCCTCCTAACTTCTCCCTGCCTCCTGTCTTGTCCCCCGAATCAATTTTCTACAAAGCCATGCCAGAGAAAGCTAACTGAAAGGCATATCTCACAATGCCATTCTCCTACTTAAAACTCATCAGTGGTTCCCTCCTGCCAACAAGATAAAGCTCCGATGCCCTAACAAGGCATTTAAGCCTCTTGTGGTCTGGTCCCTGATAACTTCTGTAGCCCCAACCCTCACCACATGAGCCTTGACATCTCTGCTCCAAAGTAGAATTTCCCCTCCCGTACACTGTACCATCTAGAATGCTCACATCTTCATTTCCTTTGCCAATATGTCATTGTTATCATTGTCAGCTGTTGATGAGTTGGCTGCTGACTCATGGCGATCCCATGTGTTGCAAAGTAGAACTGCTCCATAGGGTTTTCTTGGCTGTAATCTTTATGGAATCAGATTGCCAGGTCTTTCATCCATGGAGCTGCTGGGTGGGTTTGAACCACCACTCTTTAGATTAACAGCTGTTTGCACACGGCTTACACGATCCAGGATCCTTTGCCAGTATAAGTCTTATTGTAAGATTCATTTTAATATTCACTTCTTCCAGATGATTTTCAAGTCCTGCATTTAGCACCCCAACCTAGCTAGGCGGGGTGCCCCTCCTCCGTGCTCCCCTGACATCCTGGGCCCACCTATATTAATCACTGTTTGCCGCATTGTTTTGAAATGATCAGGAATGGCTGTTTCCTCTACTAGACTATGAACTTTCGGAGCACAGTACCACATCTTACTCATTATTGTACCTTGGCTGCAACTAAACAATCAATGACTTCTTTTGTGTTTTGGTCCTCCCGTTCTCCTCCCCCCTCACTAATCTCAGTAGGTCATCCATGATAGCTAATACAACTTGTGGCTGAAGGACAGCTTTTGGAAATTGTTCCATTTCAAGGCTGATTTCAACTTAGGTTATCAGGCAGTCACAGATTCTCAGACTTGGGAGAAAAATTCTAGGTGAACTCAACTACTCATCTGACAGTTGGAGGCCCTTCTTCAACATTTCTACAAATTGTGGGGTTATGGAATCCTTCAAGCACGGTGTCATGGTGATAGGGATATGGGGCACTCTCAGCTCTCTGGAGATCAGTCCTTTACTACCATCCTCTGGTTCAGGATGTCGCGTGTGAAAATAATGAAGCTGGAAGTTATTTGTATTAGAACACATGTATGTTTACACACACACACACACACAAACACGTGGTGTAAGTTTAAATCTATAAATTGCTTACAGCTATGAACAGTGGGCTATTGCCTAAATGTTAAGCATAATTTGGGGACTAAGACAGTACCCAGAGAGAAATTATTTGTAATTTGAAGTTAAAACCATCTGCTAAATCAAGAGGCTCAGAGTAAAACGCAAATGCAGTAAGCCCGCACACAGAGTTATGGTGGGAGCTGAAGGAGGGCTGAAGAAATGTCTTAAGGAGCTTTGAGATAGAAGAGCATGAAGATAAGAAATAGAGCAGTTCACAGGTTACTCAGGTGCAAAGGAACAAGGAATAAGGTTTTCTGGTTGAATGAAAGTCTTAGTCTAAAAATGGTATATAGCAACAGGATCTTCAAATGGTGGCTGCAGCCATCAAAGGAAATGTGCTGTCATGGGCGCAGGTAAGGTAAGGAGAGAGAGGGCACTTAACATTTGTATAGTATGCCTTTTATATGCCAAGCATAAGGTCAGTGGTTTCTCATACTGAACTACGTAATTCTCACAGGCAATCACATGAAGTCGGTATTACTTTCCTTTCTACCAATTTACAGATGAGGAAACTGACACTCAGCATCCTGCTCATGATCCCACTGCTAAAGGCATGTGAGACCTCAAAGCTCATGCGTTTCCTACACCAAGCTGCCTTCGACAAGCCAAGAAGCTATCTTTACATTAGAACGGTGGCTAGAAAGGATTTTTCATAAATATTAGTCCCCTAGACCTTGGAACATATGAGCATCAGTTTTATATGTCCTCTTTGAAAATGAAGAAAACATACCCTCTGAAGCAAGGTTTGGAGGGCCATACATTAGCTGTTTTTGATTACTTACAGAATTCTCCACTAATACCTTATTACTTTATGTAGAGAGAAATGACCTTTAACAGAAGACACAATTTTAGTAATTTAAATAAGTTAGTAGTAAAGGAGTCCTAGTGGCACAGAGGTTAAGCTCTTGGCTGCCCCACTGGCGGCTCTGTGGGAAAACGATGTGGCAATCTGCTTCCGTAAAGATTTATGGCCTTGGAAACTCTAAGGGCATCTCTACTCTGTCCTATACGGTCGCTGTGAGTCAGGATTGACTCAAGGCCAATAGTTTTCTTTTTTTAGTAGCAAAGTCTTTTTTGTGGTTAGTTTTTAAAAAAGTATGCAACCATGGATGAATCTAAAGGACGTTATACGTATAAATGGAATCATACAGTATGTATGATTCCATTTATATGACATTCTCAGAATGACATAATTACTGAAATGAGAACAAATTAGTAGTCTACAGGGATTAGGAACATTGGGGTGATGAAGGAAGGTAGTGTGACTCTGAAAGGGTAGTATGAGGGAGATCTTGGTGGTAATGGAATAGTTCTGTATCCTTATTGCAATGGTGGTTACATGAACCTACACATGATAAATTGAAATAATATTATACGCACACATTGTACAAATGTGAATTTTCTTGTTTTGATACTCTAGTATAGTTATATAAGATGCAATCAGTAGGGGGAAACGGGGGGAAACATATATAGGACCTCTCTGTACTATCTCTCAATTTCCTATGAATCTATTTATGTAGTTTTTCAACTTACTTTTCTTTTCTTTTAATTTCATCCTTTTATTCTTGAAGGACTTCTAGATGAGATTTATAATTCCATTTTATCTCCATGACTGACTTATTAGTTACATCTCTTTTTTAAAAATGTAGTGATGACTTCAGTGTTTGTAATATACATCTTTAACTTATCACCGTCCACGTTTCCACATAGTTTAAGAATAATCTTACAACATATATTTCCGTATCCTCCGTCTTAGACATCTACTGCTGCTATAATAGAAATACCACAAGTGAGGCTTTAACAAACAGAAGTTTATTCTTTCACAGTCTAGGAGGCTAGAAGTCCAAATTCAGGGTGCTAACTCCAGAGGAAGGCATTTTCTCTCTGTCGGCTCTGGGGGAAGGTCCTTATCATCAATCTTCCCCTGGTCTAAGAGCTTCTCAGCACAGGGACTCCTGGTCCAAAAGACATGCTCCACTCCTGGCTCCTCTTGCTTGGTGGTAATGAGGTCCCACTCCTTTCTGCTCACTTCTCTCTTTTATATCTCAAAAAAGATTGACTCAAGATACAACCTAATCCTTTAGATTGTGTCCTGCCTCATTAACAAAACTGCCTCTAATCCTGCCTCCTTAACATCATCCAAAAAACCGAAATCCATTGCATTCGAGTTGATCCAGACTTATGGCAACCCACACGGTTTCCAAGGAGTGGCTGGCGGATTCATACTGCCTACCTCCTGGTTAGCAGCTGAGCTCTTAACCACTACACTACCAGGTTAGGATATACAACACATAGGGTAATTATATCAGATCACAAAATGGAGGACAACCACAGGCTACTGGGAATCATGGCGTAGCTAATTTGAAACACTTTCTGGGGGCACAATTCAACCCATAACATCCTCCATTCCATTCTTTGTGCTGTTGGCATACATTTTACTTGTACATATGTTATAAACCTAACAATAAAGTTTCTCTTTTGATTTAGATAGTGAATTATTTTTTAAAGTGATTCTAAATAAAAAAAGATTTTTTCCTTATATTTATCCTTACTTTTACATTTTTGAGTGATATTTATCTCTCTCTGTAGATCCAAATTCCCATATGATATCATATTCCTTCTTCCCACAGAAATTCCTTTAACATTTCTTTTAGTGTGGATCTGTTGGAAAATCCTCTCAGCTTTTGCTTTTCTGAAAAAGTCTTTATTTTCATCTTCATTTTTGAAAGTATTTTTGCTGGGCATATAATTCTGGGTTGACAATTATTTTTACTTTTAATACTTTTAAAGATGTTGCTCCATTGTTCTGGCTTGCTTAGTTTCTGATGAAACGTGTGCTGTCTTACCTTTGTTCTTCTGTATAAAGTGTTTCCTTTTTTTCTGGTTCTCTTCAAGGTTTTCTTTTTATCTTTGGTTTTCAGCAGTTTGACTATGACATAAACAGAGATTTTTTTTTTTTTTTTGCTTATTCTCCTTGGAGTTTTTTGAGCTTCTTGGATCCGTGGCTTGTTTCCTTTCATTAATTTCTCATTAATTTTGAAAAATCCTTGGCTGTGATCACATTAGAATTTCTTCTGCCCCATTTTTTCTCTCTCTTCTCCTTCTGGACTCTAATTACACATATGTTAGACCACTTAATGCTGTTTCATAGCTCTTAGATGATCTGTTTGATTTCTTTTTCTCATTTTTATTTCTCTTTATGTTTTATTTTTAAAATAATTTCTGTTGGCCTATCTTCGTGTTTACTGATTCACTGCTCAGTTATGTGCAGTCCACTAAAAAGCCTGCCAAAGGAATTCTTCATCTCTGTTATTATGTTTTTTTATTTTTAGTATTTCCATTTGACATATATATATATATTTTAATTTTGCTGTTCAAATTCCCTATTTACTTATACATGTTGTTCACTTTTTCCACTGGAGCCTTTAAATTATTACTCATAGGGATTTTAAATTCCTTCTAATAGTACCAACATCTAGGTCATCTCTTGACCTGAGTTCCATTGATTGCTCTATCACTTGGCAATGGGTAATTTTTTTCTTGCCTTTTGCTGTTGTTGCTTGCCTCATAAGTTTTGATCAAATGCTCAACATCATGTGTAGAAGAACAGAAGAGACACACATAAATAGTATTTAAGCCTGGAAATGGTTATACCTCTTACTGTTGGGATATTAGTGTGGGTAGATTAAGTCAATTTAGCTAGTCATTGAGCTGGGTTTGGGTTTTGTCGTTGCTATCATTATCTTTCGGGCACCACAGGTTTCAAATTCCTCTAGCAGCGGGTTGCTATTACCTTCTGTTTGGTGTTAGGCCTGGGTGATGGAGTGGTTTTCTCTGTTCATGCTCCATCCTGTTTTCAACTGTTCCTGCATGCCTGTTCCACAGAGGGGAGAGCCTCTCTCCATGCTCTTGTCCCTCTTCCACTAACTGACTGCTGTCGCTTCTAATTTGGTGCTACATTCATTGTAGGAACAGGAAGATCTTGGTTCTCCTGATCTATCAACAGTTTTCAGCAAGGTCTGTGTGCCCGGGCCTAAGGGATGGGGCCTTCTCGGCATTCCTGCCAATGCCCCTCCCAGGAAAAAGTCTTGTATCTGTGCTGAGTCATGTGCAGGTCAGTGTTTCCTGCTCCTCCCCTACTGGGAGCCGATCTCTGCTTTGTACTGCTGCATAATCCTGGGCTCAAGAGATTTACCCACCTTTTTTTCTCCCAAGGGCAAAAAGCTTTTGCTTCTACCTTTTCCCCAGAAACAGTGGGTTTTTACCTGCCCCACTAGAATGAGAAGGTTTGCTACTCAGGCCTCATTGGCTTAAGGTTTTTGCTCTGTATGAGAGAAGATTTGGCGAAGCGAGCTATATTTAATACTCTTCCCTCAGTGGCAGTTTATCAACCTGCAAGCCTGAGCTCCCAGAGGGGGCTTGCTCCTGTGTCCTGCCCTTCCTCCAATTTTTCTTGTCATCACCTGGTGAAATAATTACAAAGTACCTTTGTAAAAGTCTGAGGTTCCCATTTATTCTAAACTAATAAACTTGCCCACATCCAGGCTTTAAGAATTCATTAAAAAGAACTAGACGGTGCCCAGCTATCACTACAGACTATTCTGATCAGGGCCACAATAGATGGACCCTGATAGAAGGAGAGAAAAATGTGGAACAGAACTCAAATTCTTAAAAATTGCATACTTACTGGACCAGTTGAGACTAGAGGAGTCCCTGAGACTATCACCCTGACACTACTTAAACCTTGAACCAAAACTATCCCCTGAGGTTCCCTTTTAGCAAAATAACAGATTGGCACACAAAATAAAAGATACTACACTTGAGTACAGTGCTGCAGTAAAAAACCGTCTATATAGAGTCAGCCATCACTCTAAAGCAAAGCTGAGAAGATAAAGGAGACGGAAAACTAAAGTACTGGAAACGGAACAATCAGAATGCAGTTAAACAGAACGCTGACACATTGTGAAAAATGTAACTAATGTCACTGAACAATTTGTGTAGAAATTGTCAAATGGAAACCTAATTTTCTGTGTAAACTTCCACTGAAAACACAATAAAATATTATAAAAAAAAAAAACCAGAATTCATTAAAATTTAACTGTTTTCTTCTTACTTACCTTTGTGGTGGTCGCTTTACCCTTCCATACTATATTTCTTTCTCTAGTGGGAGAGGTTTTACACTCTTTGGAATTTACTTCATTTGGTTGGCTTGTGTCCTCAGCTCTCCAGTGGGTTCAAGAAAAATTGTGACTTTGTAGACTGGCTTTTTCTTGTTGGGATAGGAGAGACATTTTCTTACAGCTTTGGAGATCCTAAGCAGAAGTGGAACTCTAGGTGATATTAAAACAACAACAACAACAAAATTTTTTATTATGGAAATTTCCAGACATCAAAAAAAAAAAAAAAAGAGAGAAGATTAGTATTCATTACACAGCTTCTGTAAGAATTTATCACTGACATTCCCCTTCATCAATACATACAGATCCACTTCTTTCATTTTAGCAGCAGCATATATTGCATGGAGCCCTGGTGACACAGTGGTTAAGAGCTTGGCTGCTAACTAAAAGGTCAGCAGTTCAAATCTACCAGCCATTCCTTGGAAGCCCTATGAGGGCACTTCTATTCTGTCCTATAGGGTTGCTATGAGTCAGAATCAACTCAACGGCAATGGGTTTCGTTTTAGGTTATATGTTGCATAGTATCAAAATACTTTAATTTATATAACCATTCCCATGTTATGGATATTTAGGTTGTTTCCAATTTTTCCTTATATCAAATGGTATTGCATCAATATTTGGACATATTTTGTACGTATTTCCTCATGGAATGGGTTCCTAGAAGTGGACTCAGTGAGTCAATGTATATTTTACATTTTGATATAAAATATCAAATTGTCCTTCAAAAAGTTTGCACTAAATTATATTCACAGTGACATTGTATGAGTGGCACCAAAATCTTAACCTAACTTAAAAACCTGAGGCTGCTTACTCTAAAGGAAAATAATAAAGCAGTTAGGTTTCCAATTTAGTCCATTGAAAGATATTCTCACTGTAAAAACCTATTTGCCATTTCAAAAGAGCATTTCATAGAAAGAAGTAAACACTGATCTTTTATTTTTTTAGTCTAGATTTTACAGCTGAAGCTATTGGCTCTCTAAATGGAATTCACCAAAATTTAGCGCTAAACCACATCAACAACCTTTCTGGTTTTTATTAACTCCCTATCATTGTACATCAGTGATTGTAGCAATGGCTCTGATGACTGATATAATAAGCAAAGAATGTGTTTAACTTTTGGCATTAAAGGAAAAGCAACTGACTGACATTCTAAAGCTTCTAGGTTAAAAAAAAAAAAACCCACTAAACACACATTTGCTTAAACTCTCATCATTCAGATTATTTTAAATTCTAGCATCTCATAAAAAAAAATCATACATAAGTATTTTCCCATTCAACAAATATTTATATTTCCTACAACATGCGTGTTTATTTTCCCATGCACTGAGAAGATTTAAAAAAAATTAGACATGATTCCTTTTCTCCAAGAATTTACAAGATACATACATGTTGGTCTTGTTGGGTGCATGAAGTTGATTCCAACTCATAGTAACCCATGTGATAGAGTAGAACTGCCCCATAGAGTTTTCTAGGCTATAATCTTTAATGGAGGAACAGATCAGTAGGTCTTTCTCCTGTGGAGCCACGGGGTGGTTTTGAACTGAGCTTTAGAAGAATCTATTCATCTATTCATCTAATTATCTATCCATCCTACTACCTATTTATTCGGTAAACATTTGTCTCTAATGTCTACTCTGTTGTGGTAATGCTATGAGAACTTGAAGTTGAATAAAAAATGGTCCTTGTCCTCAGGGAAGGACAATCTAGTGGGAGAGATAGACATGTTTATATCCTACTGGGAGACTAGAGAAGGCTTTCCAGGATAGGTGGTGTAATAGATGAGATTGAAGGTTATGTAGGGTGTCAATATATATGACGCAGGAGGAAGTTCATTCCAGGATGAGGAAATATGCTGGGTAAAAACAAGGGTCTGCAAAAATGCATTTGAGAACAAGTTGGAGTGGGGTGGAGTGATAGATCCAAAGATGAAACCAAAATTAGAAAAAGTTGGCTAGGGTCAGTAAGGAGAAGGGGGCATTATTATGGGTGTGAATGGCTAGAGAAGGCTTTGTGAAGAAGGAAGAACCACTTAAACAGGACTTTGAAGGCTAGGTAGGATTTGATAGGCTGACTGTAGATGGAAAAAACACCAGAGGCAGAGACCTGCCAGAAGCACAATGTTCTTAGGGACTAAAGAAATGGATCTATGCAGGGGACAAGAAGTACCCAACATTGTATCACATTCTTTCCTGCTTCGGGGTTTTTCCATATGCTGTTTCCTCTGTCCAGAATCCTCTTTGCCAGTAACAGGATATTTTTGGTAGCCAGTAGCAGAAAAATTCAAGTTGGAAAGACCAGTGGGTGGTTCAGGCTTTGTTTCATAATGCCTTCAGAACTTTGTTTCATTGTGATTATGCTGTTTCTCCCCTTACCTGTATGTTGGCTTTTCTCATGGTAGAGAGATGGCTTCAGTTGGCTGCTAGGCTATATGCCCTTGTTCGAATTCAGGAAGAGAAAGCAGCTCTTTCCCTATCTTTAGACGGAAGCCCTGAGCTTCATTCTGATTAACCCAGTTTGGGTCACATGCCCACCTATGAACCACTTACCGTGGATTGAATATTGTCATGTGCTGATTGGCTTAGGCCAGTCCATTTCTGAACCAATTACTATGGTAAAGAGATTAGATAGGACCGATCAGGTCCACTCTTTGAAGTGAGGGTGGGTTCTATAGCAGCCCCAACCTGTGGCTGATATATAATGTGTGTGTAAGGGATGTCTGGGATGGGGGATATGGAAGAAGGCAATCACGATGTTTACTCCATTGTACCATTAGGGTGTCCAGCAAACTCATATTCTTCTTTTAGGCCTCACCTTAAATGTCAGGTCTTCAGAGAGGCTTTCTCTGAACTCCCAAACTAAATTAGAATTTCTGTGCTCATGGCACCTTATACTTTTTCTTCATAACACTTGTCACCTTTTAAATTATATAATTATTTGTGTGATTATTTGTTAAAAGTCTGATTCCTCTACTAGACCCTAAGCTATATGCAAGCAGGCAACATGACTTTTTCTCAGTACAAGTGCCTAGCTTGCACATAAAGGTATTCTATAAAAACCGTGCAATGAATGAATAAATTCATCTAGACTTCTATTCAGTAATTAATCTTATTTAGATCAACTTCAAAATTGGCATTGTACCGGAGCAGGGGAAATATGTAAGTGAATACTAAGCTCAGAACTATGTTACAATGTGACCAAGAACTGATAAAAACCATGTGTAACAGATAAGATACTCTAGGAAATACACAGATTAAACCACTCATTGTTGTAGATGACACTGTTGAATGCCAGTTTTTTGTAAAAAATGTTGTCATTTTTAGTAATATTAAGTCCCACTCTTTTTCATTATCAAAGTTATATCTCACAGCAGAGTTAATTTTAAATGCACTTACACAGACCAGGACTTCTTACTTTTCTTATAATAAATTATCTGCATCAGAAATGCACAATCAGGGAACTGAAACTATAAAAAGATTTTTATGCGGGCTAAAGAAATGATCATAAACAACCCAGTGGAGCTGCTGTCATTCAAAATATTAATTTTGATTCCTAGCTGTTTTAAAATTTATTCTCATATTAATTTTGGTGCAGTTTTCAAATAGACGGGCTTAAGAAAAATCAAGTTTCAACATTTACTCAAGTCATCAAATGTAGGTCTACAACATCGTACCAAGCCTCAGGATTCTGGTTAAAGATGTTTGAGAAATTCACCTCTAGAGACTCAATTAAATTTAGTCAGATTATTTGGACAGTTTATAGCAGGTTGAATAATGCCCTTCCAAAATTCACATCCACCTGGAACCTCAGAATGTGACCTTATTTGAGAACAGAGTCTTTTGCAAATGTAATTAGTTACAGATCTTGAGATGAAATCACCCTGGATTTAGGGTGGGTCCTAAATTAATGACTGGTGTCCTTACAATAAGAGGAGAGGACAGAGGGATACAAACACAGAGAAAAAGGTGACAGGAAGGTGGAACCAGAGATTGGAGTTATGTGTGTCCAAGCCAAGGAATGCCAATGATTGATGGCAACCACCAGAACCTAGGAGAGCAGCATGGGATGGTTTTTCTCTCAGAGCCTCCAGAAGAAGCCAACTCTGTTCACACCTTGCTTTTGGACTTCTAGCCTCCTGAACTGTGAGAGAATAAATATCTATTGTTTTAAGCTACCCAGTTTGTAGTATTTTGTTACAGCAGCCTTAGAAAATTCACACACAGCTTTAATGTAATTATTTTCTACACTTTCAGTGGAAAAAAGTCTCATTGTTGGATTGGTCCTGAACAAACATTGAAGTGTTTTAATGACCACTAAATGGTTATTGATTTTATCACTTTTAAATGTAACATATTTTTGAGCTGTCGTACAGAAACAGCCTAAGAATATCGTACGTTTAGGTTTGTTAGAATACGTGAAGAAATTCATATTTACTTTGATTTACTTATGGTCTCATTCTGTTATTATTTTGTGCTTTCAGAAACTGAAAATTTCAATTCAGTAGAATATGGAAATTAATGATTTGAGCGCTGTTTGTTCTACAGGGAATCTATTAATCAGCATTTGGTAGGTAAGGGTGGGCTAATATATTTAATATAATAATTTCACTTTGTAAGGTAATCTCTGGGCATAAACACCCGATAGAGAAAATAAATCACCAATTCAAAAAGGCTCTTTCTCTTTTTGCCCCTTACCCATTGTTTGTCCTTAGTATTGATAAAAATTGATAAGAATCTCACTGTATGAAGAAATAAAAACAATACATACAATTAAGGAAATAAAAATCCCAAGTTCTTGTCAACAAGGCTTATTTTTCAGATCATGCAAGACATAAGTAAAGCAATGAGATGGATTTTTGTGTGGCTTAAGGATTTGTTAGCATTTTTTGGTGGGTCCTATTCAGAATTGGGTTTGGTTTTTTTGGTTTATTCAGACTTATTTTGTTTTGCTCATTGCAGACATGTTTGAAATCATTGCACCTTCATAAAACCAAAGCATGAAATTGGTGTTTCTTTAAAAAGTTAATACTGAAACTAAACCAAAATGCTTTATCTGTGAGCAGCCGCAGGCTGTTCTCCAAATTCAAGTTGGGTTTTTAACATCCCATTAAGAAAGTCAGCTTAGCTTGGTGAGTAAAAAATTGACATTAGGATATCTGTGTTGCAGTTCTGTTTCAAATGTAACTTTGGACAACTGCACAACCTTTCTGTACCTCAGTTTCTCCACCTATAAAATGTTTTGCAGTAGGCACTCAGTGTTTGTTGAATGAGTGAATAAAGTTATGTTGTCGTTAAGTTGTTAGGTGCTGTTGAGTCGGTTTTGACTCATAGCAGTCCTACACACAACAGAACGAAACACTGCCCAGTCCTGTGCCATCCTCACCATTGTTGCTATGCTTGAACTCATTGTTGCAGCCACTGTGTCAATCCATCTCGTTGAAGGTCTTCTTCTTTTCCACTGACCCTCTACTTTACCAAGCATGATATCCTTCTCATGGTCCCTCCTGTTAACATGTCCAAAGTATGTGAGATGTAGTCTCCCCTTCCTTGCTTCTAAGGAGCATTCTGGTTGTACTTCTTCCAAGACATATTTGTTCATTCTTTTGGCAGTCCATGGTATATTCAGTATTCTTTCACCAACACCACAATTCAAAACTGTCAATTCTTCTTCGGTCTTCCTTATTTATTGTCCAGCTTTTGCATGCGTATGAGGCGATTGAAAACACCATTGCTTGGGTCAAGTGCACCTTAGTCTTCAAGGTGACATCTTTACTTTTCAACACTTTAAAGAGGTCTTTTGCAGCAGATTTGGCCAATGCAATGTGTCTTTTGATTTCTTGACTGCTGTTTCCATGGGTGTTGATTGTGGATCCAAGTAATATGAAATCCTTGACAACCTCAATCTTAATAAAATTACAGCAACCAACATATATATATATATGTATATATATCTATTGAATTGATTCCGACTCATAGCTAGGACAGGGTAGAACTGCCCTATAGGGTTTCCAAGGCTGTAATCTTTACAGAAGCAGACTGCCATATCTTTCTCCTGAGGTAGGGCTGGTGGATTTGAACTGCTGATGTTTCGGTTAACAGCTGAATTCTTAACCACTGCACCACCATGGCTCCTTAACCAACACTTACTGAGTACAAACCACGGGTTAGGCATTTTGAATGCATTATTGCATTTACGTCCTATGAAGTAGATGCTATCATTTCTATTTTATAGAGGAAAAAATTGAGATAAATTAACTTGCTCAAGGTCACACAGCTAGCTGAACTCAGTCTAAGCCCAGTGCCCATGTTCTTAAACATGCTATGTCTGAGTTTTCCCCATGGCTCAGCTAAAGGCACCTATCAACATTGCACCTATTCCTTGCCTGGTAACTTTGTGTCTGTGCTGTGTTCTGTGATGCCATGTGAAGAAGCAACTCAACAGGACTGGAATATCTTACCATGTGGTGTCAGTGATCTTGAGTGCAGAAAACTCCTTTACCTTTTGTGTCTTGAAGAGTGCCTCTCTAAGGACATTGTACATCAAACAAAGTGATTGACCTCAAAATATGAATTGCCCTTTGACCCCTCTGGGGTAAGCGAGGGGCATAAAGCTAAGTATTACTGCCATTTCTTTTGGAAATCTAAATATAACAACCCCAAAAAGAAATGCTTCAGACCCAGATTGTAGTGGTTGGAGATTTGGAAGGGGAGATTCCATAACTGTTTATCTGGGCCACAGATAGTATTGTAATTAATATTTTGAAAGTGTATGCGTGGACATTGAGGTTGAGTTTACATGAACGAAAACCTTCATTTCAATTTGAAAACAGTGACACATAGTGATCTGGCTATGTGGAGTGTGAGATGAGATTCAATGTTCTTCCTTATGGTTTAGAAATATAGTCCATGTTTTGGAATCATATTGAAATTTGATTTATATAGAGAACACATTTTCGGGCACAAACAGAATATTTTACAAAGCTGAAGTTAAATGAGAGTGACTCCAGTTACACTGTGGATGCCAAGGGCATGCTGATGCCAAGTGAGTCCTGTGTGCCTGGAAGGAAAATGGAGACGCTACTGCATGTATGAAGGGTCACGGGGAATTTACAGGCTGTGCTAGGCGTGAGAAACAGACAGAGCTGAAAAAGATGGACCTTCTCTAGTCTAATTTTTAATTATTCTTTAAAAAATGTAGTTTGGCTGAGAGGAAGAGAAGAACAAAGGAGCTACATCAATGAGCAAGGAGAGGATAGGTATAGGATAGAGGAGAGAACCGTTAAGAAAATGGAAGGAGATGTGATTTCTGAGTGTATTCTTAATCAGAATCATGTACCCAATAGAGATTAATGCTTCATAAACTCTCGAAAGTATTTCTAAAAACACTTAAGACATTTTTAAATCTCACTCCCCCTCCCCCCAAAAAGAAGAAAATTGTTTTAAGACTGTGATGCAAGCCAGTAGGCAGCAAAACACTCGTTAATTTTAGAAGCCTACCATATGTCATCTTAACACCACTGAATGCTGTTTTCATGGCTCTCTTAACATACCCTGTGGTGTCTGAGTACGGGATGACATAGTATCTTTCTGGTTTAATTGTGCATTTCCTTGCTTCCTTTGGTTTTTGTCTGTCAAAACAAAATATTCCAATGCCGATGCATATAAATATTAAAAAAAACTAAGAGTTAATAATTGAGCAATTTGATATGCTTGAAATAACTTTTAAACTCAAAGCAAAATTAATATAAAATGTTTAAAAAATTATCAATAGGAATCCCTAAAAACATTTTTTTTATACTCGCTGAGTGTAAATCTCCCAATTTACACTCAGGGAGAGAGCTTTTAAAGTGGTTATTTAAATCATGTACAATGCATCATTTCTTAAAATACTTACAAAAAATAGAGGTAACTAGCCCTGAAGAGATTAATACAACTATATAAAAAAATGATATTAAACTATCAACTCATAATACTGAGTACTATAAATGTTCAATGTACATTTATGATATTTTAGCAGAATGACTTGTATTTATTAAAGAGTATCTTTCCTTGTATAAAATATTTTAATAACAGCACTTTAATAATTTGAAATACATTTGTATGTACTTAAGCTATTGTTTGAAAGAATCAAAATTATTAATAAAATGCCTGAATGTTTGATTATACCTAATTTCTTTATTAGGAAACACTGAGAAAGTAATAAAATTGTTTAGTGTTTTTTAAGGCGACATAAATACTAATGTTCTCAAGACTTAGGACAAATCTTGTTCATAAAGCCATATAGGCAAAGACCATCTTTCCTTCAGTGCCTGTTGCCTATTGCTGTCAAGTTGACTCTGACTCATAGTGACCCTATAGGACACAGTACAACTGCCCCATAGGTTTCCAAGAAGTGGCTGGTGAATTTGAACTGCTGAACTCTTGGTTAGCAGCCGTAGTTCTTAACCACTGCACCAGCAGGTTTTCCCTAAAATTAAAATAATAAGCCCTCTTATCTCCAGTTAAACCTGAAGGCAACTCCTCTTTATAAAGAATTTAAGAATAATGGAATATATATATATATTTAATAATTTTTATTGAGCTTTAAGTGAAAGTTTACAAATCAAGTCAGTCTGTCACGTATAAGCTTATATACACCTTACTCCATACTCCCACTTACTCTCCCCCTAATGAGTCAGCCCTTCCGGTCTCTCCTTTGGTAACAATTTGCCAGTTTCTTTTTAACCCTCTCTGCCCTCCCATCTCCCCTCCAGACAGGAGATGCCAACACAGTCTCAAGTGTCCACCTGATACAAGTAGCTCACTCTTCATCAGCATCTCTCTCCTACCCATTGTCCAGTCCCTTCCATGTCTGATGACTTGTCTTCGGGAATGGTTCCTCTCCTGGGCCAACAGAAGGTTTGGGGACCATGACCGCCGGGATTCCTCTAGTCTCAGTCAGACCATTAAGTCTGGTCTTTTTATGAGAATTTGGGTGGAATATTTTGTCTAATTTAAAATTCTGGGTAACAAAAAATTGCCAGGTATATGAATCTTTTAGTTCTGGATCACACATTTCAAGGAAATAGGATATAATAATGTGACTTTAATATTAAGACTATGTCAGACACAATTGTACTGTTTTGTGCCTCAGCAGGCACTTTCATCTTGCAGTGTCAGGGCTGTCACAGGAACATAAATTACTGTCTATGATTACAAAGAAACCTGATTACTTGGGTCTGGTTAGATAGGAGCTTATGGTTTGTTGTTGTTAGGTGCCATGGAGTGGGTTCCGGCTCATAATGACCCCACGAACAACAGAAGAAAACGCTGCCTGGTCCTGTCCCATAGTCAATTATTGCTATGTTTGAGCCCATTCTTGCAGCTACCATTATCGATCCATCTCGGGGAGGGTCTTCCTCTTTTTCACTGACCTTTTACTTTATCAAGCATGATTTCCTTTTCCAGGGACGGGTCCCTCTTGGTAATGTGTCCCAAGTGTGTGAGACAAAGTCTCGTCATCCTTGCTTCTAAGGAGCACTCTGGCTGTACCTCTTCCAAGACAGATTCGTTCATTCTTTTGGCAGTCCATGGTGTATTCAACCTTCTTTGCCAACACATAATTCAAAGGTATCAGTTCTTCGGTCTTCCTTTTTCCATTGACCAGCTTTCCCGTGCATATGAGGCCATTGAAAATATCATGGTTTGAGTCAGGCACATCTTAGTCCTTAGGCGACATCTTTGCTTTTTGACGCTTTAAAGAAAGGTCTTTTGCAGTGGATTTTCCCAATACATCACTTGACTTCTTGTCTGATGTTTCCACGGGTGTCGATTGTGGATTCAAGTAAAATGAAATCCTTGACAGCTTCAATCTTTTCTCTGTCATTATATACCTTATTGGTTCAGTTGTGAAGATTTTTGTTTTCTTTATGGTCAAGTGCAATCCATACTGAAGACTTAGTCTTTGATCTTCATCAGTTAAGTGCTTCAAGTCCTCTTTGCTTTCAGCAAGTAAGGTTGTGTCAGCTGCACATCGCAGGTTGTGAATGAGTCTACCTCCAATCCTGATGCCGTGTTCTTCATATAGGCCAGCTTCTCAGATTATTTGCTCAGCATACAGATTCAATAAGTATGGTAAAAGGGTATGATTCTGAGACACACCTTTCCTGACTTTAAACCATGCAGTATATCCTTGTTCTGTTTGAGTGACTGCCTCTTCGTCTATGTACAGGTGCCTCATGAGCACAATTAAGTGTACTGGAATTCCCTTCTTCACAATGTTATCCATAATTTGTTACGACCTACAAAGTCGAATGCCTTTGGGTAACCAATAAAATACAGTAGGCATCTTTCTGGTATTCTCTGCTTTCAGCCAAGATCTGTCTAGTATTAGCAATGGTATCCCTGGTTCCATATCCTCTTCTGAATCTGGCTTGAATTCCTGGTAGTTCCCTGTCAATGTACTGCTGCAATTGCTTCTGAATGATCTTAAGCAAAATTTTACTTGTGTGTGATACTAATGATAATGTTTGATAATTTCCACATTCCGTTGGATCACCTTTCTTTGGAATGGGCACAAATATGGATCTCTTCCAGTCGGTTGGACAGGTAGCTGTCTTCTATATTTCTTGGCATAGATGAGTAAGCACCTCCGGCGCTGCATCCATGTGTTGAAATATCTCATTTGGCATCCTGTTAATACCTGGAGACTTGTTTTTTTCCAATACCTTCAGTGTAGCTTGTATTTCTTCCTCCAGTACCATTGGTTCTTGATCCTATGCTACCTCCTGAAATGGTTTAACATCAACCAATTCTTTTTGGTACAGTGACTCTGTGTATTCCTCCCATCTTCTTTTGATGCTGCCTGCATCTTTCAGTATTTTCCCCATAGAATCCTTCAATATTGCATTCAAGGTCCAAATTTTTTCTTCAGTTCTTTCAGCTTGAGGAAAGCTGAGTGTGTTCTTTCCTTTTGGTTTTCTAACTCCAGGTCTTTGCACATTTCATTATAATACTTAATTTGTCTTCTCTAGCTGTTTTTTGAAACCTTCTGCTCAGCTCTTTTATTTCATCGTTTTTAGAGTCTGGTTAGATAGGAGTTTATGGCATTTGTTTCAATTCTTCTTTTGACTCAGTAAAAATAGCACATTAAGTGAAATTATTTTCAGACCTTTTCTTTTGTTGTGCTAGATTGTCTTCAAAACTAAACGTAAAAAACGACCTGCAATAACGTACATCCTTTTTGTTAATTTGCCTCTGATTTGATAACAAATTAGTAACTAATGTAATAATATTAAATATAAGATGCAATATTAGTATATATATTAAATCAGAAGTTAAAATTTCTTTCTTTCTTTTTTTTTTCCATCCATCCATCCGTCCGTCCGTCCATCCGTCCGTCCATCATCTACCTATCTAATCTACCTATTTGGTATCAGTTAAATCAATGTGAAACTACATTTATAACGTGTATGACTGAATAGCGTCTCCAATTTAAGAACCTAATTTAATTGCGAGATCAATGATGGGAGCATATATTTTCAAACTGTTCCATTTTTTGAAACTATGTGTATTCATTACTTTTTCAAAAAAAGTAATTAACATTTTATTAGGCTAGAATGGGGCAGTAACATTCTTAGTGCTATTAGTTTTAACACAGCTAAGATGGCTTATTAAAAAAGGATCTTGTAGAGTCAGAATTATACTTTTACTCATTTCTCTCTCATTGCTTTGTTTCTGGTAAAACTGCTTGACTTTCAGCCACGGTAATTTGACTATGTCTAAAAAGAATTAACATAATAAAAATCATCCATTGTATAAGAACATTATGACTAAAATTAGAGAATCCTGAAAAAGTCCTTCAACATTTTGGAAAAATACATATCAAGCAAGAAAAAGCATTATTACGTTGAGTTTAGGAATAAGTTCTTAGAGGTCAGTTTCTATATTTCCCGTGTTTGAGTATGTTGAAAATAGTTGCGCGGTTGCAGCTGATCTAATAAAACCAGGTATATTCACTTACGATTTATTCATGAGTAGACACAGGGTGTGTATATTCTTGTTGATTTTAATTCAGGATAGTTTAGGACAAAAAGTAGAACACAATAATATGGGGTTTTGGTGGAATTCTGAAGGTAACATGATATTAAATAATTGATTTTTTGGATAAGAAGCTGAGAGTTGGACACTGGTGGTGTCTTCTCAATATTTTAAATTGCTGCCAGGCAATCTAAGTAACAGCAGTCACATAATTATTTGGTTATGTCTCCAATTTTATGAGTGGTTTTTAATAAAAATATTTTATTGACTTCACAAACGAGTTAAATTTGTAAGATAACTTCTCTTATCCTCCTAGAGAGTCTCATTTCTGAATATTTAGCTGACTATATATAACAATAGTTCATCTTTATTGAGTGCCTACCATATGCAAAACAGTTTACATGCATTATCTCATTTAATCCCCCCCAAAATCTTATAATGTAGGCATTATTATTATTTGTACTTTACCAATAAGGAAGCAGACTCAGAGAGGTTAAGAGATTTGTCCAGGGACCTGCTCATAAAGATCAGAGTGGGATTATTTCCAGTCTATCTGACTCTAAAACTTGAGCTCTTTCTACTATGCTCTTGTCATTCTCCAGAGCTCAGGGTCCTAACCTGTTAGACAGTCGTTTTGTTAACAACACACACATTTATTAAAGATCAAACATCTCTAAATGTTGTGACATATTGTCTTTAATTCACTGCATTCACTAATGTGCCCCCTCTTTCTTGTGAGGGTTAGTTTTCTTCTTGTACGTTATTTTGTTTTATTATCTTTCTCTTTATGTTGTTACAGATTGGATTCCAATTTGTACAGTAGTGTTCCAGATCTTTAAAAATGACTTACATAATAAGTATTTAACATTTCCAGTTTCTTGCTGATTTTTGTGAAAGTCATTTCCTTTGTATCATCACAGAAGATTCTCGTCAATTTTATTCTTTCGCCTTTCTGTGGAAAAGAACTGAGTGCCAGCAAACTCCAATTCTATTAAATACCATTCATTTAAAAAGAATTAAAATCTGAGTTTTTTCCCAATAAAATGATCAGCAAAGCAGAGAAACTGTTTCTGATGATGGAAGTAAATAAAGACAATAAAACACCTGTCAAGATTCACAGCCGTCATAAGTTAATCTTTTCCACATGCCCCGGGCACTTGGCTTACAATTTCTATCCTATTGTTTTTTATTTTTTCATCTGTTGCTTTGTCATTGTTTTACAGGTTCATACATTCCTCCTTTGTCATCTCAACTGCTTTATAATGTCACGAGAACAGGACCACATGTAGCTTTTTTGAGATATAATCCTGAAGATCTCAATATTATAATTAAAAAAGCATTCAACAAATAGAGACTGAAAAAATACCAAAATAATCCTTTGTGTTGAAGGGAAGAATTAACACTATTAACTAAGAAGTAAGCTTTATTTATTTTTTGAGTCAAAGTGACAAGATTGAATTAATGATTTTAAAAACACAGTATACTTTAAAGATTGTGCTGATTCAAAAGCAAAAACAAAAGAATTAAGTTACTAACAAACTAAAAACTTAGTTTTTCACGGTAAAACAACGGGGATGGAAGATGTTTGTTACGTTTTATATAGGTGTAATCTCACCGCGGGTGGTGAGTTATTTCACTGACCTCTGATGAAGGGTTCTTCCAGTGGAAATGGAAAGGGCATAGGCACCTAGTCTTTTGGCACAAGAGCATCACACTCTCTTTCTAAAATGCTGTTAGAGTGTTGGTTTGTGGGTAAGTAACTCAGGCTGTTAGTTCTTCATTAGCAACCCAAGAGCACTGGTTTTACTATGTTGATCGTCTTTACGGATTAGATTCGTGATGAGCTGCCAACTATTCAAGAGTCAGATTATTTGACTCTAGAAAATCTGGGCTAAACCTTTTAACACAAGAAGAAACTAAGGCACAGAGAGATTGTCCAGAGCTGTATAATTGGGAGCAGAACTCCTTCACGTACAACCTTATGGTCTCTCTTACTCTTTATATATATTATGCTTATAAAACATCTAAGTAAAATTCTCTCCAATGATATTAATTTATGGTGACTTAAATAAAAAAATATATGAGTAGGAAGAAACTTAGCATTTGAGCCATATAAAAACAATTTAGGATAGAATTTCCACATGGCAGACAGATTAAAAAAATACAACTGAAGGAAATGATTTTAAACAATATTAATTATTTTTCTGTATTTCTTAAATTATGGATACAGCCTATGCTGGTTTTAACATTGATGTTTATAGAAGGACGTGGTGACTATTCTTTCTTTATTAGAGCAAAGGTTCTGAATTGCTTGGTACCCAACTTTTTCACTGAAGAAAGAAGTTAGAGTGACCTAGTTGTTGGGATTTCACTTTCTCACTGAAAATATAGACATCCCTGGTCTCTCTTTTCCTGGTGGAGAAAATGATTCCTTTTCCTAGTCAATTTCTCTGGACTTTCCAGTAGCTCTTTTTCTCTGCTTAAGTCTCATCTTTTCCCTTCTCAACCCTGGTTTTGGGACACAAGATAAACATCACATGCAGCTAACAAGAAAACAACTCTGAAGACCCCAGAAAAAGTGTGTGGGTTTTATTGATGGGTGTTTGGTTTCTAATTTAGACATATTTTTTTTTCTTTTGGACAATAATTGAGATAGCAGCAATCCAGGTCTGCTGAAAAGGGCCTGGGGTATTGACTCCTCTCCTACCCCAAGTGCTTGCCAAGTTTCCTGAAGCTGGGATAGCATTTAAGCCCATAAAATCAAAGTTCATTAATGAAAATTAATTGAAAATTAACTCACCACGACTCCAGGGAAGAGCTTGCATTTAAAATGTTGTGTTGTTAGCAAGCGAGTCTCTAATCACTAGAGCATGGCAAAATACTTCAGAATGACACATAGGTTAATGAGGTGGGGAAACATCAGAAGAACAAAGTCTTGTAATATTAAAATAGCCACTACATTTCAAATGGCTGCCTTTCCCCTCCTCTGTGGCTTCCCTTTCTGCCCCATTCCACCTTCTTGTTTCATTGGCAATCGGCAGAGCACATGCCAAGTTACTAAACCTTCCCCAGTAAGTTTTCCCAGAGAAGAAATTCCACAATAATTGTCCAGGATTTGATTACTAAATATAGACTTTACAAATACCAATTTATCTACTGTCCAAAGTTTAAGAAACCCACTTTTTTGTTTTTTAAACTTTTTATTATGGGCATTTTCAAACATATGCAAAAAAGAGAATGCTGTAATGAAACCCCGACTTTAACAGTTATCAGGTACCTATTTTGAACCATATTTTAGTAAACTTGAAAAAACACATATTTATAATATTTTATATTTATGTTTATGTTTTCTTTCTCACAAGATAGAATTTGAGTTGTGGAGGCTTACTTTTCTTATTTCTTTCTCCTTTATCTAAATATATTTATTAAAAGCGGTCTGATTTTTTTTTTTATGTGGAAGATAGAATGTAGGAAGGATGGAACATTTATTTTTTTTAAATCCCACCTGTATCTCTTCTGAGAAATCATTTAGGATCTTTTGAAACTTCTTTACATGCAAAGAGTTCCTTATTTTATGTTTATATTCATGGATTTTTCTTTTTCTCTGTTAAGTCTCAGCTATCATTAAAATTTCCCTGTGTCTTTTGATTACTCCCAGTGTGATTCTTTTCCGTAGAAACATCCATTTTCATTTTGCTCTTTCTTAGCACAGTTCATTATTATGTCTGGTATAAAAATATTGATAAATTGGTGTGTGAAAGAATCCAATGAATTCTGCTTTTCCTCTCTATACCATTTTTTTTTGTTGTTTTTTACCATTGTTTTTAAAATTTTGATGATGAGAAATCAAGGGAAGAATTTTGAAGATAAATTCTTTTTCTCCATTTGGTGGTTACCAGAGTCAATTTGTATTTCCCTTACTGTTAGTCCCCTTAGCAAATCTCATCTCTCAAAATTTATTATTCAAATATTCTTGATTCAATCTCAATTCAAAGAAGAGTATAAGTACACTCTCCTAATATATCTTTTGGAAAGCTTTTAAAAAGCTATTAAAAACTATCCAGGTGTTTGTGATTACCAAATGTTATGTCAATTCTTTCAAGGCGTAGAATTTAGACATTACTTCATAGTAGAGGAAGGCCATCTTAAGACTCCTTCTTTTTCACAATTTTGTATTTATCGGTTGTATTTTCTACTTTTCACAACTCACTTCAGAACAATTCTGCTTTTGTATCTTCTTTTTTAAATTTATTTTTCAGAAAGGAGTTCTTCCCATATCACATTACTCTGATATTTTCAACTGAATCGTTTAGGGAAATACATATTTAGGGTATTATTGTAATAGTATTTACAAATAATAAATTTTTAAATGGAATAGAAAACCTGATGGAGTAAAAAGTTAGTCTATGAAAAAGCCTAGCACTACCCCAGGTGGAGTAAGAGATTGGTATCGGGCTCTGTGATTTTTTTTTAAATTAATTATTAAGGAAAGTTTTTGTGTAATCCAATTTTCAAGATAAGATTTCATATAACAATAGTGTCCACAACTTTTCTAGAGTCTATTTTAAAAGAGAAGTAAGGACATGAAAAAGACATTAATTATCTCAGTGTGTCTATTGAGTATGCATTACATTTATCTGATACGTTTGGTCAGATGTTTATTTCCTTTGACTGAATTTTTGCTGCATTTACATTTATTAATTTTAAGTAACATTATGTAGTCTATTCTGGGTTCCTTCCTTGTCCTCCTCTGGGATATACAAGTATTCCATACTTAGTAAAAAACACGACGTGATGAGTTAACGGGAATCGGGGAACAGGAAAGGAAATAGACTGTTTACTGAAGAGAGCCATTATGAGAGAGCAGCCCCAGCTTGAATGCAGGCAGCAGCACATAAACTTGTCTTCTCCCTACAGAAATACGAGCACAGATGCGGCACGTGTGGCATCTGAGCGTTCCCCAGTGAAATACACGTACATGACGTTTCTTGAATTTTTACATGAGTCGTTATTTTCTAAAAGTCATACTCCTTTTCCGTGAATCAAAGTCCTTGGCAGTTGCCATTATGGGGAATTTTAGGACATGAACAAAGTATTTGAATGACATGTCAAAAGAAAATACGTCTGTTTTCCTTTATTATTAACCAGTCAATAAAATATCTCTAATTTTCCTTAGATAACTTACAATGAAAGTTACAGTTCAGACTTGATCTTGTAAAAAAATTTTTTTAACTGTTAAAAAAAAAAAAAAAAAACCACTAAGAAAAAAACCCTGGCGTAATTTGAGTTTGGGGGTTTCAAAGCTGGTATTTGCACTCAGGGGAAAAAAAAAAAAAAAAAAAGAGCTTTTCATTAATCCATGACTTTGGAAACAGTTACTCTAACCCGCAACCACATACAAATACAAAAATCCTAATGGGACCATTTTCTTACTAAGCCTGTAACAGTTTACATTCACCTAATGGCCTGGGGTTATGAGCAAACTACTCAATTAGAGAATTTAGGCTGGTTGCCCACATATTTTAGAGCAAATTATCCCTTCACAAATGCAGAACCCCCTATATAAAATGCCTAACCAGTATTTCCTGTAAAAAAAATACTATTCCCTAAATTCCCACCTTGAACCTACTAAGAATTTCTCTTTTGCTAGGGCAAAGATTTTATGGAAATATTTGTTTTTATATCACATACCTTACTGTCGGTCTTCCTGCTAGCTTGTGTTTTGACCTTAAAGCAGCTAAGAAATTATTTCAAAACACTCCTAAATAAGACATTTCTTTTTTCAGTAATTTTGCTACTGATAGCTAAGAACTGGAAGGTGCAGAATCCTGCCAATTCTTTGATAACAGATCTTCTGCTTGGGGGGTTAACAGAATTTCATGGTTATCCTTAACACTTACTATTTCTTCTTATGCCTCTTTCATTTAAAAGGGGGTCGGTGCTTCCAATCTATAAACACCCATTAAAAGTTCTCCACCCTTTTATACTTGGCTGCTGGTCTTAATTGTCTGCAGATGGGTGGATCACTGCACTTTTATTTCAAAGGTAGAGATTTGCAAAATGTAAACGAGCCTATTTAAAGTTCTAAATCAAGATTCTCAATGTCCATTAAAAGAATCTGTGTGTAAATGGAGATAGAATTTAACCTGAAAGTGTCTTTTTGAAAGAAACCTTTTCACGTATATCTAAGAAAAAGTTTATATCACTACCAATGGATTACATATATATTCAACACAAACTGTTTTGCTAAAAGGATATTTAAAAATTTCATGCAAATCTTGGAACTAAGGGAAATAAATGTTTGCAAAACATTATTTTCTTCTTTTATAATTGTTGTTAAATAAGAAATATTATGTAACTAATCCTACATTATAAATTTTCATTGCGTTGAAAAGGGACAAAAGCATTTGTTACATTTGTAGACAAAATATGTACTAACATATTTTATTGCATTTCATATGAAATCTTAAAATGTGACTGCTCAATTTTCAGTTCATCTAATGAATTATTATTTTCTAACCAGGTAAAAGTCTTTTTAAAAAAAATTAACCTCAATTGCTTGTGACTGAGAATTGAACCTGAGCTAGCTGTTCTTTTGGGTTTAGCTGTTCTTGGCACTGTGGTGTTCTGGCTTATCTTCGCTAAGGGACTGACAGTTTATCTCAGACCCTACAGTTTCTTCCATCCTTTTTTTCACTAGCGTTTCCCATTAGCCTTGCTTTTCATTAGCCCACCCTGATAGCTGACCACTTCTAATCCATAAATTAAACAGAAGAAAACCACAAAAGTGTGCTCCTTTTATCTCTGGAAGTCAAATCCATCACAAACGCAATTTAGTTTGATATCTCTGGGTCTAAAATAAAATATTCCAAGTACCACAAAGTATTGCTAGAATTCTTGCACTTAAAATTCAGTCTTACGCATTCACTTTGCAAGGGATTAGTATACAGAGGAATTGCTTTGGACTCTTTTATTCACTTTGGCTTTGTATGTTCAATAGTCAAATTCTATACCCATATTCTATATCCAGTAGTCAAATCAAGGTTTGAACATTTGACAGCTGTAATTCCCTCATCTTATCTCTAAATGAAGTGCACAATTTATTTAATTTTAGCAAGGGGAATGGTGTTTTTCCTAAACTCATTTTAAAACACAGATTATAATGACAATGTTCATAAAAGTTGTTCCAATCTTTGAGGCTGTGTTTAATTTTATTTTTTACTTAATTTTTCTGTGTGTGATGGAAAAGGAAGCAGAAACTGGGCACACAAATAGAAACACACACAAACAAAAAAACCCTAAAACAATTTAAGTTACTTCAGTTTGAAAAAAAACATTTACAAGCTCTCAACAAAATTTTACTTTTAAAAGCCATTTTAATATTTGTTATCTTTTTCTGAGTAAAATACGCTGATGCTTTTACATGTGGATCTTATTATGTGAACAGCCGTCTAAGCCTGCTATTGAACATAATCATATGAATTACGAACTGTGACTTTATTTCTTTTATAATCTTTGTAGTTCTTGCCATTACTTTTACATGTCTATGTCTGGCATTATGTAGCTTTGAAACTATGCCAAAAATATTTATTGTCGTATATCTGGCATTCTCATACAATGTGGCTGAGTTTGGTTTTCAAACTAAGCAAAGCTTATTAGCAGATACAATGTTCTTGGCATTTGTTTGGGAAAAAATCATATGTAATTTTAGTACTCCCCTGAAATATAACCTTTTGTACTCTTTGAAACGTGTATGAAGTTGAAATTCCAGTGCCTGGACATTCCCTTTTTTCAAATTTTGGGTAATTCTTCTTCAGCTATACAGTATGAAAAATGAATAAAAAATAACAAAAAAACAGAAAATAAAAGAATGAATGTAATTACAAAGTGGAACATCTTGAAATATTTCTGTGGATTGTACGTATAAAATGTTACTCTAGTATGCAAATCCCAGAGAGCTGGGGTGGATCCCAATGATACAACACAGTGCTAATACTTTGAGGTTACTCAAACTAATAATAATGATAAAAATCAAACTATATATGAATAATTCTTTTACTAATTTCTTTGCTGCTTGGCTAGTAAAATTGTTTAAAGAAGTGTTATGTGGATATTCAGTTCCTGCACCTCGGTCTATATCCCACCCTCCATCACCACACTGTTGCTTATTGTGCTCAGACATAGCACAGTATTATGTGCACTGAGTTCACTTTCAATGAATTTTTGTGTACTTACATACAGTAATCTATTATAACAAGTTATTAGCATTGTTTAAAATGTTAAAGGATATTTTCTAAAAGAAGGTAAAATCAAAACCCTTATACAAATATGAAATGAACACGTGAAAGATTTTACTTAATGCACTAAGTAATGAGGGAACTAGTAGGATGTCATAGCCAATTCAAAGAAAAATATACATATGGGCAATAAGAAATACTAAGATGTTTTTACAAATAGTTGCAAAATTGATCTATCCATAAAGTAATCATCAGTTACATTCTACTGGATATAATTTATTTGCATTTCTATGGGCAAGTATCATTTGTATTATCCATTTTCCGTAATTTGCAGAGTAATAAATTAGCACAGTGAAAGGTAGAGGTAATACAGAGGAGTGTATTAGACAGGATACTGGGTATCTTTTTTTTAAGCAGATTTTTAAGTCTTTTAAAATTTTTCCTGACAAAGGATATTAGCATTTTTAATTATATTAAATTGTCCAGTGTTATAACAGTTAAGGAGATTACAGAGGGCTCTAGATTGTCATCATGCCACTTTTCAAACCAAAATATGATATAAATCACATTTAAATTTGTACTCATTTTCTAAATGAGTCCATTTTGACTACTACAATTTGCATTCTTACTATTTTTACATTTTCTGACTTTGAACCACCAAAGTATCAAATTTCATATTTGATATACATATACAGTAAAACCTGAGAGAGCTGGAACCTGTGTCAGTTGGAAACCTATGAGAGAAGGAAGACTCAAATATTTTCCACTAAGACAGAGTGATAGAAAAGTGGTAAGACTGTACTCTGTTAAAAGCAGAAAACGTGTAATATTCAGAAAAACAAAGCATTTCCATTGGGTTCTGGCTTTCATAGATTTCATTGTACTTTAATGCTCCTTGATAATCAAGTAAGGACGAAGGAGGAATTAGAGATGTTAAGCCCAGCTTAATAAATCAACAGCTTATCCATTGTGCAAAGCAGTAACAGTAATCATAAGCATAGTTTACATTTTTATAGTAACATTCTTCCGTGCACCCAGAGTATTTTCCTGCCATTAGTGAGATATTTGTTCACAAAACTGTGACAAAATGTTGTAATATAAAACATTAAAAACACAATTCCCTGCTGCTGGATTTGTCACAGCCTAAATCTTTGCTTTCTGGCTTGGACTTGATCACCAATTATTGGCCACTTAGATTATCACCATGTCCTGCTCTGGGCTCATTAGGACAGCCTGATAGATGTTAAGGTGACAGCTTGGTTACTCTTGGGACAATGGCTTGAATTTGGGGAACTCAGGCAGTCTTTCTTTGGTTGGGCTTCCCCATGCTAGACATGCCAGGAGCAGTTCTTGTGTCTCATGTCACCCAGAAAGAGCTCTGGGGGAGTCTACATATACAAAAGTTGAAAGAATCCTCAGGAGACTTTCTCTTTAATCTGCATGATATAGAAGTGGGAGGATGGATAGGATAGATCGCTGAGGAGAGGATGGCTGGGAGGAAAGCTCAGACCCAGAACCAGCTCACTTTCAGCCCAGCAGGCATGATGAAGGCAGCAGTTGTTACCACATATCAGCAGCACCCCGAGGATTCCACAGCTGAGTACTGTCTCTGAAGAGGAGGCAGTGTCTGATGCCATCTTTTCCTTTGGCTAGGGTTCCAGGGATTGTAAGGTTAGAGAAAATGGTCTGGTAGATATTTATTCTACAACTCGAAGGTTAAGTGGTACTTTGTGTAGGGTCAAGTAGCCGCATATGGTGCCTTTGTGCAAAATTGAAAAAAAGCAGCCCTTCCTCAAGACATTTTACTGCCACCTGCAGAAAAACTGTCTTCATAAATACACAATGACTACAACATGTTTTATACTCACTGGAACTGTGCTGTGTACAACCTGCACACCTACACACGTTAGTGGGTTTAGGATTATAAGGTGACAATGATGTCCAGTTTGGGTTGCAGTGAGAAATGACTAAGGGCCCTGGGCTGGTGGATGGTGAATAAAAATGAGTAATTAAATAGCTAAGTCACTGAGAAGGGTAAGTGGGTCATAAGGTGGTGGAAGGGGTCATAGGAACAGAGGTTATGGGGTGGCAGAAAAAGGGGTGAAGAAGAGGAGGTATAAACTACTGATGGGTTTCTATTTTACTCTAAGATTTTTAGCAACATTATTCTCACAGAAACTTCCTTGAGGTATTAGTACTTAAATTTATTGCTACTAAATTTTTCTTTCTCATTTTGCTTGAAATTTGAGGTAACTTAAGGATAGAAAAAAAAAATTTCTTTTCTTTTTTCTAAGGATAGAGTTCAATGGAATTGTATGAGATATGAAACAACCTAAGAGTAGCTTCCTTATTTTAAAACACAGTGTTAATAACATTTTACAAATTGTTAGTTTTTATATATGTTAATCTATCCCATGAATATACAGTGGAGTCAAAAACTTTTTCAAAAATCTAGAGAATCCAAATAGTGTGTTTCATTATCTCCTCATAATAATGATTGTATTACTTGTACATTAAGAGTCTTATGCTTTATGAAGTGTCTCCAATGGTAGACTATTCACAGTTCTAGAGAGGCACTACACCTGCTGGGCAACCATTCTTTAATCCTTGTACCATGTACTTTAGATGGTAAAGATTCTATTAATTTTGAGAATTTATATAAATTATTTTGTATTTTTATATTCATTAGTTTTCTTGGTTAACAAATATTTTTTTGACTACCTACTATGTGCCAGGCACTGTATTTGGTGCTGGGGATACAATGGTGATCAAAAACAGCTCTCAGAGACCTACAGTTTAGTGACAGAGGCAGGCATTAATCAAATAACCACAGAAATAAATGTACAATTATAACTGGTCAGAGCCACAAAGGAGAAGTTTACAGGGCTCTGAGATGGTGAAGTTTGTAGAAGGGTAAACTCAGTGCAAGCTAATTTAAGTAGGATTTGTATTTCCTGATTTTTGTATTTATCAAAGATATTTTATCTTAGAAACCTAATTTACAAAAAAGTCTATCTTATTGAGTTAACTACTCTATAAAGCCTAGTAATTCTGCAACACACAATAGCCTATTATTTACGTACTCCAGTATTACTGTAAAAATACTATGTAACATAAACTGTTACTTTATTAATTTGAATCACAGAAGACGGTCATAGATGGTTAAAATTGGTGAAGTCAAAATTAAATTAGTTAATCTTTGCCAATTGCTTCTTCCAGAGACCCCCAGTCAAGATCCAATCTGTTTTCATTATGGTTCCGCAGCCAGTATCACTGTTTAAAAGCAATTACAGGTGATATATTTGTTCCACTGAAAGATGTCAGTCTTCAGTGCTTTAGTTACTTTAGAATCCACGACATCCTATATTCTGAAACATTCTCACTCTGTGTTATGTTACCCAGTGCTGAGTATCGTTGAGCACTTTTGTTGCCATTCACTCCATTTATTTCCAACTGGAAGACATTACTTTTATGAAGCTTAACTTGATAATATACAGATGCATTCAATTTTTGAACAGGATGTAGAATTCACATCACAAAAGCTGAATGCATTTATGAATATGAATGTGACTATACCAAAAATACGCATTTCATTTTTTTTAAAGGGAGTGGTGATAGGTATGAGCTAAGTCATTCATATTTGTTGTCCAAATAATCCTTTGGGTCTTATTATGAGGCCAATAAAAATTACCCAGCAGTTTCCATCATACTCTAATCCTTTACCAGATGTCTTAGGTTGTGTCTTCTAGAAGCAGACCGTCAGATGAGGCTGTGCAAATGATTTATTAAAGAAGTGGTACTGGGGGAAGCCAGTAAGGGAATGGGAAAAGCAGGACAGCAAAGAGGAGAAAGCCAACCAAAGATGAATCTCAGGCTCACTTTCACAGAGGGTACTTTAGCTTATGACTGTAGGGGAACTCTGGAGTATAAGTTATATCTCAGGGTTGTACTGATCAGGAGCAAGGGAGTTGGGCTTTCATACTCATGTAACCACCAGTCCCCCTGAGGGTGGGGTGGTGAGTAAACTCCTAGGCATTTTCCAGTGTTGGCAAAATGGGATCCAATGTCTCAAAGGCATCTTCTAAAAAAAAGCCATAGTGTTTGCTGTTGAAGCAAAGCACTCTAAAGGGTAAAGACACAAAGAGGCTATCCTTGGGCCAAGGTCCTAGGATAGCCTTATCCATACTGTCTTTCTCTCCCTGCTGGCGGAAATCAGGGTGATCCAGCTTATACCATATAGATAATGGTAATGACCTGAGGGATGGTGATGCAACATAAGGACTGGAGGTCCTTAATGACTTCGTGGAGCAGAGCTTCTTGATGATCTAGAAAATTCACATTGGACTTTTACATAAGGGTAAGAGAGAAACCAGCCTCTACATCACTGAATTATTGTTGGTCTCTTTATCACAGAAGTCTAGTCTTTTTTCTAATTAATACAAGCAGCTTTGTTCTTTTCATAACATTATTATGTTATATTATAGATCCATTTTGGTTTATTATTAATTTCTTCTGTTAGAATATACATTATATGAGAGCAAGGAATTTGCCTATCTTCTTCCTGGCACAAAGTACTTGGCAAGTATTTATGAAATAAACAAAAGTGTAATTACCTTGCTCTATAATAATTAAATCTGAAATTATATAAGTAAATCTGAAATTATATAATTAAATCTGAAATTATGATATCATTAGCAAAATACTCTAATTAGCTGAATATTTATTCAAATACTTACCGTTGAATGTGAAATCTATATGCCTTCCTTGTATCTTAAATTTACCCATAATTCCATTCAAAGTGTCAAGCTTCAAGGGTTCCTTTAAGAAAGTCAATGGTGATAGTTTAAAAAAAATTGAAGAACTTATTATAATACCATGTTAGGAGTGATATAGAACAAATGGAGAGTTTAATGAAAAGTAATCCAAATGATTAATGAGATAAAATGTTGACATATTAAAAATGGTAGAAGATAAATTACATAATCTTGAAAAAACAAGGCTGAAGGGCACCTTGGTAACTGTCTTTGCGTATTGGAAAGGTGATTATAAAGAGGTTGCTGAGCAACTGTTTTCCATGTCTGCAGAGGAAAAACTAGCAGGAAAGAGCTTAAACTGATCTGACAGTAATAGTGGTTAAACATTAGAAAAGACTCCAGAGTAATATTGTAGAATCTCTGTCCCTGATGAATTTTAAGGACAAACCATCTGTCTTAGACATTTCAGGCACAGGTCTGCATGAAGAGAGAGGTTTGGATTAAATGACTCCTTGAACTAGCTCCCTCTCAATTCCAAGAGTCTGTGCCACTGTACAGGATATCCAGGAGATCTATCTGGCAGTGACATCTTTCACTCCATTGACCAGGCAGATCGATTAAGTGGCATACCTTTTCTGTAACTTGAGAGAGTTATTTCTCTGGATGAGGCTGGTGGGTGGAAGCTAGGGAGTAGAAAGACTAGTCTCCTAAAATAATGACATTTAAAAGTATACTATTTCCCTAGAACACTAAGATACTAAGTAATTTCAATACAATCAGTATAAACTAATCAGAAAAGTCCTAAGAATTTTCATACATTTCAAGCACTATATTTTATTTAGTAAGATTAATTTCTATAGCAAAAGACGGGAAAAATAATGATTTATGGGTGACAATGAAATTCCACAGAACAGAAAAAACAATATTATTGATATTCTTTATAGTATTTATATTTGTGTTACAACACTAGCAACAATGTAATAATGTTATTTATGTATGCCACATTAAAATTTATATTATGTTTATACCACTTATTAATAATTAAGTTAGAAGGCCCCTAAAGACAAGGTTTCATTAGAAGAGAGATTTCCTAAGTCTTAGAAGTTTGCTTCTTTATTACTGAATATCACAGCTATTGTTTTAAACATAAAATGTAAATATTTTCTTTTGATTAGTAACATATATATTTTGCATTTTGGCATGGTGTATTGTGAATGACAGCTAAAATTGAGGATTTATATATTTTTGGGATTTTAAACTTTATTAAAAAATAATTTTAGTGAAACTTTATGTGCTTGTTACAGATCTAAAGATAATTTTTTAAATTCTTCCAGAAAAGGAGGGAAGATCTTGCTTTTATTTTATTTTTTCATTAGAAGAATCCAGTTGGAAGTAGTCGAGGGTGAGGCATTTGGACAGGAAAACTAGGCATTGTTGTTGTCGGTTGCCATCGAGTTGATTCTGACTCATGGTGACCCCAGTGTGTACAGAATAGAACTGCTCCATAGGATTCTCAAGGCTACGACCTTTTGGAAGCAGATCACCAGGCTTTACTTCTAAAGTGCCTCTGGGTGGGTTTGAACTGCCAACCTTTTGGTTAGTATTCTAGCACTTAACCATTGTACCACCCAGGGACTCTTGGATCCTGCTTTCATATTGTAAGATATTGCAGTCTTTTTTTGTTTTTGTTTTTAAATGCCAGTTGCTATAAAGTTACAAATCAGTAAGTTTTTTTCCATTGAGGGGGAAATATCTGGTTAGACTTAGAAGGAAATCTTTGCCAACTCTTCAAGTAATAAAGCTTGAAAGTAAATGTTGCTCCTAAACACCTGAAATGATGTTTAAACTCACTCATGATTAGAAAAATACAAATTAAAACTACAATTGGATACCTTTTTTAGAAATCTGTCAGATTGTTAACAATAAAAAAATTTGATCAGATACTGTGTCGTCCAGGGTGGAATAAGAGGTACACTGCTGTTGGAAATGTAATTTACTACAATTTCTATGGAGGACAATTTGACAATATCTAGTGAAATTATAATTGTATGTATCATTTAACCCAGCAATTCCACTTCAAGGAATTTTTTGCTGCAGATGTATATTGACAAAGAAATGTCACATGTTCAAGGTTATAGACAGCTGCATTGTTTCTAACAGTAGAAGACCAGAAATGAATCTTAAATACCTGTCAGTAGGAGACCAGTTAAATGAAGAACACTACATCCTTTCAGTTGAATACTAGCAACATTTATTGTCTCTGTGGAGGGGAACTCTAAGGTCTGAGGACAGGGGTAGGAAGGAGACTTAAATTTCACTGTACACTCTTTTTACAACTTTTGATTTTGTATCATATATAAGCTTTTTTTTTTTATAAGCATTACCCATGTAAAAAATAAACCAGGTAATTTAAAAAGGTAAATATTGTGAATATTATAACAACTCATTCATTATTAGTTTGAGGATACATTTTATAGTTAATATATAATTAACTTCAATTTCAAAGTGTAGAATTAAGGCAATTTCAAATTTTATTAGACTCTTCCCACACTTTCTGTATGGGTTATAATTGACATTTAAAATATTAAAATACACCTCAAAACAATATTAAAATATTGTCCTGTGTAAAGATCACAAGTTATACTTTTTTCTTTCACCCTTAGAGTGTGACGTCCTTGAAGCCAGGGACCCTGTGTTCTTCTACCTAGAAGGACAGGAAGGAAAAAAATACTTTTCAAAAAATTATTTTAATTATAAAAGTAACACATGCTGTGCATACTTTAAATTTGGTCATTGTTTTCAAGTTGACCTTAAACAAGTACCAATTTATACTTGTCACTAAAGAGTACATCTAAAGAAGTATATTTGAAGTGTTTTACTCTATCACCTCAGAGAACTGGCCATAAATAAACTTTGGCTAAATAATTCAGCTGGAAAATATGAACAACTTATTGATATATAGATGGAATTTGTTAAGAAAGCACATTGTCTCTGAAGTGGTCTGAAATGAGCCATTTTGCAAAAGTTTGAGAGTGAAACTTAGATTGCCTCAGTGTGGATAAGAATGGAATGTATATTATGAGTAGATCATTCTACAGTGAAGTTATCCGTAATAGGAATTGTTAAAAGATTTCCAAAACTGTAAGCTACCTTCCAATAGTATAAAAAATATTTCTATCGTAAAGGCAATTTGATCATATTCACGTTGTACAGGTTCAAGTTAAAAACTAGAAAAATTAATATTGGAAGTATTGAAAGATGTCATCTGTAAAAACAACTGAAAGTAAAGAGAATAATTCAAGTTTACTATGAAATAATTACAAAGAGAAATAATCTTCCAAATTCTTCCATCAAATTTTAATCACCAGTACCAGGCTGAGACATAACGGGGCCTGAGGCCTCTTTATTTTAAAGCTTGGTATTTTGTTCATCATAGATTTTTTAAAATATCATTTATATTGATTACTGAGTTACTTGGTACCACTTTATGCTTTGCAGCTGAGGTGAATGGCTCACTTGATTAATCCTGGTTCTCGTCCTGTGGATTATTCAAATAATAAATGTTAGGAGAGAAGAAATCAATAAAGCCTCCCTTAAGCATCATTTTCCCAATATTTTATCTAGAGATATTAAAATGAGAAAAATAGAATTGATGAAATGTTAATATATTTGGAATTGTCACAATTCAGTAAGGTATATATTCTTATCCATATTTTATAGATTAAAAAATTGAGACTCAGAGAAGTCAATAATTTGTTTATAACACACAACTAGCATGTTGACACAACCAAGACTGAAGCAGATCTCTCTTTTGCCAAAGCCCAAAGCTTTTCAATACACTAGGTACTTTCCTGGAAATTATAGACATTTGAACCAAGCCATGATGAAAGATGGCATTCTTCAGACAATAAAATCCTGATGGGAATTCTGGAAATAATTTTTAAATTTAACTAATTTTTTTGCAAGAGAACTTGGGAAAATGCCCAAAATGAAAAAATAAAAACAAACATGTATGAAGAATGAATGGAAATAGAAGGAAATATATACATAATGAAGGGGTTACTAAGTAAATAAATGAGACATCAAATACGAGTCCATTACGTAAATTCCATGCTGGATGTGACCAGCGCTGATTAGTTGGCCATCATTGTGCTTTACTGCTGTGATAGAAAACCCTATGAGTAGTTTTTAACTTTTTCTCCCAACTGAAAACTCACCTGTGGCTTTATTCAACATTGTGAAACGAGTTTTGGAAAACAGTAACCTGTGGTTGAAAACATTCACGGAGAGTTGTCAGACAACATGGTTGCAACGAAAGGTGAGGACAAGGGTGCTAGCACTCTTTAAAGATATTAATAAGTGGGTAGGATGCATACCACGTGCAGCTTGTTCCTTTAATCTGGTGGGAGAAAAAGCTGCCTCCACAGTTGTTAACCACTTTGGTATTTTACAACAGTTATTTTCTTTTCAGGTTCCTCTCATAAATGGAGTATTTACAAACACATGTAAACTTGGATTTTATTTTTTTTTAAAGTCTAAGTGTAATATAAAGCTGTTTAAGCCTTGCACATGGGTCAAGGACATTTTAAAGATTCTAAAATATATTTTTCAAAGACTTAGAAGAAAAACCCTAACACACATTCAAAAACTGAAAGCTTATTTAAAAAGTTGATAAAGATCAAATTAATCATTTTAATTGCAATTTTGAAAGACATGTTGGAATGTTTCAATAAAATATTTCAGCAATTATTGTATAATCACCTGATTTGAATTACATGAAGGGGAACTTCTTTCATTATCTTTAAATCTGTGTGTAAAGAACTGACAAAGAATTCAGATAAAAATTAATGGAATATGAAACAAAAGTGTAAAAAGTTAACAAATCAATAGAAATTATCCTGACATAACACTTGGATACAAGAAAAAATTTCAAAATCATATCAAAAGCAAGAATTTACTAGAAAGATGAAATGCATTTCAAACAGAAATAATGAATAGGTTCTTAGATTGTTTGATAATCTGGTTAATGAAGATTAGGGAACTGTATGAACACATTGGAAAAGGATTTAAATTACTTTCTGATTTGACATAAAATGGTTACATTTACCAAAAGCATAAAAAAATCTTAATATCCCATTATAACAAGGACATCAAGAACAGATAATAACTCTCATGGATTCAAAGGCTATTTCAGATTAATCATCGCACGAGGAAACTTGAAGTACCTGAATTACCCTGAAATTTTACAGCACATACATGAAAAAATCAGAGAGCACTTTCCCCATGTAAAGATGGTGGCGCGGCGGCGTCAGACCTCCTTGTCTAACTTCACAAGGCGGGGAAGAATCATTATCAGCATGGACAACCCAAGGGCTGATTGCTATGAGGTGGAGGTCAGATATACCTCTATCCTCCAACCTTTTTCCCAAATCTGACACCAGCCGACCCTCCCAAGGCACTCCCTACTTCTCTGCTGGGTTCAATAATTCACTGCAATGGCCACACACAACTCACAAACTGTACTTACAGTTATGGAGTTTATTAGGGAAGTAACAGGTTACAATTCAGAATATAGTTCTTTGATAAGGATAGCCTCTTCTCAGCCGTGGGCCTGAGCTTCGCCGGTCGGCAAGCCTATCTCCGTGGCAAGCCCGACTCCGCCAGGAAGCCTCCTGTCCAAAGGCGCTCAGCTCTTTTGCTCCATGAGTTGACAAACCCACTGTAACCTGCCTTACTCTGTGGGCTGGGAAGTTCACTGCACTGTCTTGCACTGGTTTCCTGGCTCTGCTGCCGCTGTATCTCTACTGCTGCCTCTTACTGTTTTTCAGCACCTTTGTGTTACAGCTGTCTCCTGGGTCTAGGAGGTTCTCAGCACTGAGACCCTGGGTCCAAAGGACGAATTCTGGTCCCATTTGTTCTTCTTGGTAGTAGTGAGGTTCCTCTCCTCTTTCTGCATCTGGGATGGCTCAATTTAAGCCCAGTGGGATGACAAAACTGACCAATCCCCTCACTAGGGGTAATGTAGGGAGAATCCTTGTTTTTTTTTTTCCTTGTTTTGCCTGGTGGGTGCCTCCAATTGTGGGAAGTGTGCAGTAGCATGGGCAGCTAGAAGTTCACAGAATAGTCCATCCAATAATGCAAGGCTAGTTCAAGATTTGAAAATCAATGTAATTTACAACATCAACTCACTAAGGAAGAAAAACTGTATGATCAGAGCCAATAGATACAGAAAAAACTTTTGACAAACCTCAACATCCAATCACAATAAATATTTCCTGAAAGCTAAAAGGGCTTACTTAACCTGATAAAGAGATCTGCAAAAATACCTACACCTAACATTATACTAAAAGTGAAAGATTGAATATATTCTAATAAGATTGGTAATAAGGCAAGGATGTCTGCTTTCACCACTTCTAGTCAACATTGTACTGGAGGTAGTAAGCAGTGCCACAAGGCAAGAAAACAAATAAAAAATGTAGATTGGAGAGGAAGAAATAAAACTTTTTCTGTTCATGGATTATGGTATTTTTTAAATAGAAAGTTCCAAGGAATCTACAAAAAAGCTCCTAGAACTAATAAGTCATTTTCAACAAAGTCACAGAGTAAAAAAGTCAAAATAGAAAGGTAAAACTTATTTCTGCGTATTACCAACAAATATTTGGAAATCAAATTTAAGACAGTATAATTTACAATAGCACCCAAAACATGAACTACTTAGGTAAAAATCTAACAATATATATGCAGGATCTGTATGTTGAAATCTATATAATGATGAAAGAAATCAGAGAAGATGTAATACAATGGGAAAATACTGTGTCCAACGATTTGATGACTCAATATTGCTAATATGCCAGTTTTTCTCAAACTAATCAATGCAATCCTAATAAAAATCCCAGCAGAGTTTTTTTTCCCCTAGAAATTGATAAATTCAATTAAAAATGCATTTGGAACTAGAATAGCCAAGACAATTTTTAAAAAGAACAAAGTTGGAGGACTCACAACACTTCAAGACTTACTATAAAGGTATAGTAGTCAAGATGTTATGGCCAGTGGCAAAAACATAGAACATGAATCAATGGAAAAGAATGGTGTGCCCAGAAATAGACCTATACATACACAGTCAATTGATTTTTGACAAAGGCACAAAGGCAATTCAATGGAAAAAGGACAGTCTTTTCAACAGATGGTGCTGAAACAGTTTGACATTTATATACAAGAAATTAAACCTTGACTCATACTTCACCCCTTATGCAAAATTAACTCAAAATGGATCATAGATCCAAAAGAAAAACCTAAAATGTAAAATTTGTAGGTAAAAACATAGGAGGAAATCTTTGCGATCTTGGATTAGGCAAAGGCTTCTTAGATATGACATCAAAAGCACAACCCATAAAAAAAAAAAAAAAAGGATAAACCGTCCGTCATCAAATTAAGAACTTCTGCTCTTTAAAAGACACTGTTAAGAGAATTAATAACAAGCCACAGACTGGGAGAAATACTCAATATAACATATCTGAAAAAGACCTAGTATTCAGAATACATAAAGAATGCTGAAAACTCACTAATAAAAAGATAATTTAAAATTGAGGAAATTCCTTGAATAGACAGTTCCCTGACAATGACCTATTTAGGGAATAAAGAGAAGTCTGGTGCATCTGGGCACAGCCCGGAGATGGTACAGGAAAAGAGGTGGAGTCAGACTGTGAAGGGTCCTGAATATCCTGCAAAGGAAATTTTTTTTTTTTTAAATTGTACTTCAGATGAAGGTTTACAGAACAAACTAGTTTCTCATTAAACAGTACACATATTGTTTTATGACCTTGGTTAACAACCCCACGACATGTTAACACTCTCCCTTCTCAACCTTAGGTTCCCTATCACCAGCTTTCCTGTCCCCTCCTGCCTTCTAGTCCTTGCCCCTGGGCTGGTGTGCCCCTTTACTCTCATTTTATTTTATGGGCCTGTCCAATCTTTGGCTGAAGGGTGAACCTCAGGAGTGACTTCATTACTGACCTGATAGGGTGTCTGGGGGCTGTACTCTCAGGGTTTCTGCAGTCTCTGTCAGGCCAGGAAGTCTGGTCTTTCTTTTTGAGTTAGAATTTTGTTCTACATTTTTCTCCAGCTCTGTCTGGGACCCTCCATTGTGATCCCTGTCAGAGCAGTGAGTGGTGGTATTTTATATTTTATTGTATTTTTTGGTGGAAGTGCACACCGTAAAACAGGTTCCCATTCAACAATTTCTACACATATTGCTCAGAGGAAGCTGCTTTTAAATGTAGCTTCTAAAGTGAAGTTCCTTCTGTAATATTACTCAAAAAATTCATAACTTCTTAAAGTTATTCACAATTCAGCTGTATATAGACCTATATATAATTTTGTATATACATATGTTATAGATGGAATAATAAAGCTTGAAAAAGAGGTTTGGTTTAGTGTTTACTATTTAGGAAAACTACCTATTAAGTTTAACACACTTGGCTACTAACTGAAAGGTTGGTGGTTGAAACCCACTCAATGGCACCTCGAAAGAAAGGTCTGACAATCTACTTCTGAAAAAATCAGCCATTGAAAACCCTGTAGAGCCCACTTCTGTTCTGACACACATGGGTTTGCCATGAGTTGGAATGTTCTTAAAGGTACTTTTGTAAGAAATGAGTTGTGTAGTTTCCAGTTGTCTAATTTCAGAGGTTTGTCAAGCAAATCAACCCTGTATTCTATAACTCATGTATTGTTTCATGCCTCACAGCAGGAAGTCTTTTCCTTCATCTTTACCTTCAGTTTTTCCCCTTTCCTCATTTCTTACCACTTTCTTTGTCTTTTATTTCTCTCATCACTCTCTCTCACTTTTTTTTTTTAAGCTAAGACTACATTGTCTTTGTTTTATGTGTAAGCTTTACATGCATACGAAAGATTTAATTTTCATCAACTCTTGATTTGTCATGTGAATCATTACTTTTTAGGTAGCATGAGAATACCACTTTTTGGAGTTACTAGGTACCAAACCAAGAATGCATTTAACTTGCTTAGCTTTTATTTTTCCAGAACAAGCAAAGTTTATTTATTTTTAATTGTAAGAAGGAAATGTTCTCCTCTTTTTTCAATAACTAGACTAGCATCATATGGAGTTCTGAAATATCTACATGCCAGGATACTTTGTGTTCTAATTTTAAATCATGCCTCACAGACAATAAATGGTTTCTGGAATTATGCGCTATTTATGATAACAAAAGTTTTAATGTTAGACTCGATAAATATCAATATCAAAATACACTGGATATTTTCAGAATTGTTTCATAGCATTCTAGACTTTATTTTCTCTAATTTTTATTGGCACATGGGAACCACATTTAACAGACATTTGCCTCAGGAGAGTGTGGTAGACAAGTCTAGATCTCAAGTAAGCCAACAGGAGTCTCACTGCTTGTTCTGTGCTGTGTTTTCTCCCTATTTGTTGTTCACCTTCTCCCAAGTAGTATCTGTCTTATCTACCAAATCCACCTTCAGGAGGCACCTGACAGAAACTTCAAATAGCACCTCCCTTAGACATACGTGAATTTTTAGTCTGGATATAAAAAGTTAAAAAAACAAAAAAACTCGGGTATGGGATTTGAGCAATGACCTTCCTGATATCATTCCCTGTAGAACCCTATGATGAGCCATCAAAATTATTTTTCCTTAACAAGAAAGATGTGTGGCTGCTAACTGAAAGGTTGACAGTTCAAAAAGAAAAAAAAAAATGTGTTACCAGTTTTCTCCTGTTACCCTAACAAATTACCATGAATTTAGTGACTTAAAACAATACTCACTTATTATCTCATAGTTCTGTAGGTCAAAATCCAGGCACAGTGTGGTTCTATGGTTCTCTGCTCCAGGTTTCACGAAGCCGTGGGGAGGCTGCATTCCTTTCTGGAGGCAGGCTCATTCAGGTGCTTGGTTGGCAGAATCCAGTTCCATGTGGTTGTACAACTGAGTTCTCTGCTTGCTGCTGGCTATAGCCAGGGGGCATTCTCAGCTTCTAGAAGCTGCTTACATTCCTTGGCTCCTGGACCCCTTCCTCCATCTTCAAAGTTAGCAACAATGGGTTGAGTTCTTTTCACACTTTGAATCCTTCTAACTTCCTCTTCTCCCCATCTCTCCTCAGCTCCCATCTTCTGCCACATCGCTCTCATGGACTCTGTTGTTGTTAGCTGCCATAGAGTCAGCCTTTGACTCATGGTGAGCCCATGTGCTACAGAGTAGAACTGCTCCATAGGATTTTCTTGGCTGAAATCTTTATGGAAGCAGTTCACCAGGACTTTCTTACACAGAGTTCAGGGCGTGTTCAAGGCGACAATCTTCAGGTTAGCAGCCAATCACAAACCACTTGTGCCACCCAGGCTCCTGAGTGACTCTAGCTGGAGAATTTTTTTCTGCTTATTAGGCGTCTTAGTTATCTAGTGCTGCTGTAACAGAAATATCACCAGTGGATGGCTTTAACAAACAGAAGTTTATTCTCTCACAGTCTAGTAAGTTAGAAGTCCAAATTCAGGGCGCCAGCTCCAGAGGAAGGCTTCCTCTCCCTGTTGATATGATGGGGTGAATGTGTTTTACATGTGACAAGGACATGAATTTTGGGGGGCGAAAGGGTGGAATGTTATGGATTGAATTGTTTTCCCCCAAAATGTGTATCAGTTTGGCTAGTCCAAGATTCCCACTATTATGTGACTGTCCACCATTATGTCATCTGATGTGATTTTCCTATGTGTTGTAAATCCTACCTCTGTGATGTTAATGAGGCACGAGTAGAGGCAGTTATGTTAATGAGTCAGGACTCAATCAACAAAATTAGGTTGTATCTTGAGTCAATCTCTTTTGAGACATAAAAGAGAGAAGTGAGCAGAGACGGGGAACCTCATACCACCAAGAAATAAGAACCAGAAGAATAGTCCCTAACCCTTTGGACTTAGGGTCCCGGCGATGAGAAGCTCCTAGACTGGGGAAGATTGATGACAAGGACCTTCCCCCAGAGCTGAGAGAGAGAGAAAGCCTTCCCCTGGAGCTGGAACCCTGAACTAGGAGGGTGAACTAGGACTTCTAGCCTCTTAGACTGTGACAGAATAAATTTTTCGTTATTAAAGCCATCCACTTGTATTTCTGTCATAGGAGCACTTAGGGTTCAAGTGATTAGACTGGGTTTACCCAGATAATTCATAGCAACCTCCCTATTTTAAGATTAATAACTGTAATTACATCTGTAAATTCCCTTCACAGCAGTACCTAGATTAATGATTTACTGAATAACCAGGGGACAGGAATCTTGGGGGTGGGAAGGACACATGTTTAGAATTCTGTCCACTAGAAAGTACAAGACCTATACAATGAAAACTAAAAAACTTTACTCAAGAATATACGAGGACATTGAAACAAATATAGAGTCATAGCATACTCCAGGAAGGGAAGGGTCCTGTGGAAGCATATTATTTCTCTCTGAAATTAATCTATGCTACACAATTAAAGAAATTTTAATAAAAATTCAAATGGATTTTTTGGGAGTTCTTGACAAACTGATCAAAAAATAAGAATTAAGTAGATGAAAATAATGAGACTAGAACTCATTATTTGAGCCAACTCATTTTATGAGCCAGGTAATATAACTTTGACACCGAATCCAAAAAAGGACATTATCAGAAAGGAAAATTACGGTCATTTCCATTCACGAAAGCCCCCCAAATCTTAAACAAAATATTAGCAGATTTAATCCAGCAATATATAATAAGGATAATAGATGAATGGAACAGAATAGCAAGGTCAGAAATAGATTCACACATATATGGTTGCTTGGTTTATGACCAAGGTGGCGCTGTAGGGCAGGGTGGAAAGGACCACCTTTCAAGAAATGGTGCTGAATTAACTTCCCGAACTGGAAAAAAAAGAAAACACTAAAGATGCTTTCCTCTCTCCATACGTTAAAAAAAAAAAAAAAAAAATTAGGTCTGCCTAGAACGAAATTTGAAAAGCAAAACAATAAAAATTTAGAAGACAATATAAAAGACTATCATAATGACCTTAGGAGAGTAAAAGATTTCTCAGACAGGATACAAATACCACTAATCATAAAAGAAAAGAGTGATAAATCTGATTCCATTAAGAACTTCTTTTAATCAAAAGACACTATTAAAAAAGTGAAATTCAAGCTATAGAGTGATATCTGTAGCATGTATAATCAACAAGACTTGTTTCCATATTATGCAATGAATTACGAAGAATAAAGACAAAAGAACGTGATATAAAAATGGGCAAAAGGTCTTAATAAGCACTTTGAAAAAAACTCCAAATAGCCAATATTCATATGAAAAGGTGCTATTCTTCATATATAATCAGGGAAATGCAAAAGAGACACAGTAAGTTGCCATTACACATCCATCAGATTGGCAAAATATTAAAACATTTAAAAAGTATTGGTGAGGACATCTACTGGTTCCACCCAGCCTGGAGCAAAGGAGACTGAAGAAAACCAAAGACATGAGCGAAAGATTAGTCCAAAAGAGTAATGGACCATAACTACCACAGCCTCCTCCAGACTGAGTCCAGAACAACTAGAGAGTGCCCGGCTACCGTGACTGACTGCTCTGACAGGGTCCTGAACAGAGCGAGCGAAAAATGTAGAACAGAATTCAAACTTACAAAAAAAGACCAATCTTACTCATCTGACAGATTGAAGAAACCCTGAGAGTGTGGCTCCTGGATGCCCTTTTAACTCAGGACTAAAGTCACTCCTGGGCTTCACCCTTCAGTCAAAGATCAAGACAGGCCTATAAAGCAAACAATAACAAACATAGTTCAAGCATGTGTAAGAGACTAAATGGGCACACCAGCTCTAAAGCAATGATGAGAAGGCAGGAAAGGATGGTAGACTAGACGAATAGAAATGTGGAACCCAAGGTCAAAAGGGGGGCGGTTAACACATCCTGGGGTTGGCAACCAATAGCACAAAACAATGTGTCTTAATTGTTTAATGAAAAACTAATTTGCTTTGTAAACTTTTACCTAAAGCAAAATAACCCCCCCCCCAAAAAAAACAGTGTTGATAAGGATGTGGTGCAACAGGAACTTCTGTGCCATAAGTTTCGTTGTTGGATATATAAATTTGTACTATCAATTTGGAAAAAATGTTTGGCATTGTCTCGTAAAACTGAAGATATACATGCCCTAAGAACCATGAATTCCATATCAAGGTAAAGACCCTATAGAAATCTGTGTTTATATGCTTTCTCTTTCTCTCTCTATACACACATATACATATACTGTATATATACACATACATACACACGTATATACATACATACACACATACATATACATACAAGAGAATGAAATGCTACCTAGGCCTGTGCCACTGTACCATTCCCATGAGCCATAAGGTTTTCACTGGCTGATTTTCCAGAGTAGACCTCCAGGCCTACCCGTGTATGTGTGTATATGGAGCCCTGGTGGTGCAGTGGTTGAGAGCTTGGCTGCTAACCAAAAGTTCAGAAGTTCGAATCTACCAGCCACTCCTTGGAAACCCTATGGGACAATTCCACTCTGTCCTATAGGGTCAATATGAGTTGGGATCGACTCAAAGGCAACTTCGTTTTTTTAAATATATATGTGTAGGCAGGGAGCCCTGGTGGTGCAGTGGTTGAGAGCTACGGTGAGCTATGGCTGCTAAACCAAAAGGTCGGCAGTTTGAATCCACCAGCCAATCCTTGGGCCCTATAGCGCAGTTCTACTCTGTCCTATAAGGTCGCTATGAGTCGGAATCAACTGGATGGCAATGGGTAAGGTACACGTAGGCAGTGGTGGTTTAGTAATAGACTTCTCAGATGAGTAATTAGGTAGTAAAAGAAGTATAAAGAAAAGCAAGAAGTGAATACGATAATAATCGTGATAGCGTTCATCTCCAGGCAGGTATCTTAGTTATCTAGTGCTGCTATAACAGAAATATCACAACTGGATGGCTAAAAGTCCAAAGTCAGGGTATCAGCTCCAGGGGAAGGCTTTCTCTGTTGGCTCTGGAGGAAAGTCATTCTCATCAATCTTCCCCTGGACTAGGAGCTTCTCTGCACAGGGACCCCAAGTCCAAAGGACACACTGTGCTCCTGGCACTGTTTTCTTGGTGGTATGAGGTCCCCCTGTCTCTCTGCTTGCTTCTCTCTTTTATATCCCAAAAGAAACCCTCTCAAGACACAATCTAATCCTGTAGATTGAGTCCTGCCTCATCAACACAACTGTCACCCATCCCCCCCTCATTAACATCGCAGAGGCAGGATGTAAAACACATAGGAAAATCGCATCAGATGATTAAATGATGGACAATCACACAATACCAGGAATCATGGCCCAGTCAAATTGATAGACACATTTTTGGGGGACACAATTCAATTCATGACAGCAGGTGAGGGTTATAATAGGAAACGGGTACATTGGGACCTCTTAGAGTACTGGTAGTGTTCTACTTCTTGACCTAGATGGGATTACATGAATGCTTTATAGTCTTTAAGTAGTATACTTCTATTTTATGAACCGTTCTGTATGTTTGCTCTCATTCCACATCACAAAAATATAGTTCTAATCATTTTGCCTCCATACTTCCTGATTCTTCCCTTAATCAGAAGCATTCTCAGTGTTCATACAGACTTAAGAGTTATTATAGCAAGCCTATGAAAAGGACAATAAGGGCAGTGATGGCTCAGTGGTAGAATTCTTCCCTTCCATGCTGGAGACCCGGGTGCACTTCATGCACAGCTACCACCCATCTGTCAGCGGAGATTTGCCTGTTGCTATGATGCTGAACAGGTTTCGTTGGAGCTTCTAAACTAAGACATACTAGGAAGAAAGGCCTGGTGATGTACTTCCAAATATCAGCCAATCAAAATGAACTAGGAAGAAAGGCCTGGAGATCTACTTCCAAATATTACCCAATGAAAACTCTATGGATCATGGGGATGGTGTAGGATCTGGCAGTGTTTTGTTCTTTTGTGCATGGAGTCGCCATGAGTTGGGGGCTGACTGTATGGCAGCTAACAACAACAACAAAACAAAGAGAACAAACAATTCAGGCTTAAAAACAAATACAAAATCACTTCCAAAGTAAGCTCTTTAGAATAAAAAACCTTGCTAAACAGAGTGAAACATAGCATTTGACTCTATTTCCAGGGAGATAAGCTGAAAAACTCCCAAAATAGAGGAGCAGAAAGGCAGTGTTGGAGTATAACACTGAAGAAGTTTGGGGGTTAGGAACGGAAAAATGGGCCTTGATGGGAGCAGGTAGAAAAAGAGAACATCTGAGTGGATTCAGCATCATTCAGTGCGCAAGGCAGGAGGCCTGGGCCAGGAGACAGGAAAGCTGTTATCACTGTTGCCTACTAGGGCTACTTGCTGCCTACATATGCATTATCCAGCAAAGGAAGCCTCTTTCCTCTGAACTGCCTGGTGAAGGGCAGAGGATACACCTGCCAAAGACAGAGGGTGAAGTCTCAGACCACCTGGTGTCGTACCATCTTCCTAACTCCATCTTATTCTATCCCTAGAGATTTTAGTCTGCAGGAATCAGAGTTTCATTTTAATAAGCACCTCAGGTGACAAACTTAAACAACTTTTGACACTGGAGCCTGCCCAGTGAAACTCCCTGATAAAAAGAATCACCAGTGGGACTTGTTAAAAATCCAAATTTCTGGGCCCCATACCAGACCTATGGAATCAGAAGCTCCAGGAAGGGCCTGAGAATTCTGATTTCTAACAAGGGTTCAGGTGGTTCTCAAGAACTTTGGGAATCTCCTCCAAACACTTCCAATTTTATTTTCTGTTCCTTTGCAATGTGAGTTTTTTTCTAAAAGAAAAAAATATATACATGGATATTTGCATTTAAGTATCTTTCAGAAAAGGGTAGATTACAAACTGTAAATTTTTTTTTTTTCCAGCCCAGACTTCTCAATGCTGTAGACTCTTAGGTCCAACTCTTAACCTGTCATTTCCCCTTGAAGTCACACAAACATCTTGAACTTACCATGTTCAAATTGAAATCAAACCTGGCTCTCTTCCAGTGTACCCCGTATCTCAGTGATGCCACTCACTGGGCAAGCCAGTCACGATTTGTCAGTCTCCTTCAATCCCCATCCCACCTCATCATGTCTAAATCACCAAGACCTCCCCATTTTACTTCCTAAATTGTTTCATTTTTTCCACTTGTCTCCATCTCCTTTGTTCCCATACCAATCCATTTGAACTACTGACGCTATTCTTAACGCATAGCTCCTAATTGGTTCAGTGATAGCCTGCTTGTGTTCTCCTCACTGAGGCAGGAATAATCTTTTCAAAACATATATCTGATCATTTCAAAATCCCCTCTCCCACCTTTGCTCTCAATGTTGCGGGTGGAAACCCCAGGTTCTGCTCAGTGCAACTCGTCTCAGAAAACAAATGAGGGACCGAGGCGGGAGAGTGGAAAGGTACCTTTACGTTGTTGCGCAAGGGAAGGAAACAGCTGGGGCTACCGCCAACAAGACTGCTCAGTGAAGGCAAGGGGGAAGGTTACTTTTAAGGGGTTTACAAGTAGGAAGTTCATGCAAGTTACATCAGCAACATTTTTAATCATATTAGACCGGTGCAATGGGGTTTACATATAACTTCATGCATTGCATTTTTAGAAAATGGCCATTAAACTCCACCTAGAGGCAGGGAAGTTACTATGTATGAGGTGTTTAATGAGTTAAAAGGTTATCCTGAATGTCAACACGACACCTAAACCAGTTTCTGCCAATTTCCTCTAGTTTTGGGCATCAGTTAAGGAGAAGCGGAACGAGGATTTTAATGTAATGTTATGGGGCATGCCATGCAACGGAACCAGGACTCTAATGTAAAGTTATAGGGTGTGCCAAAGGAACCAGGATTCTAATGTAAAGCTACGGGATGTACCAAGCAAGCTGCCTGAGGTAGTGGAATTTCCCGAAGCTTGGGGACCTCTGTCTTATCAAAAACTAAGGTTCTTTTTTTTTTTTAAACCGTGCTTTGGCTTACAGAGCAAATTAGTTTCTCATCAAACAGTTTATACACATATCGTTTTGTGACATTGGTTGCCAATCCCACAACATGTCAACAACACTCTCCCTTTCTTGACCTTGGGTTCCCCATTGCCAGCTTTCCTGTCCCTTCCTGCTTTCTCATCCTTGCCTCTGGTGTGCCCATTTAGTCTCATTTTGTTTTACGGGCCTGTCTAGTCTTTGACTGAAGGGTGAACCTCAGGAGTGACTTCAGTACTGAGCTAAAAGGGTGTCTGGGGGCCATACTCTTGGGGTTAAGGTTCTCAATATGGCCAAAGAAACCCAATTAAATCTGGCCTCCAGCTTCCTACCACAGTACTCCCTCCCTGTAATCTATGCTCCAGCCACAATGGCCTCCTTTCAGTCCCTCACGCTTGCAATGTTCCCTTCTGACAAAAGGCCTTGATATTCCCCTTGTTTCCCTTTCTTTTTTCTTCAGTTTCTCATCCTTTGGATATCCATTGATTATGACTTCTTCAACCTCCTAGTCTTTCCAACCAGATTAATGAATGACCCTACTGTAAACTCTCCTAGTAATTTCTCCTAGCAATTTTCATTATTTCTTTAAATAAATGTGGCTCATGTTTGTTGAATAAATGGAGATTAGACCTTTTGGAATTCCATTGACCACAGCAGTTTGTTTTCTTTCTCACCTTCTCTGGTATTCTTCAGATTTCACTTCCTTAGAACCTATATCAGAACAATTTTAGGATTAGCAGGGGATAACTCATTATCGGGACTCAGCTAAAGCACTACCTCAATGGCTCCCTCCCCCTACCCCCTAGGATGTTGTTCCCTTATTATTTTCTGATACCTTGAACATTTGCCTCAATCATAGCACTTATTTACCTTGTATTGTATTTTTTGTTTGTGTTCTTGAACATTTCTCCCTCTAGTGTCAGCTGTTTTAGGGATGTTGTGTTATTTTTCTCTGTTTATGGGCATTTAACACAGGGCCTCGTCCTCAGTATTTGGGATGACTCTATACCCAGTAGTCAAGCCATATAGTGTATATATTGATTCTTCTGCTTATAATGTCCTTCCCTTATTTGCATGACAAACTCTTACCTGTTATATAAAAGAGGTAGTGGTATAGTGTTACCTTCAACAATGTATATAATCTTTTTACTTTTCAGTTTCCTCCCTGGAAAAATGATACTTTAAAAGGTTGTTGGGAGGATTAAGAGTTAATGATTCAATGCTTCTCTCCCTCCCCCTTGCCAAACCAAACTCTGCCACTTCTTAAAGCAATTCTCTAGTGAATTAAGCCTCAGGATTAGGTTCTTTTGGAATCTCTGGCACCTAGCTAACTCTTCTCTGCCTCCAACTCCTCCTCCCCCTATTTTTCCCCTTTACAATACATCCTGATGGCTTAATTAACGCTGAGGCCAAATCATTAGCAAACAGAAAGCCATTCTTCCAGGTTTCTCTCAGGAAACATGATCTTCCTGAGATGAGAATCATTTGCATAGTTTAAAATAGCAAAAGATGAAAAACAAAATAGTTAAATTTCCATAACAAGACAAGTGAAATATTTCTGTTCGTTTCCTTCTACATTTGTAAAGTGCCAGACCCACAGTACTTCATCCTTTTTAGTTTACTGAGCTGCAAAGGACTCCATGGTGAATCATCTGGTAGCTTCTGGTATAATAAATCATTCTTGCCAATGAAATACTAAACTTACTTCTTTTACTTTGCCTGTTTGTATTGTCAAAGCTTAAAAGTAACCTACTAAAACTACTAATAAAAAAAATTAAAAAAAACTATTAATATTCTTTAAAAATCATGGAAACTTTATTTTAAAATGTGTATGCAACTTAATAAGGTAGAAAAAACATGAAAGATGTTTACACACGGGTAAAACATATGTCACAGGTCAACTCAATAAAGAGCCTTTACTTAAGTTTCCTACCCTTCTCCCTTATCTTGTGCATATCTCTTCTAGTTTTTTCCCATTCAAGTATCATTTATTATTCAGACTTGTCTTTCGCAGTTTATTACGAAACTAAGCACTCTTGGTAAAGTTTTAAAACTGAGTCAAATATACCCTCAGTGGTTTATCGTGGGCTCACATATCGGGACCAGTTGAGGGAGTATTCTTGAGGTAAGAGTTTCAAGATTGAAAACAACTTATGTAGTTATCTGCAGGTTTGAAGTCAACATCAACTGGCATTTGAAGCTTACCACACATCGGTGAGGTAAGCGCCCGCCCAGTCGTCAAATGATCCTTTCTGACGTCAAGAGTGATAAACGCTTGCGGGGGACTACGCTGAGTTTTCTTCACGGGCTTGTTTGGGAACTGGTCTCTTAAAAGCTGAGTAGTATTAACGTGCTCTGCTGCCCGCTGGTTGATAGCTGATCGGGGACTCTTCATGACGGACACCTTTGCAGACGCACCTATCTCTACCCTCAACTCCCCAACTGTTGTCTTTCCCACACCAGGACCGATTTCAGTGTTTTTTCAGTAAGACTTGGCATAAGAGTCTTTAAAAGAGAAAAGGGAAGCAGAGAAAGAATAAGAAATTTTGTGTTAGTAATAGTCATTATAAACTGCAGTACACCTCTAAGACGCGACGAGCTGCCTGTATTTGCCACCGAAGCCACAAACACCCACAGGCCAAGCATTCGGCTCGCCGGCCCCAACTGCCCGCCCCTCGCCCAGTCACGTGACGGGGGCGAGGCGCGCGCCGGCCGAGGCGCGGATTGGCGGGCGGCGGGAGCGCGGGGTTTGATGGGAAGGAGTTGGCCGGGCCCATCGCTCTGTCAGTGGAGGCGGCTGCTGGCTCCGGAGGTCGGCTGCGCGTTGGCGGCAGAGGCTGGCGGGGTGGACGCCAGCGCCGGGCGTTGCCCGCTTCTCGCAGGTAGTGCTCAAGATGAGCGCAGTTGGAGGGCTTGGCGGAGGGGAGGTACGCTGAGTTTTCCCCCTGGGAAGTATGCTCCGGGTTCCCCCGCATGCCTCTCACGGTGCCCCCGCCCCACATCTAGTGGCCTAAGAGCTCTGCTGCTGCTGCGGCGGCGGCGGCGGTGGCCGCTCAAACTCCCGCGGTGGCCCGCGCTGACCCAACCACGCCGCCTCATCCTCTTGATTTCCCATCACAATGGCAGGGTGGCTTTGGAGCTGTGGAGACTCCCTTTGCTCTCTGGGTGGTGGTTTCCCCAGCCCTGTTCTCGGAGATCCCTGGGGGTGATGAGGTTGGGCTGAGCATCGGCTCTTCTGTCCACCAGTGTCGAGGGGAAGCGTCGGAAGGTTCCAGACTAGCAGGTCCTACGCCAAGTAATCGAATTGAGTGTTCTGCTCATCTCGTCTGAATTGTGCGGAAGCGCCACGAATTGGAAAGATCAAGAGGGACTGAAAACTGTCAGTGTCATGCTGCTCGGCTTTGGTGTGTGGGCGTGGATTTGTGCTATTTAGAGAGAAGCCTTTCTACAACCGTTGTCCTTATTTGAGGAACAGTGGGCAGTGTGAGGGGTGGAGGGGAGGGCGAGAATTTGTAGGTGTCATAGTTAGGCGTGGCAAAAGGCGAAGAGCCAAAACAAAGTAGTTTAAATTTTTTAATATTGCGTATGGGATTGAGAGAGTTGGGATTGGTGAACTCAGTTTTGCTGATGGTGCCCTCATGGTTTTAAGCCTGTGACTCACTGTTGCTTGGCTCCCGTGGTTTCTAGTGCCTACTGTTTCTTCTTTCTCTGTGGCCTGGGTGTTACCGTGGACAACACTGACCCTATTCAACAGCAGTTTCAGGCCTATGTTCAAGCTGGCAGGGAGTGCTAATCTCTTGTTGTCAGCAACCCCCATAGTTCCTCTTTTGGAGGACCAAGTTGATTTTGAACACTATTTTCTTAAACAAGAGTGGTGCCTTTAAAATTAGAATTTTAGGGTTCCCTGTCATCTACTGAGATCAGCCCGGTAATGCTGTTAATAAACTTGTATAGTGTTGATATATTGACTTGGAAGTGAATGTAAGGAAAGGAAGAAATTGTATGGCGGTTAAACAGATTTTATTTCAAATAGAAATCTAAATCAAATTGTCATTTTTTGGTAGTATTCAGAGTGAAATTTGGCTTAACATGAAAGCAAGAACTTAATCATCGTAATGACAATGCTTTTATAGTGTACTTCTTTCTATTGATTTCATTTTTGGGCAATAAATGGTGGTTGGGGATAGTTTAGAGTTGTGCCTTTTCAGTGAGGTCATTTGAAGGAGCTCTACAACAAATCATTAATCTGAAATTTAATAGTGCAATGTGTTATGGAGGTCCTGTTGATGGTGATTCAATATTTTCTGCTTGAGCTTGGAACTTGATAAATTAAATGTAAAACTAAACTTCCTTTGTTGTTTTCTCAAAGGCCTACAAGTTAATTTTAATGGAAGACTTGAAAGAATTTTGCTTTGTGTTTTATACTAGGAAATATGAGAGCAACACAGCTTTGGTTAAAATATGAACAGTAATTTTACTTCTCAGCTTTTAAATTATGAAATAGGTGCTTTTTTATAAGAAGTTAGAAAGGTATTTCATATGAGAAGCCATTGTCTGTATTACTTATGTCTTTTGATGATAGTAATAATGATAAAAAAAAGATAGCTATCATTTATTAAACACTTATGTGTTGGACACTGCTAAGTGATGTATAATTTTATTTATTCCATACAACAATTCTGTGATATGTAGGTATTTTCATCATTTCACAAATGATGAAACTGACGCTTAGAGAATTTAAGTAATTTGCTCTGGATCACGTAGCTGTGATATGGTTGAGCCCTATTTTGAAGCCAAATCTATTTTACTCCAAAGCCAGAGAGACAGTTTCTCTGGCCACTATTTTAATGTGAACTGAATATTTAAAAATAACATTCCCCAAGATTTAAAATTCTTATACTCAAAACCTAAGAGTGAAAGCAGTTAATAGAAAACATTCAAATAATATAGTAGGTATTGTTATTCATTGAAAAAGCACATTTAGATATACCAAGCTCTTAAGGTCATGTCAAATGCCACCATGACGGAGTGGAAAGAGGCGCTCCCAGTACATGTTCATGGAAGTGTTCTTGGGGACAAGCCACTTGAAACTGAGCCATCGCTTCACTCAAGGGCAAGCAAATTGATTTACACTTCTAAAAGCAATGCTAGAGTTATTTGGTTCTTGTGTATTTTCCATGTGTTTGAAAGGAAGCAGAGATGGATTAGAGAAAGGCAGTTACCAGAGCAGTAGTAACTAATTTGTACTGAGAAATTATTACCTGTCAGGCAGTGTCATAAATACCTTAGAATATGTCATTTAAGCCTTTCAACATTTAAGAAGGTCCTTAACTATCCCTTTTTTGCAGATGAGGAAACTGAATCACAGAGAGGTTAAGTAACGTACTTGTCCAAGAAACCCTGGTGGTATAGTGGTTAAGAGCTCAGCTGCTAACCAAAAGGTCAGCAGTTGGAATCTACCAAGTGCTCCTTAGAAACTCTGTGGGGCAGTTCTACTCTGTCCTATAGATTCACTGTGAGTCAGAATCAACTTGATGGCAACCTTTTTTTTTTTTTTAAAAGCCCTTTTTTGCAGAGGAAATTGAATCACAGGGAGGTTAAGTAACTTACTTGCCCAAGATTTCATAGTAAGTGATGGGCCACAGGATTTGGAGTTAAGATGGTTGGGTGGAAAGGAGAGAACCAGTAGTTGAAAACAGAAGTAGTATGCAATTAAAGATATAGAGAAATATTTAATTTAATCATTTAATTTGGTTATGCCTTCATATCTCTTGGAAAGTACCACCCATTACATATGAATTATAGTATGTGGCGCATACCAGAATTTGATAGAAAAGTAGCTGGAACAATTAGGGTCAATTGTTTCTTTGATTACGAGCCTGAAAACATGGATATGGTATTTCCACCCTAATGTTGTTTTAGGGAACAAATTTAAAAGTACAATCCCATGCTTCAGGGATCTCAGAGGCTAAGCTATAATTTGTTTCATTAATACTGAAACAATTTTCTAAGCAAATAATTAATGTCAAAATTGATATTACTTGTGATATTATGCATATATTTTGTTACACTTATTTTAGAAGTGATATGCAGTAAACAAAGGCAGTGGTTGTAGGGAGAAAGAGAAGGCACTGGACTAGGAATCAGACTTTTAGTAGCAGTTCTGTCCTTAGCTATGTGTACACAATTTTGGCAAATCACTTAGCCTCTCTTCTATGCAGATTTAATAATTCAAATTTAACCAAATGAGGAATTGGGCTGTGTGGTACACTGTACTAACGCTGTCTTTTGTGTTTCTAACTCTCTTTCCACTTCAGTAGCTCTGTTTACCAACTATTTGAGAATGTCATAGGTGCTTTTATGTATTTTATATATAAGCATACCAATCTAATCTATGTAAAGCAGACTGTATTTCTAATTTGTGTGTTATTGGGGATGACTGGTTGCTTAAAAAAAATTAAAAACTAAAATGCTAAGTCTGACTCTGCTACTTAATATCTTTGGGACCTTAGCAAATACTTCACTGTGGAAGTTATGATCCACACACTTCTGTAGCCTGAGTTTCCTCACTTGAAAATTGGTAGGTAATAGTATAGTTATAAAATTCACATAAAACATTTGTATTAGGACTTGCTAGAGAGTACATCCTTTGCAAGTGTTTAACTGATGTTATTGATTTGAAATATAAAAAATTATATTCACAGTCTCAAGAGATGATGGCTACAGCCTTGACTTGGAGGGACATAAGTCTGCTACAAACCGAAATGTGTAGGTTAGTTATATACAAAACATTGTGTTAGGTTCCATACACTGTTGTTAGGTGCCATTGAGTTGGTTCCAACTCATAGCAACCCCATGTACAATAGAACAAAACACTGCCTGGTCCTGCACCATGCTCACAATCGTTGTTATGCTTAGGCCCATTGTTGCAGCCATTGTGTCAATACATCTCGTTGAGGGTCTTCTTCTTTTCCGCTGACTGTTGACAGGTTCCATACTCTAGTGCCAGAATAATGTGATGATGTATAATTTGAGAATACCAAGTTAAGGGGTTCATCTAAGTCGCCTCTCTCTCTACCTTTCTTGGTGATCTTTTTTTTTTTTTTTTAACATCCTTGTTGTTAGGAGCCGTTGAGTCAGTTCCAACTCATAGTGACCCTATGAACAGCAGAATGGAACACTGCCCGGTCCTGCACCATCCTCACAGTCATTGCTATGTTTGAGCCCACTGTTGCAGCCGCTGTGTCAATCCATATTGTTGAGGGTCTTCCTCTTTTTCGCTGACCCTCTGCTTTACCAAGGATGATGTCCTTCTCCAGGGATTGGTCTCCCATGATGACATGTCCAAAGTATATGAGATGAAGTGTTGCCATCCTCACTTCTAAGGACCATTCTGGCTGTACTTCCAAGACAGATTTGTTTGTTCTTCTGGCAGTCCATGGTATATTCAATATTCTTTGTCAACACCATAATTCAAAGGCATCAATTCTTCAGTCTTCCCTATTCCTTGTCCAGCTCTCGTATACATTCGAGGTGATTGAAAATACCATGGTTTGGGTCAGGCACACCTTAATCCTTAGGTGACATCTTTGTTTTTAAACACTTTAAAGACATCTTTTGCAGCAGATTTGCCTATGTGGTACGCTGTTTGATTTCTTGACTGATGCTTCCATGAGTGGATGGAAGTAAAATGAAATTGTGAATTGTGGATCCACAATTTGTATTTGATTGTGAATCCAAGTAAAATGAAATCCTTGACAGCTTCAAACTTTTCTCCGTTTATTATGATGTTGCTTATTGTAGTGAGGATTTTTCTTTTCTTTATGTTGAGGTGTAATCTGTACTGAAGGCTGTAATCTTTAATCTTCATCAGTGCTTTAAGTCCTGTTCAAGTTCAGCAAGCAAAGTTTTATCACCTGCATATCACAGGTTGTTAATGAGTCTTCCTCTAATCCTGATGCTGCATTTTTCTTCATGTAATCCAGCCTCTCAGATTGTTTGCTCAGCATATAGATTGAATAAATATGGTGAAAGGCTACAATCCTGCCGCATACCTTTCCTGACTTTAAACCTTGTAGTATCCCCTTGTTCTGTTTGAACTGCTGCCTCTTAGTCTATGTACAGGTTCCTCATGAGGACAATTAAGTGTTCTGGAATACTTATTCTTTGCAGTGTTATCCATAATTTGTTTTGATCCACACAGTCATGAATGCCTTTGCATAGTCAAAACGTAGGTAAACATCTTTCTGGTATACTCTGCTTTCAGCCAAGATCCATCTGATATCAGCAATGATATCCTTGTTCCACAACCTCTTCTAAATCCGGCTTGAATTTCTGACAAATTCTGTTGATGAACTGCTGTGATCGCTTTTGAGTGATCTTCAGCAAAATTTTACGTGGGCGTAATATTAATGATACTGTTCGATAATTTCCGCATTCTGTTGGATCACTTTTCTCTGGAATTGGCACAAATATAGGTCTCTTTTCTAGTCAGTTGGCCAGTTAGTTGTCTTTCACGTTTCTTGGCATAGAGGAATGAGAGATTCTAGTATTGCATCAGTTTGTTGAAACATCTCAATTGGTCAATTCCTGGAGGCTTGTTTTTCTCCAGTGGCTTCAGTGAACTTCTTCCTTCAATACCATCCGTTCTTTAATTATGTGCTACCTCCTGAAATGGTTGAATGTTGACCAGTTCTTTTCGGTATAGTGACTCTGTATTTCATCCACCTTCATTTGATACTTACCATGTCATTCAGTATTTTGCCCATAGAATCCTTCAGTATTGCAAGTCAGATCTTGAATATTTTTCTTCATTTCTTTGAGCCTGAGAAATGCCAAGCATGTTCTTCCCTTTTGGTTTTCTAACTCCAGATCTTTGCACATTTCATTATGATACTTTACTTTGTCTTCTCAAGCCACCCTTTGAAATCTTCTATTCAGCTCTTTTACTTCATCATTTCTTTCATTCGCTTTAGCTACCTTCAAGCATAAGTTTCAGAGTCTCTTCTGACATCTATTTTGGTCTTTTCTTTCTTTCCTGTCTTTTTAATGACGTTTTGCTTTCTTCATGTATGATGTCCTTGATGTCACTCAACAGCTCATCTGGTCTTTGGTCATTAGTGTTCAGTGTGTCAAATCTTTTTTTAACACCATCTTGAGATGGTCTCTAAATTCAGGTGAAATATACTCAGGGTTGTATTTTGGCTTCCTGGACTTGTTTTACTTGTCTTCAGCTTCAACTTGAACTTGCATGTGAGCAATTGTTGGTCTGTTCTGCAGTCAGCCCCTGGCCTTGTTTTGACTGATGATATTGAGCTTCTCCATTGTCTTTTTCCACATATGTAGTTGATTTGATTGCTGTATGTACCATCCGGTGTAGTCCATATATATAGTCGCCTTTTATGTTGTTGAAAAAAGGTATTTGCAATGAAGAGGTGATTGGTCTTGCAGAATTGTGTCATAGGATCTTCCGCATCATTTCTATTACCAAGGCCGTGTTTTCCTTGGAAGGACAACTATGGATCTTGTTTCCAATTTTCCATTGCAATCACCAAGAGTTATCAGTGCATCTTGACTGCATGTTTGATCAATTTCAGACTACAGAAGTTGGTAAAAATCTTTACTTTCTTCATCTTTGGCCTTAGTGGTTGGTGCATAAATCTAAATAATAGTTGTATTAACTGGTCTTCCTTGTAGGCATATAGATATTATCCTATCACGGACAGCATTGCACTTCAGGATAGATCTTGAAATTTTTTTTTTTTTGATGGTGAATGTGACGCCATTCCTCTTCAATTTGTCATTCCCAGCATAGCAGACCATGTGATTGTCCCATTCAGAATGGCCAGTGCCATTCGATTTCAACTCACTAATGCCTAGGATATCGATCTTTCTGCATTCCATTTCATTTTTGTTGATTTCTAATTTCCCTAGGTTGATACATAGTACATGCCCTGTTCCACTTATTAATGGATGTTTGCAACTGTTTCTTTGCATTATGAGTCGTGCCACGTCAGCAAGTGAAGGTCCTGAAAGCTTGATTTCATCCATGTCATTAAGGTCAACTATTTTGAGGAGGCCATTTTTCCCGAGTTGTGTTTTGAGCACCCTCCAACCTGAGGGGCTCATCTTCCAGCACTATATCAGACAATGCTCTGCTGCTATTTATAAGGTTTTCACTGACCAATTTTTTTAGAAGTAGATCATCAGTTCCTTCTTCCTAGATTGTCTTATGTCTTAAGCCTGGAAGCTGTACTGAAACCTGTTCACCATAGGTGACCCTGCTGGCATTTGAAATATCGGTGGCATAGCTTCCAGCATCACTGCAACATGCAAGCCACCACAGTCCCACGAACTGACAGATGACATTTCTAGGAATGTTTTAAGATCTATTTAATGTCTTGGATCAGAAAAAAATTTATATTTTTATTCATTAAAGTTCCTGGATTTTCTATTTTAGAAATTTTAGGATTGAAGTAATATTGAAGGATTAGTAATATTTAGATTACAGTTTAAGGGTGGCTCGTAATATTCAGTATGTTTATAAACTTCAGAATTTTTTTTTTGTTGTGCTTTAAGTGAAAGTTTACAATTCAAGTCAGTTTCTCATGCAAAAACATATACACACATTGTTATGTGACCCTCGTTGCTCTCCCTTCAGTATGACAGTACACTCCTTCTCTCCACTCTGTGTTTCTCCTGTCCATTCAACTGGCTCCTGTTCCCCCTCTACCTTCTCATGTCGCCTCCAGACAGGAGCTGCCCAGATAGTCTCATGTGTCTACTTGAGCTAAGAAGCACACTCTTCACCAGTGTCATTTATGCCTTATAATCCAGTCTGATCTTTGAAGATTTGGCTTTGAGAATGGTTTTAGTTTTGTGCTAACAGAGAGTCCGGGGGCCATGACCTCTGGGGTCCCTCCAGTCTCAGTCCCATGGTCAGGTCTTTGTACTCAAATCTGAGGTCTGCATCCCACTTTTCTCCAGCTCCATCACGGATTCTCTGTTGTGTTTCCTGTCAGGGGAGTCATTGATGAGAGTTGAGCACCATCTAGTTCTTCCATAAACTTCAGAATTTTTGAAGACAGATTATAGGTATTTATGTCCTTAAAAATCACTTTGATGAATGAAAGTATTTTATAATTCATCTCTTTGTTACTTTTCTGACCAAGAAAGTCCAAGATAGGTATGACTCATGGTAATTCCAATCTATAAATAGCATTGCAGAGTGAATGTACTTGCTTGGTACTGGCATTATTTTGTGAATACATTTATGGTTTTAAAAACATGAATAAAAAAGGCCTAAATAAATTTTTTGAGTGGTGATGAAGTAGTTTTATACATTGGCAAATATATAACTGTAACCTGGTAAAAATGTCAGTTTAAAAGTATACTTTTACCATTTCAACTTAAAAAAAAAATTTATGTAATTATTGACTGGTTAGTTGATTTAAAATATTATCATGCTAAATCTATTATAAAACTTTTGAGAAAAAGAGCTAAAAGAAAGGGATAATCAACTAGCTGACATGAAAGCCAATTACCTTGAGGGACTTAGAAGTGTTTATGTGGTTGTTGAACAGTAGCATTTAGTAATAGAGTAGCACTGAAGGCAGAGAGGCTTTGGGCCATGTTTCTTCTGAGCTACTAGGCAAATCATTAAACTTCTTTTCATTTAATTTTTTTTAAATCTGTAAAATGGTAATAATAAAGGCAATAATAAGAGTAAAGAGTACTATGATCAGTGGTAGAATTCTCGCCTTCCACGAGGGAGACCTGAATTTCATTTCCAGCCAATGCACATCAAACGCAGCCACCATACCTCTGTCAGTGGAGGCCTGTTCTCTGTTGCTGTAGTGCTGAGCACATTTCAGTGGAGCCTCCACACTAAGACAAAGACAAAAGAAAGGGCTGGTGATCTCCTTCCAAAAACCAGACAGTGAAAACCCTATGGATCACAATGTTCTGATTGATCCCGTAATGCACGAGGTTGTAGTGAGTCAGGCGCCTGCTCAACAAAAGCTAACAACAGTGTATGAGAAGGTATTATTAACTCCATTTTATAGAAAAGGAAATTACAGCTCGGAAACATTAAGTGATTTGCTCAAGGTCACAGGTACTCTTTTACTCTTATTTTCTTATTCAGAATCATTTTTACTTTCTACGGTTACTTGTAAGGTGATGTTATTCTGAACATTAAACACCCCTAATTTCAGATAACTGGGAGATATTTGAATGATAGAGATGGTTTGATTTTATTTAAATACGTAGTAAAGCTTATCTTACAAGAGCAACAAAGGGGATTTACTTTAAAGAACAGAAAAATGCGAAGTTGTCATTGTCATTAAGAAAAAAAATTTCCAGCTTGATTTTCATTATTAAATATGTCCTGGCTTTGAAGAAAAGGCTTAAAAATGGTGGACTCCACCCCAATGATTGTCTTAATTCAAATACTACATAAGTAGAGCCAAAAGAAGTTAATATTTCATAGTATTAGGCAGGATTGCAACATCTAAATTTTATAATGGGTGTGCTGTGTGTTTAACTTAAAATTTTAAAATACTTTATTTCTAGCTGAGAATTCCTTTGGATGATTAATGGTGTTTATCATTGTGCTCCGTTTCTACAAGTAAACGATGGGTGGATTATTTTCTCGATGGAGGGTAAGTTTTCTTTATAGCTAGTTCTTAAATCTAACACAGAAGTGTCACATGAAGCTATTTGTAAAAGTTTTCTTTGTAGTGCAGACAAAGTATTAGTTTGATATTACCCCCAATTCTATTTTTTCTTTCTTTGATTCTTTTCTGAATTAGTTTTTTATTTGGGCTTTATTTTCAATAGTTTGTCTTGTTATATAGGTGTCCAATGCTCCTTGTAAACCTTTGGGGTAGTTCTGCTCCTTCCTATAGGGCCGCTATGAGTTGGAATCCATTCAGTGGCAGTGGGTTTGGTTTTGGAATGTCTCTGTTTTACAGTATTATTTCACTTATGAATTATTTTTATGTATGTATTCATGTGCAAATGGTAGTTTTTTTCTTGTTTTCTTCTCATACTGCCTTTTATTTGAAAGGTGGTTGAAACTAAATATTCTATATAATAAATTTTTACCAATTATATCCACAAATATTTACTGAAGTGAAACGATACACTTTTAGGAATTACAGATTAGACAAATTTATCAAAATTAGAAATGTAGTTTAATTTTTTTAGATAAGCTTTTAGGAGAAATAGCTCAAATTTAGAGCCAGAAGATATTAAACAAAACAAAACAAAACCAAATCTGTTGCCGTGGACTTGATTTTGACTCATAATGACCCTGGAGGACGGAGTAGAACTGCTCCATAGGGTTTCCAGGAGTGGCTGGTGGATTCAAACTGCCAACCTTTTGGTTAGCAGCCGAGTTCTTAACCACTGTGACACCAGAGCTCCAGAAAATATAAATTACACTGATAAATGCTCTTTTCTGCTGTTGTTGTTTAAGTACTATTGAGTCAGTTCTGAATCACAGCGACCCTTTAAGACAATAGAACTGCCCCGTAGGGTTTCCGAGGAGCGGCTGGTAGATTTGAACTGCTCACCTTTTGGTTAGCAACCGAGCTCTTAACCACTACACCACTAGGGATAATGTTATCTCGGACAAACTACTTTGCTTATTTCTTGACTCCCTATTACTATAAGAATGGTACATAATTTAGATTTTGGACTGTGACTGGACCACTTTGTTTTGGATTGGCATTATATTGACAACCCTCCTCTCCAAAACAAAAACAAAAAATCTTCTGCCTGAGGATCATATTAATCTTTTCTTCCCTTATCTTTATTAGGTTAAACCATATGAATTTGCCAATATTCAACCACTTTGACTTGTAAAAATGGCAATTTTGTATGGTTTAACCTCGTGTTAATAAGTCTTGTGGTAACTAGAGTGAATTGATATTTATTACTCTTTTAGATTGGCAAATATTTTCTGAAGTGTTGTGTGAGTCATTTTGGCTGTTTTTTATTCTTGGTATAAAACATATGTCTCTGTCAAACATGTTCTGTTATAATGAAGTATTCCTATATGCCCTTTTAAAATCTGATTTCAGAAAAGCATATTAGGAATTCAGAATGAAGATAGCCTATTGATTTTAACTTTCAGAGTCCTAGGTGAACTTTTAGCAGTTGCAAAATAGGCCATCTTTAGTCTGTGAATTTTTTAATATGTGAATTCTTCTGAATCATATATCCAAGAAAATTTCTGTGGGGGGAAAATTTGTTTCTCTCTGTAAAAATGTGTTCTGTTGGGATTAAGAATGATAAAACAAATGAGTTATCAGAGTTGCATGTCCTTCTAGGGCTAAAAGGAAGTTAAATAAAATGCTTGTTTTTTAATCTTACATAGTTCTGTTTATAATTATAATTATTTTAATTTAAACCTAACCCTTCTAATTTATAAATATTAATACGCATTGCTTGATAACATTTAAAAAAATTTACTTTTAGATTGAAACGTTCTTTTCTTTTATGATTATATAAAATGTTTCCTGAACATGAAAGTATGTTTAAAGTGACTAGTTTTAATGCTGTCTCTTATTTCTGTTTCTGTAATAGACAAAACCTTCAACCATAGAAGTTTTGGAAAATATAGATAAGGTATGTTCTTTGGCTGTGAGGTATTTTAATTCATTTTAGGTGTTAAATAAGTATTATTTTAATATGTATGATTTTGGAGACAAGATCTGGTCTGGGAATTAGAGATGATATAGAATAAGCCTGAGAACTTTAATGTAACGTGACCTCAAAAAAATCCAAAGTCTGTCAGTGACTTAAGGAGTCTGTGTCTACTAGCAGAGTCTCTTAGAGTGAAGTTAGATCTTACAGCGTGATGTAAATCAGTGCTATGGATAGGATAAGGTAGATATAAGATAGCCTGCAACGGTTTTTATCTGTCTGCAAAATTTTCACAGGTTTTTATATTGTATCATTATTAAAAATTATTGTTCTCTGGGAATATTGAGAGCCATGAAAGAAACAAAGAATCTGGTATAGATCACTGTCTTAATTTTTATCAATTTTTTCTTTTTACAGCCAGATTTTTTTTTTAAGCCTTGTACAGGAAGAATTATTCTTTGTTTGACTCAACAAGTATTATTTACTGATGCCAATTTCATTCCTTTAATCCTTGCTAATTTGATAATTTAAAAGTGGTATTTTAATTTTGCATTTTAAAAAGTGGCTTGTTAGAATAGGCATTTTCATATTTTTTAGCTTCAGTTTTAATTTTCGTTTCTGTGTCCTATTTTAAGATATTAAGGTATTATTTTTCATTGAATTTTAAGAGATCTTTTTATATGATCTTTCTGTCATGTAAATTTTTTGTTACCATTTTAATTTCTTTAGGAAGTTTGAGGTATAATATAGATTTTTTTTCTCTTAACAGGAAATTCAAGCGTTGGAAGAATTTAGTGAAAAAAATCAGAGATTACAAAAATTATGGGTTGGAAGATTAATTCTCTATTCCTCAGTACTGTACCTGTTTACATGTTTAATTGTATACTTGTGGTATCTTCCTGATGAATTTACAGCAAGACTTGCCATGACACTACCATTTTTTGCTTTTCCATTGATGTAAGTATATTGTTATTTTGGTTGACATTTCCGCTTTCTGACCAGATGGTTTTAGTATATTCAGTCTCTATTTTGAAATAGTAAGGTCTCAAAAGATTGAATAAATTTGGATTTTTTTTCTTAAAGTTTGAAAAATACTTTTCAAAAAGTGGAACAATTATTTTAAACCTTTATTTACAATCTAACATACCTGAGGAATATGATCCAGTGATATTAGTAATAATGGCTCTGTATAGCAATATTTTGATTCTCAGATGACCGTGATCCCCTAGGGATATTGGGCATGGAATAGGCATTTCAGTTTGTGGGGAGTAGTGGTAAGTGGGAGAGGTTTGTAATACTAAAAGAACAACTATCCAAATATATTCTGAATACACCCACTCCTTACTTATTGACATGATTAGGTTCCAAAGGCCAGGTTATGCAAAAATGGAAGATAACCACATCAGATCACAAAAATGGAGGATGACTATATAATCACGTAACTGCCAACCACTAAGAATCATGACCTAGCCAAGTTGACCTATAACCGTAACCGTCACAGCCAGTGTTATTCTCACCTTGCAGCTTGGCGTTGTTACTACCAGATGTATGTTGTCAATGAACAAAACAGTTGAATGGTAGATTTTTTTACTGTTGTTGTAAATACAGAATGTCGGATAGTGAGATAATTGGTAAGTGAGTAAAAAAAAAAAAAAAAAAAAGTGAGTAGTAGGTGTATATTCTGTCTTCCCACCTCTCCCTTTCTTTCTACTCATTGCTGTGAGCAATTGACTTTTATTGTAGATATATTTTGTAATATAGCATTTTATAGAGGGTATATCATGCTTGAAAATTTTTAGAGACAATTGAATAAAAACTTAGTTCATTCAGTCAGCAAAGATTTATGGATACAGGTTGTTCAGACCTTGGATTATAATGGTGTATAATACATAAATATACAAGTTCCCTGACTAGATACTACTCAGACAACATAAGTAAATTAAATAATAAGCATGATGAGTATTATGAAAGAGAAGTGCAAAATACTATGGGAGCATTTAATAGGGAGCCCTAATCCAGTCTGGGGCAGAGGTCAGTAATAGTTTTCTGTTGCTGCACCAAGCTTATTATCTTATAATTTTGTAAGCCAAAAGTTCAGGCAACTCAATTGGGTCTTTACTTATGGTCTCACAAGGCCTGAGTCAGATGTTTGCTGGCCTGGACTCTTTATCTGGAGTCTCTGGGAGAGAATCTACTTCCAAGCTCATTCAGGTTGTTGGCAGACTTCTGCTGCATCTCTCTAATATCCTCTTCTACCCTCAGCTGGGAAAAAGCTCTGCTTTTAAGGCATCAAGTGATTGCATTATGCCCACCAGGATAATCTGTTTTAAGAAAATCAACTGAAAACAACCTTAACTATATCTGCAAACTCTCTTTATAGTAGTTCCTAGATTAGTGTTTGATTATATAGCCAGGGGATGGAAATCTTGGGGAGGAATCTTTAGAATTCTGCCTACCACAGCCTTCCTGAGAAGATGATGGTTGAGCTGAGATGTGAAGGATGAGTATGTATGTCTAAGGTGGTGTGACATGGTGAGTAGAGTGTTTTAGGCAGAAGGAACAGCATACCTGACGGACCTCTGAGGGGTGATATAGGGTGGTGAGTTTAAAGAATTGAAAGAAGGCCAAAGGCTGGATTATAGAAAAAGGCTGGATCGTTAAGCAAGGAATATTTCATGTGTATGTTATAGTCCATGATAAGGATTTTAGTCCATGATAAGGATTATAGGCTTTATTCTAAGAGTAGTGGGAAGTCATTAAAGATTTTTAAGAAAGAGTATGACATGATCATATTTGTGTTTTGAAAATACCACCTAGGCTACAGCATGAAGACTAAATTGGAAATAAGAATGGATCTGGAGTAACAAGTTAGAAGATTATAGTTATCTAGGAGGGAAATGACGGATGATGATTTACACTCGGGTGGCAGTGAGGAAGAGGAACAGGGACAGGTAAAGAAGAATGAAGTAGATTGAAGAGAGATTTAGGTGGTAGAATTGAGGTAATATGAAGAGGCTTTTGGTGATTGACTGGATGTGCAGGGGGAGGAATTTCATGCACCAAGGGTAAAACTTAAGTTTTTGGCTTGGGAAATTTGATTGATGGTAGTGTCACTCATCTAAATAGGAAACAACAGGAGGAGGAGCAGGTTTGGTGTCCCGCTGAGTCTAAAATACCTGTGTGCTACCCAGACGGAGCTGCCAGGTAGACGATTAAATGTAGTCTGAAGCTCAGGAGATAAATTTGAATAAAAAGAAAAAAAATTTTTTTTTTTCTTGTAGTCTGAAGCTCAGGAGATAAATTTGAATAAAAAGAAAAAAAATTTTTTTTTTCTTTTTATAGGAGATATAAATTTAGGATTTGGCATCTTATGGATGTTAATCGAAGCCATCCTATGTTTATTCAGTAAATATTGGACACCCGCAGTCTGTTAGGTGTTGGTCTAAACACTAATGATAGAGAAAGTAGTGACAAGATCTCTGCCCTCATAGAGTTTACATTTTACTGGGGTTAGACAGACAAAAAATGAGAAACAAGTAAACAGTTAATTTAAAGAGAGATAAGTACAGTGAAGAAAATAAACAGGGTGATGTGATAGAGAGGAATAAGCTATTTTAGAGTGGCCCTGGAAAGCCTCTTTTGAGGAGGTGGTATTTGAGTTAAGAACTAAAGTATGAGAGGAAAAAAAAAAAAAAAAACAACAGCATGGAAATAGATGGAATTTATGGAATATTGTTTATATGTACAGTATATACCAGCACACGTCTATAGAGAGTTATATGAAGGGATTATTCCCAGAATATTAATGGTAATTCTATCTGAACAGTGGAATTTTAAGATGTTATTTTCTGTATACTTTTTGGTATTATTTGAATTTATTACATTAATGTGTTCTTCAGTCCTCAGCAGCAATAACGAAAAAATCCATGAGTTGAGGGAAGATCTTTCCAAGAATAGAAAACAGAAAATGCAAAGGCTGTGAAGTAGGAGAGTGCATGACTTATTTTAGGGTAAAAAGATGGGTGTAACTGGAATGTGTGATGGAGAAACCAAACCCAAACCCATTGCTGTCAGTTGATTCTGACTCAATAGTGATATGAAGTTGGAGAAGCAGGCAGGAACCAGATCACGGACTGTCATAGCTCAAAGTTTAAATTTCATTTTGGGTGAAATGGAAAGCTTGTAAAAGTTTTAGTGGAAGAATGGCAGGATGTGGTTTGCGTTAAGGAGATTATACTTGCTGCCATGTGGAGATTGGATAAGAGGAGAACAAGAGCAGAAGCAGGGAGCTAAGCTTAGATGCTATTGTAGAAGCTCAGTCTAAAGATGAAGATAGACTGGATTACCCTACTCTAGTGCAGCGGAGATGAAGAGAAGATATTTGGATGTATTTTGGAGGTAAAATTGATACAGCTTGATGGGAGGAAATGGAAGATAAGAGAAAAGGACTAATCAAGGGTGATACTTAGGTCTTTAGTTTGATATTTGGTAGATGTAGGATCTTTTTCTCTACAGCAATAGCAAAAGGTTTTTTTTTGTTTAATTTTTAGTGCAGGGAATATTTTCAAATTGGAATTCCTAAAGCTCATAAATTTTTAACTTTGTATGTAGATATACAAGAGCTGAAGACTTAGTGCATGCGTAATATATAAAATAATTGTCTCTGCCAATTTATTTTCCTTCTCTCTTGAAATCTTTTGGGATGCTTTTTATCCCAGGTGTAGTAGTAGATTTTATAATGCTTAGCCCTTTATTTCTTTTTCTCCTTCTATTTTTGCATAAAAAGAGTAGAGAAAAGAAACTTAGAAGGGGAATAAGTGTGGGTGGGATGTTTAGCTCATTTAAAAGCTTTAAAATATTTGACATCTATTTCTGTATAAAAACTGATTTTCTTATAAAGTATTCATATCTACTTGCAAAAGAATGTCTGATGGGGAACTCTCTTGTTCTGATTCTAATGACTGATCCACAAATTATGATCCACTGGATCTGCTATTATGAATCATAAGACAAACTTTTTGGCAAATCATATACTAATTGTTTTTAAAAGTAGAAAAACTTGATTTCTTTAAGAATGTGCATAATTTCTTCTACTTCAGTTTGATCTTTCTACTATTTTGAGTAAGAAGCTTTACTGTCTTTTCTGTGTCTCTCTGACTGTACTGCATCTAGTATTTCTTGGCTTATTAAGCTTCAGAGCCATTTCTCACTTTGCTTCATTCACACTTGTGACCTGGTTCTCAACTGTTGCAGCTCAATTTCAGTGAGCTCTTCACTTTTGGAAGCATATACCAGTTACCCAACAAAGAATAGAATTGTCCTTCTGATTGATGACAGTCGAAACAGCATGAAATAAAATACAACAATGTGAAAGTAGACAGTGTGGTAAATAGAAAGAAGGCTTACCACAGGGCATTCTTTTTTATATGAATGTGAGCTATTGCCCAGGCTTATCCCTAGACTTGTTTCCTTTGGAAACAAAAATTTTGAGAAGAGATCAGAATTTGTTTAAACAGTTGGCAGTAGAAAGAACAATATAAAATCTATTGCATTGCTCATCATTGTCAACATTGATTATACAGCTTAGAAATCTACCTGGTATCTGTAAAAAGTGACTGTCATCTCTGCATTCCAAGTTTCCCAGATTCTTTTTACTGAACATAGAGGTCATGGATTTGGGAGCACATTTGCATATTCACTATTCCAAAGTTATTCTTTATGGTAGAATATTAATACTCCATATAAGATGTTTTGAGATTTTATTATATCTTCTCTTCAGAATGCAATATTGAGGAACTTGTTGTGATTCCAAACTTACTGTTTTTCTGCCTTTCGTATTCAGTAGCATATTTATATCCTCCTGATCTTTTCAACTGTTACTGAAATTTAAATTTAAAATGCTGCACTTATTTAGTGGGAGCCATTAAAGCTGTGCTCCTTAAGGAGGGAAGGTTTGGGTTACAGTTACAACTTTGCATTTCTGCTTTATACTGGCAGATATGCATTACCTTGGGAGTAGGTTGACCCTTTTCTAAGAGTGAACAACCATTAAAATTTATCTCTACTCTTAACTAACTCTACAGACCGTCTTAAAGACTTTTTTACTCCTGGTGGTGTAGTGGTTAAGTGCTATGGCTGCTAATCAAGAGTTCAGCGGTTGGAATCCACCAGGCACTCCTTGGAAACTCTATGGGGCAGTTCTACTCTGTTCTATAGGGTTGCTATGAGTCAGAATTGACTCGATGGCAGTGGGTTTTTTTGGTTTTTTTTTTTTTTGATCTTATTCTTACAAATTAAAACTTCCTAGAAATTCCATTCTCTCTAAGATCATTTCAGAAACCAATCATAAAATACAGGTAGCCTCTGATTTACGATATAAGTCAAAGACCTCATTTTTTTTTTTTAATTGCCTTTCATTATCAGTATCTTTATAAATTCAATCTTTGTCTTTGGGAGTTGGAAATGTTACATATAAACTTACAGATATATTTTAATACATACGTACATAAAAATACACAAATCATAAAAATGACTCTGATGATGAAAAAGAGTTGGATGATGTTGGCATTTTGTCAGTTGTGATAATAAGTCCACTTTGTGCAAAGTTCTGAATCCTCTGGATTATCCCTGGGAATGGGGATGGCGTTTCTAATCAAAATTACTGAGAGTTGTCTGTATGGTCCTTTTCTTTTTTTCATCATGTGTTTTGTGGTAACATGTCACTGCTTCCCGAATCTGCCTATCAATTTCAGCAGAGTAACCAGCGTTTGGGCCTATGTTTTCTAGCAACTGAAGCTCCTGATTTAGTTTAGACAAAAACGCTAGCTAATCCTTTCACTGTAATATTTTTGACAACTTCTCTCCTTCCTAGTCTTCATTATTTATTTCTTCTTCAAAATCCATTAAGTCCTAATGTGTCAATTCTCTTTCTTTGTGATCTGAGCTGTTCCACATCAGCGATATCAAGTTCTAAATTCAGTGTTCTTACCATATGGACAGTTTTTCCACCCATCTCTTCCATCGTATTATCCTGATCAGATGCTTGGAGCGTGTTCATATAACTCAGTAATTTTTTCCATATCCCCTGCATGCATTTTCCTGTAACTTCCTCCCAGGAAGATGCAATGTTCCAGTTACACTGACGGTCTTAAATATGGTTTGTTTTAACTTAAATATGTCGTAAGTTGGGGGCTACCTGTATTTGCTTTCCCAGAGGAGTTAGCTATATTTTACCTCTGTGTTTTCTTTTGCCTCTTAAAATGGGGTTATAGGGGAGAAAATTAAGCAAGGGAACTGAGGAAGGTGATGATCATGTTTGTGTTCCTTTTGATTTTGTACTTAAATTGAAACCTATTTGAGAATAAGGCATGATCTTATACAATTTTTATGCCTCCTTCATACCTCCCTCCAACTAGCACATATTCCATGTTTCCTCTATCCTGCTAGAAGGTTGGCAAACATAATTTGTATCCTTTTGAAGAAAGTTAAATGTTTGTTTCACTGTACTCTAATAAAAATACAAAGTATCTTTCATCAATTATAGTTGGCTTTTAATTTTTTTAAGGGAGAAGGTGTGAACATCTCTTAAAATTTACTCAAGGAGAATTCTTACTCTTAGTTTTTGGTAGATAAGAAAAACATTTTGGAAGCATCTTTGATTGGTAGATATTTTTTTGATAGAATTTTGTCCTTAAGGAATTATGTACTGATATAGAAGTTTTAATTAATTAAGAGATATATCTTACTTTTGGATGGGAAGATAGTATTGTAATGGTATCAGTTCTCCCTAAATTAATCTAAAAAACTATGATCACAATAAAAATACCAATAAAATTAAAAAAAAATCTAGGCATACTTATTCTATAATGTTTAATGGAAAAACAAGCACATAAGAATAACCAGGAAAATTCTGAAAAAGAAGAGAAATGAGAAGCAGAGATCTACCAGACATCAAATACATTATAAAACTTCATTAGTTAAAACAGTTTGGTATAGCATATAGACAGAAGGACCAAAGAGACTTAAGAATCCAGGCATCAAGTAAAAAAATGAATATTATATATGGTAAAGATGCCATTTCAGGTCAGTGGGGAAAATGATGTTGAGTTATATACACAGTAAAACAAAAACAAACAAAAAAATAAACTAGACACATAAACCCAAAGCTGATTCCTACCTTATTCCTTATATAAGAATCAATCATTGTTATCAGTTTGCCTGACTGACTGTGAAGATAATTCTTGCTAAAGCTTTCAATGGTTAAATAAAGGGGGGGGGGGGAGGGCAGAGGTCAACATAGTTAGAAATATTGAGGCCTTTTTTTTTTTTAGCTTTATATATTGCAAAATTGCATCTAAAGCATTTCAGTAAATTGGGTAGGGCTTATGTGATTGTTGGAAAGGGAACACAGAAGGAATGAAATATAGGTGAAGAGTGTTCTACGTATGAAGGTTGGTGAAAAACCAGAGATTTAGGGAATATTAATTCTTTAGTAAAAGTGAGGAAGGTTTGATTATATTGATTGAGTTTTAGGTGTTTTGCTGTATTTTAACTTTTAACATTTTTAGTCTGAGTATAGTAAAACACTGAATATTAAGGACTTAAAATGTTTTACCATATCCAAAGTATGATTGTTCATGGGGTTTTTAAGTATGATTGTTGTATTGAGGTTCTAAATATTTCCTGCTAGAAGACAGTTATGATTTTATAGTGTAAGCCACAAGATAATACTTAACAAAAATTCACGTTAAGCTAATTTTTCAAATAGCATCAGTTTCACTCAGAAAAGAACAACTAGAATACTTTGGTGAATGTGAATTAAAGAGTTTTTAGGATATTTTAGAACTACGTGGTTATATGCATGAAACATTACTTTTCCTTATACTATTTTTGTATTCAACTACAATAATTATCATGTTTCTAATTTTTGTTGGTTGATTCTTGGAGAATTTATAAGTATGCAATTATATCATCTGAAAAAGACAATAATTTTACCACCTCTTTTCAGATTTTTGCCTCTGATTTTTTTCTCTTGGTTACTTGTGTTGACTCATACCTTCAGGACATTGTTAAATTATAGAGAAAATAGTGGACATCTTTACTTGTTCTTTGGGAGTGTCTAATATTTTCCACTGAACATTAGTCTGACTTCTGGGTTGAGACATTTATTTTATCATGTTAAAGAATTTTCCATCTACTCATAGTTTATTTTGTTTTCTTTTCATCATCTATGGAGGTGGTGGTGGTCGTTAGGGCCATCGGGCCGGTTCCAACTCATGGCAACCCTACAGGGACGGAGTAGACCTGCTCCATAGGGTTTCCAAGGAGTGGCTGGTGGATTTGAACTGCCAGCCTTTTGGTTAGCAGCCCAGCTCTTAACCATTGTGACACCAGGGCTCCTCTATGGAGGTAGTAATATGATTTTTCATTTTATGTCCAGTGATATTAAATATTGAATCATTCTTGAATTTTGGAAAAACTCTACTTTCAGTGTTTAAGTCCTTTTATAAACATATCCGAAAGATTTTCTATATTTTGCTTCTTGATAAGTTTGTGATTAGGATCATTTGAATATATTTCAAAGCTTCTGGAACAGTTTAAATAGCACTGGCGTTATCTGTCTTCTACAGGGTTAGAATTCCCTTTGAAACTGTTTGGGCTTAGTGCTTTTTATAGAGGGTAGCTCTTGACAACTTTTTAAGTTTAATAGTAGCTAATCTTTTTTTAGGATTTTTGTCTCTTCCAGGGTTAGTTTTGCTAAAAAAAAAGGAAAAAAAATATGTATGTATATATACACAGGAAACCCTGGTGGCGTAGTGGTAAAGTGCTACGGCTGCTAACCTAAAGGTCGGCAGTTCAGATCCGCCAGGTGCTCCTTGGAAACTCTATGGAGCAGTTCTACTCTGTCCTCTAGGGTTGCTATGAGTCAGAATCGACTCGATGGCAATGGGTTTGGTTTTTTTTTGGTTTTATATACACACATATATAAAAATTACTCATTCTACAGTTTAAAAATATATTTGTATAGTGTAGTAATAGCAATAGTTGTCACTGTCTCTTATGATTCTTCTACTTTGCATCCATGATGATTACCCTAATCATTTTTGTTTCTTCGTTCTTTTTTGTTTTTATTACTGTTTACAGACTGTTTTCCCCTTAAAGAATGAGCTTTTAAAAAACTGCTATTTTTTAAATTCTTTTTCTGCCAAGAATATACGATGAGTATATTTCAGAATGAAGAACTAGTTTTCATAACTTATTATCTGAATTTATATCTAGACACAGTGTGTTTCTTTTTTAAAATGATGAATAATGTTTGTATACTTACTTCTGCCATGTTCTATGCAAAAGAGATATTTTGCTCTATCTGCATAGAATTTAAGAGATGACCTTGATAAGCTTGCGATTAGGCTCATTTTGAATTTCTTTTAATATCATTTGACATCTTACTAATGCAAGGCCTAAAAAAAATATTCTCATGAAGTCTTTGGAAGGATGTATTTAGCGAAGTTTACTTACCAAGTGTTTGTTTGAACGTAAAGTTTCTCTGCCCTCAATAGTGTATTCCATTGAGTAGAGAAACTGCACCCCCCCCACCCCACAGTGTTAAATAATAGAGAAGGACTAGTAGCTTACATTTGTGTAATGCTCTGCTGTTGCAAAATGTGCTTTTCACTTACGCATGGGAATAGACAAGTTTTTGGAGTGGATGCTTACTTTGTAAGAAAGGATTATATGATATTGTTGTTAACCTTTTGGGGGTCCATAGATCCCTTTAAGAATGATAAAAGCAGTGGATTCTCTAGAGAAATACACTTAGGCACACAAAGAAATTTTGCATGTAATTTTAGGGGAACTCACAAAAGGTGCACGGACTTTAGGTTGAGAATTTCTCCTTTGAAAATACAGGTAGACTTCTGATGTAATCTTTGACAGAAAAGAGTGCTTTTTGATTTTTGAAATATAAAGGGAAATAAGGTACCTTAATTCTAATTGGAAATGTGTGTTTGTTTTCATCTTCTATGTCTTCTGATTCACTTGTCCTAACAGTTGTTTTTGTTTCTGACTGTTGCTTCCCCTGTAGCATCTGGAGCATAAGAACAGTGCTTATTTTCTTCTTTTCCAAGAGAACAGAAAGAAATAGTAAGTTTAATTTCCAAGTTTTAATTTTTTTATTGAAATAAAAAAAGGCCTATTTTACAGTGAGTGTGTTGATTTATAATTAATGGCAGGTTGTGAAATGGAATATTGAAATGACAGAACAGTAACTATCAAGAGTTTTTTGCACTTAAGCATAAAAAGATTATGAATATGGTTCTATTATTCATTTGTGTTATTTCTGTCTTGCTCATTCAGAATATTTTATATAAAACAAAACAATTCATCTCTTTAAATCAAGAGAAATTACATTCGTTTACACTGAAAGGTATAACTGTTATCAGCATATAAACTAGTCTTGATAGAAAACTTTTATTAAGGAGTAAAATACAGTTACACATCTTTTGATTTGTTGTATTAATTGCACCACTCTTTAACCTCACAACCCCATGGCCTTTGTTTTTGTGGAAATATACAAATTATTTATAAACTATCCTTCTGTATTTGATCCATGTATGTACAGATTGCATTACAATTAACAAGGGATATATAAATTTCATTTTAAATGAACTTTACGTATGGCTTTTTTCCCCTTGTTTTAACTTTTTATTGTGGAAAATTCAAAACATACAAAAGTAGACTGAATAGTAATATGCTTGTTACCCAACCTAAACAATTACCAACTCAGGGTCAGGTTTTTTTTTCATTTCTACCCCCACCCACTTTTCTACCTCTTGTATTGAAGTATAGCCTAGATATATCTATAATAAACCCATTGCCATTGAGCTGATTCCAACTCATCAGGACCCTGTAGGACTGGGTTTTCAAGGCTGTAATCTTTCTCACATGGAGCAGCTGGTGGGTTTGAACTGCCCACCCTTCGGTTAGCAGCCCATTGCTTTACCACTGAGCTACCAGCAAACCAAACTCATTGCTGTCGAGTTGATTTTGATTCATAGCAACCCTGTAGGACAGAGTAGAACTGCCCCATAGGGTTTCCATGGAGTGGCTGGTGGATTAGAACCGCCAGCCTTTTAATTAGCAGCCAGATGCTTAACCACTGTGATACTTAAGAGACAATTGGAAATTTAACGCTTTAAATGTTTAATATTTTATGACATTAAGAATTCTTTTAAAATATAATTTATATATTTAAAACGTTAAATTTCCAATAGTCTCATAAGTATCATACCTTTTTTTTCAAGTTTTGTTTGACTCCTAATAAAGATCCAAAATAAAGTCCCTACAAGTATGCAACTTTTAAATTACCCTCTTTATTCATGACCTTTCTTCTCTTCTGCTTTGTTTAGGTCCTATAGTCTAGCCCAATGACAATTTCCTTGCAGTTACCCTTGACTCTTTGGCCCCTTTTCCCTTCCTACTTCTCTGGCAAACCCTACTCTATTTAAATACAGTTATATGCTTAATTTGTGACATGCAAAACCCAATCCTGGTTAAATACATTTATATGCTTAATCTGTGCCTTCATCAGAGCAGCTAAACTTGCTAGAGGAAAATCATACAACATACAAAATAGAACGGTGATTGCAGATATCAAGTTTGCACTCAATGCTGCTATACAGTTCTATTATAGTTCCCTATTGAATTCATGTTTTTCTCTTTGAGAGCATTGTTTGCTATTGTATTTCTCCTTAAATTACTAACCCTTGCCTCCCCACCGGAAACTAAAAACCAAACCAAAATGAACTAACCAACCAACCAAAAAAATCAGAAGCCACAAAGAAACAAGCAAGCAAACAACACCCCACAAAAATCTACCTGGCTATTCCTAACTAATGGTCTCAATTTATAGGGAAAAAAGATGCAAACGGATATGAGCTGTCGTCCACTACCAAATACATCACATTAGCTTCGTCCTCAGTATGTTGTCATCCTTCATGGTGTTGTGGAACTCTGGCCTTGATCTCGTCTATGGCTAAAAAACCAAAAAACCAAACTGGTTGCCGTTGAGTCCATTTATGCTTTGGACCCTATATACTCTGCCCATTTCAAGAATCTTGCTTCTGTAGTTTCCCTTCCTGTAATTATCTTTTCTTCTGCATCATCTGTATCTACTGGATTGTTCCTATTGGCATGTAATTATGCCTCAGTAGCACCATCTCTCTGGAGGAAAAAAATCTATCCTGACCCCTATATTCCCTTTAAGTTCTTTAACCACCTCATTTCTGTCTCCCCTTCAAGGTGAAATTTCATAAAAAGTTGTAGTTGGTATCTCTGCTCGCCTCCCCTCCTCCCCCCACTGATGCCTTGTCACCTACTCTGTTTAGGTTTTGTTCCTACCTCTTTACTACAATGGCATGTTTCAAGGGCACCAATGGTCTGTGTCTTGTCAAAGCCAATAGTCAATTCTCTTTCCTCCACCTTGATCTCTTCACAGCATTTGAAATAATTCAGTTATCCACTCTTTTCTTGAAACATGTTTATCTTAAGCTTCTTTGGCCACCTCATGGGTTATTTCCTTTTTTAGTTTTTTTGCTCACTCCTCCTCTATTAGAATTTTGTGCATGGCTGTCTTTTCTTTTGAATAATTTGTTTAGATCAGTGCTGTCCAATAGATCCTTCTGTGATGATGAAAATATTCTATATCCATGATATCCAATATGGTATCTGCTAGCCATGTGTGGCTGTTGAGCACTTGAAATGTAGCTAGTGTGACTGAGGAATTTTAAATTTTATTTAATTTTAATTACTTTAGATTTAAATAGCCCATGTGGCTAGTGGCTATTGTATTGAGTAGTACATATTTTGGTGATTTTTATCCACTCTCACAGATTTAAATATCATATGTTTGTTGATGACTATCACATCTAAACCTCTGGCCCAGATCCTTCCCTCGAGCTCCAGATTTGTATACCCAGCTATGTAATTGAAACTTTCACTTGGGGACCCAGTAGGCATCTCATATTTAATATGGCCAAAATGGAATTATTATTGCTTCTCCCCTTTTCTCCTGTTCCCTCATGTCTATTCCTCCTTGTGTGTTCCCTAGCTCAGTAAATAGTTATACTGTCAACTAGTTGTTGATAGTATGATAAATACTTTGGACATGTTATCTGGAGGGACCAGTCCCTGGAGAACGACATCATGCTTGGTAAAGTAGAAGGTCAGCAAAAACGAGGAAGACCCTCAACGAGATGGATTGACACAGTGGCTGCAACAATGGGCACAAGCATAATGATTGTGAAGATGATGCAGGACCGGGCAGTGTTTTGTTCTGTTGTATATGGGGTCGCTATGAGTTGGAACTGACTCGATGGCACCTGTCATAGACTTATGTACCCCCTAAAATGTGTGTATCAGTTGGGCTGGCCCATGATTCCCAGTATTGTGTGATTTTCCTGTATGTTGTAAATCCTGCCTCTATGATATTAATGAGGGAGGATGGGTGGCAGTTGTGTTAGTAAGGCAGGACTCAACCTACAGGATTGGATTGTGTCTTGAGGCAAGATATAGAAAATAGAAGCAAGCAGAGAGACAGGGGACCTCATACCACCAAGAAAGCAATGCTGGGAGTAGAGCATGTCCTTTGGATCTGGGGTCCCTGTGCAAAGAAGCTCCTAGTCTGGGGGTACATTGATGAGAAGGCCGACAGGGAGAGAAAATCTTCCCCTGGAGCTGATACCATGAATTTGGGCTTTTAGCCTACTTTACTGTGAGAAAATAAACCTCTCTTTGTTAAAGCCATCCACTTGTGGAATTTCTGTTATAGCAGCACTAGATGACTAAGACAGCACCTAACAGCAGCAGCAACAATTGTTGAAATAAAAACACTGGGAGTCATTCTTTTTTTTTTTTATTGCATATTAGGTGAAAATCTACACTGCAAATTAGGTTCCCATGCTGTAGTTCGTACATAAACTGTTCCATGGCCTTGGCTTCATTCCCCGTAATGTGTCAGCACTCTCCCCATATCGGCCCTGGGTTCTCCATTTCCTTTCGTTCTGATTTTCTACCCCGTTGTGGCTTCTCATTTTTGCTTTTAGGCAAATACTGACCTTTTGATCTTGTATAATTGATTGTTCTAAGGAGCACATTCCTCTTGGGTGTTATTGTTTATTTTATGGACTTGTCTATTGTTTGGCTGGAAGGTAGTCTCCTGGAATGGCTTCAGTTCCAGGTCAGAAGGGTGTCTTAGGTCCCTGGGAGTCTCATATTCAGTCTGTTTACCAGCAAACCCTGTCATCTTTGCCTCCTTGCCTCTTGAGTAATTGACAGATACTACTGATACTCTTCAATGGTGGTTGTTTACTCAAGGAGTCGGTGCTGGGCTTGAAGTGAATGAATAATTAGCTTTTATAAAATGTCTGCATGAAACAACTATGGCGAGAATATTTTCAAAGAAGTTGAGAAAACACTTATTCAATACAGCCTGAAATGGAACCTGCTGAGATGTATTACAACTAATGGTGGTAAAGATACATGTGAAGCAGAAAACGGGCTAGTTAGACAAATTTACACAACTCATGAATATGTAAGATGTTAAGATTCTGTATTTATTTATTGTTCAGTAGCAGGTATTTTCAGAAAATATTTGAATCTATCATGTGTTGAACCAGAAGTGTCAATGGTGAACATTCATTCTCACGGACTTAACCAGCATCAGCTCTGTGAATTTTATCAAAAATAGAACCTGAATATCTTGACTTGCCCTACCACACAGCAGTTTGATGGAGTGGCAGTGGTCATATTTTATTGTGATAGTTTGGGCTCAGAGCCCAGCTTGTAGTTTTTCTGAATGAAAAGAACTACCTTCTGCCATTATGATTGAACACTGAATGGTTTTTTTTTTTCCTTTAGCTACAGACTTGATGTTTCTTAATAAATTTAACCTAAATTTGTAAGGCAAAATAACGCTTACATGCAAAATGTGTGCTGTGGTAAAATCATTTAGAAAACGTGTGAATCACAAGAAATGACAAAAAGCAATTTTAAAAAGTACTGTGAAAAGTTACAACAAGAAGCAAGAACTTCATTTGATCTTGAACCATAGTTCCAGCAGCTTTTTTTGCAAAGGAAATTTCTGTATTTCAAAATCCATTTAACTGTACAGCTGAGGAGCTCCAACCAATCTTCCATTCAAAATGATTACACCTACTCCTAGCTTACCGATATCTCATCCGACATTTCGCATTTATGACAATAGTGATTAGCAATGTAATGACGTGCTCAAAGGCAGATATCAAGAGAAGAATATAATAGAATTCTATAAATGCCTTCCAAGCAGTGAATATACTCAGTTAAAATCATGTGCTCATGGATTGATATCAATATTTGGCAATACCTACCTGTGGGAAAAGACATTTTCAGAGATCAGATGTGTAAAATCTCATTACAGATCAGTATTAACTGTTCTGCATGCACCTACATAATATCCTTGATGTTGGCGTTTGGCCCCCAGAGCCTGAAATGTTTACTGCTTGGCCCTTTACAGAAAAAGTTTGCTGAGCCCTGGATTAAAGGATGGATGTTTAGCTTGGTCTTATCTAGCTAAAGATGACTATTTTCTTTTAAGATTTCAGCAGATTTTTTTCCACCCTTTGATAACATATTAATACTACTTAATGTATTTTGAAAAAATTCTTTTGTAATAAAAACATTCTTTTATAAGTTTTATATTTCTTTGGCCTTTTACATAAATAATACACTTTGAATGGAGTATTCAGATGTTTGCTACTCCAGAAGTTCAATAAAAAGTCAATAACTTTATAAATTCAATTAAAAGATCAAAACTTAAGAATAACTACTTAAGTTCCATTTGATATAAATGTTTAAGTCAAATCATAACTCTCTTTTTTTCAGCTGGAATAGTATCCCTATTTGCAGTAGTTAAATATTTCAAGAGAAAAACTAGAAACCTAAAATAAGTTTGTAAAGCAGGCATTGACAACCATAAATTGTATCCTTTGAAAATATTCTTTGTGTCTCACCATGCAAACCTGAATAAGTAGGCAGCTTTTAGAAATGTTTAATTTTGAAAAGTTATTAGTATCCCGTTCCTTTCCAAGTCCTTCCTCAAGCTATAATGCTATAAATTTTCAAAGTTTTCTTTATTAGTGTTCAGTATCTTGAAGTTTGACTAACTTTGTAAAATACATGACCTATTTCTCTGCCTTATAAAAAAAGATAATTTTTATTACTAGTGTATAAAAAGAGTTTAGGTATTTGTGAATTAATGTGGTTGGGTGTTGAAAGGAAGGAAGAATAATAGAAAGTAATGTTTCTGAAACATTTTAAATATATGTGTGTCTTTTCATATTTCAAAAGGTGTTTCAGTTATGCAAAGTTCATTTTATTCCTAAATGACTTGTAGTATATAGGCAAAAATGTGGAATTTATATGGATAAAGATTGAGATAATTCTTGTTATCTCATATTAGGTAAATTTAGAGAAATCCTAAGATGAGAAAGTTTTTTTGTGCCTGCTTGGTGTATAGCATTTAGCATGATTTTTTCTTATATCTAAGTATCTTAATATCTGATTTATCTTTGATATAAATCTTGTTTTCTAGATGAAGCATTGGATGATTTAAAATCCCAGAAGAAAAAAATAGTAAGTTAACTTTTATTTAAAGTTAATTTATATAAAACTAGTAAGAGCTGAATAATGAATATGTGTTGTAAGTTAATGACTCTCTGAAGAACAGATATGCTTTTAGATAGCATTTTAATGATGAGGCAAAATTATGGATATTTTTGCTAGCTAATAATGATTGTCAGGAAAAAGTGGTTTAGATGGAGTTTGAGATTCTGAGGAGCTATGCCAGTTGGAAGCTGTAAAGTAAATAGATGAATCGTATCAGAGGATTAAATGAGGCAGAGAGGGTTAAAAGGTGACTTCCCAGATTGACTATCAGAGCCAAAAAAGGACCAAACATTTATATATGTCATTTCTCAGTTTTTCTTGACACCATAAGGCCAAGAGGGAGGAATCAAGAAGATTTAAGACAAATTCAATGTGAAAAGACTGAAGAAAGGGGACAAGAGAGGGGATTTTTACTTCTGTGTCTTCCACTTTCTGTCAGCAACTTTGACCATATGGATATCTGTTGTGGGCCAGTTAAATATATTCTTTGGAAAGGTTGGAGAGAGGGCCAAGAGTAAGAGAGAAAGGGCTCTAGGTGTTAGAGGTTGATATGTAATAGTCTTTAATCAGTGAATGAAATTGGTTCTTGATTTGTATAATTGTGATTTTTTTAATGTAGTTAATTTTGAATTGTGGAAAATGGTAGTTGCTTGAAGTAATATTATGCTGTATAGAAACTTATTTAGTGAAATTTAATGAGGTGCCTAATATGTAAAAAGTAACAATTATGTTTGAAACTAATAAAATTTACAAAAGATAAGATTAATGTTCAAGATAGTTCTATGAGTTGTTCTGTAAAAGAGCTTGATCTTGAGGGTTTTAAGTTCCTGGAAAGTAAAGGAATGTGAATTCCTGAAGAATTTTTTATCTTTTGGATACTTATTCAATATTCTGTGAGGTATCTATCAAAATTGCATTGTCAATCGTGATAGTCCCAAATTGAAACATAGCAATATGTCCATTTTATCATCATTGTATTTTTGGCATTCTGCACATTATGGAACAGCCAGAAATTCAAAACAAAGAAATACTGATGTTCTCAATAATATAGAAGATGTGGTGGGTGGGGGCGGGGGTGCATTACGATAAGTGACTGGTTTTGTTTGCTGATGAGAAAAAAAGAAGAGGTGGTAATGGTGATCAGAGCCAAGTCCTACTGAACCAAAATGAAGAGTAGTGCTTAAAGTAGAAAAGACAAGGAGGAAGACAAAAAAAAAAAAAGATTTCAAGTGATGAAAAACAGACCTAATGCTGTTGGCATCACATGACCAGAAAACAGAATCTTGAAAAACTTTCAATAGAGTAACAGAATAGTCTTGGAAAATTCTGTGAAAGGGCAAGCTAAGCTATTTACTTCTTTAATAGCTCTTAAAGGAATCACAACTTAAAAAATGCTCCATCCAAGCCGACAGTTGGAAAACTCAGTTCAAGGTTCAGTAGCTCTGTATATCTAAATGGTTCATGAGGCATCAATATTACAGAATAGATCAACATAGTGTTTCTCTTGTAGTATGATTAAAGAAAAATAAGTTGACTATAACTCACTTTATTAGTTAGGGAACAGAGTTTTCTACTGACTTGACTGTTCGTTATAATACTGTTTCTGCCGGGAACTGGTCTCTTGTCTTTACTACTCAAGCCCTTACCATAGTTGCTTTGTTTGAGTAGCTTTATACTTTGTTTAGAACAGTAAGTGTTAAGGATGAATTCGTAAGGAGTACAATCTAGCTAGTAATTGTGCTGTCGAGTCAATTCCTATTCATATCGACCCTTTAGGACAGAGTACAGTTGCCCCATAGGGTTTCTTAGGCTATAGTGTTTCTGGAGCAGATCACCAGGTCTTTTCTCCCACAAGCCTCTGATGGGTTCTAGCCGCTGACCTTTGTGTTAGCAGCTGAGTGCTTAACCATTGCACCACCAGGGCTCCTTATTGTGCTGTTGTCGAGAGGGAAAAGAAAGAGGCGTTACTGTTGAACAACTAAATGTAATCAAAACTGATTTTGTTCAGTGATGCTTAGGTATAAACTTTATAGCTTTAAGAATACTTTTATTGTTGAAATGCCTGCAGGAAAAATAGTTTTGTTTTTAGTCTAAAATTATCCAGCCCCTAATCCTTCCCTAAGGAGCCCTGGTTGTACAGTTGTTAAGCTCTCAGCTTCTAACCAGAAAGTTAGCTGTTCAAATCATCAGCTGCTCCATAGGAGAAAGATGTGGCAGTCTGGTTCTGTAAAGATTGTTGTTCGGTGCCATGGAGTCGGTTCTAACTCCTAACAACCCTATATACGACAGAATGAAACACTACCAGATCCTGTGCCATCCTCACAATGCTTGCTGTGTTGTTGTAGCCACTCTGTCAGTCCATCTTGTTGAGGGTCTTCCTCTTTTCCACTGACCCTTTACCAAGTATGATGTCCTTCTCCTGATAACATGTCCAAAGTACGTGAGACAAAGTCTCACTGTCCTCGCTTTTAAGGATCATTCTGACTGTACTTGGAAGAGATACAGCCAGAATGCTCTGTAAACATTACAGATTAGGAAACCCTGTGGGCAGTTCTACTCTGTCCTATAGGGTTACTTTGAGTTGGAATCGACGGCAATGGGTAACCCTTCTCTTTCATTAACAGAATTAATATGTCATACATATTATTTGATATTTTATTAAGGGTAGTTTCTTTAATCTGAATACTGTAATTTGTAATGACGCATATGAACTAACAATTGGTTAAAGTGAATAATTTGTAGTTTACTTTCTTAGAAAGGAACGTGGTAACATCTTACAGTATTTTAAATCTTAGGAGCTTAAAATATTTACCTATTAAAATAATGCCAGGAATTAATCTTTAGTCATCTAAAAAATTCCCAAGTCTGGATGTGTACATTTTGCCACTCATATATTGTAAGGTCCTTTAAAGGAAACTTAGTTTTTTTTAATCACTGAGTAATCTGTGAAATAGATAATCCCTCTTCATCCAGGAGCAAGGATGCTATAAACAAGGTTCAAAATCAAAACCTATCAAAATAGATGAGTCGAAATGACTTCTTTAAGTCAGTGTTTAGGTGCCGTACTTTTTTCAGAATAGCGCTTGTATGTGGTAATTCCTTTCTGGCATTTCTTAGGAAGTTTATGCTTTTCTGAATCCTGAGAAAGATCAGATGAAAAACTGGGAAAATGAGAAAAAGTGTTATAGTTTTATGAGCATTAAAGCTCAACGATCCACTACAGATGTTACTGTTTCAAAGGAATCTGTTAATGCCAGCTGAAAACAAGAGCAGGAAGCGCTGACACGCTGGGCTGCAAGTTAATGTCACCATTTCTAGAAATGGAATAGGGCCATGTAGAAAAGTGGTCACAAGCTAATCGGTTAATTTTGCTTTTGAGGCCATTTAAAAAAATTTTTTTTTAGCCTTATCACGTATTAATGAGTCATTCTTACAAATAAATACTAGTAAGTTTATATGCATAATATACTTTATACAAATCTTATGAAAGATATTCCAGGAAATAAGTTTTGGAAACAAGAAACCCTTAAATTGGTAATTTCTGCATGTAATTCTGTGTAGGGCTGCTAACCTCAGTAGAAGATACAAATGTTGCATTTTTTATATTACCCAATCATGTTTGCCTGAGTTTTCCCGTATTGAGTAGTCTCTATAGGCTACAGATCTTTGTAAATACTTTAACAGAAGAAATGCAAAAAGAGGTGACTGTTATTGTGAAGTACTTCTGTATGAAATCAGAAAATGATATAAAGTCTGAATTAGTAAAAACAATATGGATTTCAACAGCAAAACCAAAATTGGGATAAAAACCAAAAAACCTGTTGCTGTCAAATTGATTTTGTCTCATAGGGACCCTATAGGACAGAGTAGAATTGGTTTCTAAGTAGAATTTGGGTTTCCAAGGAGTGGCTGGTGGATTCAAACTGCTGACCTTTTGGTTAGCAGCTAAGCTCTTAACCGCTGTACCACCAGGGCTCCAAAATAGGGATAAGCAGGCAATATTTTCGTTGTTGCAAAAGGAGGAACTTACATTATGCAGCACGTACCATTGTGCTCTAAAGATGCTTTTGGACATACTCTTAGTAATTTGACCTAAAACAATGTAAAATTAAAGAAATTTCTCTGTATCTAGAATAGTTCTCACAAAACAAAGATCTAGAATATTGGGTAGGGCAATTAATGCTTTGTGTGTTTAAAATATTTCTCAAGAGTGATAAAAAATATTTGTAGAATTATCTTTCAATTTAAATGATTTTTGACATTTGTGTTAATGCTACCTTTTAATATTTTTATGATTAAATATCAGATAGGAATAATTTTTGTTATTGAAATATATAACCTTGTCATAGTACATTGATTCATAATAAGTAATCAACCATACATTTATTATTGTATCTTTTTTACATTAAAAAACCTGTGAAACTTTTAGTGTAATCATAAGTGATTAACTTTTTTCACTTATTGTTATTTAAAATAAACTATTATGAAACATAACAGAATAATTTTTGACTTCGAGCATTCCTGAGAATTCCAATTCCTTGTTTCTGAATAGTGAGGTTAATATGTCAGTTACACAGAAATATGGCTGTTGTCAGGCCCATTCTGAATGACTGAGGTGTCATTATGTGTTACCGTGTAAGCACTGTTCTGGATTCTTTTTCCTACATTATTTAAACTGTACGACAGTGCTATGAAGAAAGTATTAATATTTGTATTTTGCAAAAAGCCAAACTGAGGCAACAAACCTGTTCAGGTTTTTTCTGGCTAATTCAGAATGAAGGTGTGCTTTGAACTTAGGTTTTTCTGACTTCAAAGTTTAAAGTTCACATTTTTTCCACTGATCAGAATATTTCTCCATTTAAAACAATTTTTTCTAAACATATATTATGGATAAGTGTGTGAAAGCTTTTGGTTAGAAGTAAATGTAAAAGAAAGGATAGATACACATCTGTTTCGTGTTTTTTTCCTGATTTTCTTTAAGATACTTTATAGCACACGCACACACATGTATGTATTCACACGTGCACACAGACATACGCATGCACACACATATGAACTCTGAATGATGTGCTGGCAATTGCAATCATTCAGCAAGGTGGCATTTTGATTTGAGTTTTGTGCCTTGATGTAAAGATCAGAGTTGTACCTAATCATTTTTTTTTCAAACTAGTAATGGTCTCAATCTAGAGCTGTACAGTCCGAATCAGTAGCTATTAGCCACATGTGGCTATTTAAATTTACATTTTTTTATTATTAACTTTTATTGAGCTTCAAGTGAACGTTTACAAATCAAGTCAAACTGTCACATATAAGTTTATATACACCTTACTCCATACTCCCACTTGCTCTCCCCCTAATGAGTCAGCCCTTCCAGTCTCTCGTGACAATTTTGCCAGCTTCTAACTCTCTCTATCCTCCCATCCCCCCTCCAGACAGGAGATGCCAACACAGTCTCAAGTGTCCACCTGATACAAATAGCTCACTCTTCATCAGCATCTGTCTCCTACCCACTGTCCAGTCCCTTTCATGTCTGATGAGTTGTCTTCGGGAATGGTTCCGGTCCTGGGCCAACAGAAGGTTTGGGGACCATGACAGCCGGAATTCCTCTAGTCTCAGTCAGACCATTAAGTATGGTCTTTTTGTGAGAATTTGGGGTCTGCATCCCACTGATCTCCTGCTCCCTCAGGGGTTCTCTGTTGTGCTCCCTGTCAGGGCAGTCATCGGTTGTGGCTGGGCACCAACTAGTTCTTCTGGTCTCAGGATGATGTAGGTCTCTGGTTCATGTGGCCCTTTCTGTCTCTTGGGCTCTTAGTTATCGTGTGACCTTGGTGTTCTTCATTCTCCTTTGATCCAGGTGGATTGAGACCAATTGATGCATCTTAGATGGCCACTTGTTAGCATTTAAGACCCCAGATGCCACATTTCAAAGTGGGATGCAGAATGTTTTCATAATAGAATTATTTTGCCAATTGACTTAGAAGTCCCCTTAAACCATGGTCCCCAAACCCCCGCCCTTGCTCCACTGACCTTTGAAGCATTCAGTTTATCCCGGAAACTTCTTTGCTTTTGGTCCAGTCCAGTTGAGCTGACCTTCCATGTATTGAGTATCGTCCTTCCCTTCACCTAAAGCAGTTCTTATCCAGTAACTAATCAGTAAAAAAACCCTCTCCCAAATTTACATTATTTAAAAGAAATAAAATGAAAAATCCAGTTCCTGCACTGCATGAGCCACATTTTAAGTTCTCATTTGTCACATATGGTCTAGTAGCGTGTATTGCTTATAGAACGTTTCTGTCGTTAAAGTTCTATTGTACAACACTGTTCTAAAACATAAAAAATCTGATTTTTAGAGATCAGGCATTTAGTTCTTTGGAGTTGATATTCTATGTAGATTATATATGTTGATTTGGGAATATATTTATTCTTCACATTTTCTCTCTACCGCTATGCCCAATCCCCCTCAACTCCAAAGTGATATCATAAACATTTCTTTTACATCAGAAAATTAAACTTGCTTGTTTCGAGAATTGATCATAATTTTGAAATAATTAGGAAAATATTTTCGTTTCACTAAACCAAGGTTAATGAATCATTCATCTAAGCTCTTAGCTTCTTAAATGTTGAATCGAGTGTTTAATGAGAAATCTATTAATTGCTATTGTGGTAGCATATTTTAAACTGTATTTTTAACTTGGTAAATGTACTCTGTGTTGCTCTTAAAAATAAATGTCATTTGGAATAAATATGGCATTTAATGAATCCAAGAGGTTATTGGTGGTCACTGAGAAGGAAAAGGTCCTGTTCCGGTTTTTATAAAGCATTTTATTCACGTAGCACATTAGCTGTTTGTCCTAACTATGACTGTCTTGTACTAAAGTTAAACTTTTTCTGATGTTGGGCCATAACTGCTAAAATGATACTTTACTAGTGATTACTTTTTAAATTAAACCCATGTATAGCTTAATATAAAGTGACTTGAGAGCATTGTAAATAAATACTATAATAATGAAGTGTTTTAATTACATTCCCTAGTGTGAGCATAGAACTCAGTAAAATTTTTACTTAAATTCTTACTATGTTAAGTTTTTTCCTCTAAAGTTGAATCTAAGTAAAAAAAAGGGGAGCTTAGCTTTTAAAGTCGTTTGAGCAAATTCCATGGCTGTTTTCCCAGGTAGTGAGTTTTCACTGCGTTTGCAGCAAGCTAATTGCTTCTGCTAATGAATAATCTAAAATCGATGCTGACAGCAGTTAATTGGCGCAGAGATTTTATTTGCTAAAGCTCTTGGCTAACGACCTTCTTTAAATTAATAGCATTAAATGCTGTGAGGAAATAAATCTGAGGAATTGCCTGTCATTTGCTTGTCATGTCTAATAACTTCCAATAATGATAGCTGATAGATTTTTGCACATTCCATTATTGAAGTTGGTGCATGTAATTATTCTCCTCATTATATGTAAACAATTAGCAATATTTGGTATTTCCTTGCAGTAAAGCTGTTAAATACAAGTAACATATCAGAGGTTAGAAGCCATTTTAAAATCTGGATTTTAATTATTTAAAATAGGAAGTCTTTAATTCTATCTGGATATATTATGTGCTGTTTATTTTAAGCCTTGTACTTGAACGCACTGTGTGTTGTATTTTAAAATGTGACAATTTATGGAAATTTTTGTAGCTTGAAGAAGTCATGGAAAAAGAAACTTACAAGACAGCTAAATTAATTCTTGAAAGGTTTGATCCAGACTCAAAGAAAGCAAAGGTAAGGCTCCAATGTTACTACTATTTTATTATATATTGCACATTGTAACAGGCCACTGTAATAACATTATTGTAATTGACAGGAGTATGAGCCGCCATCTGCTGGAGCAGCTGTAACTGCAAGACCCGGACAAGGTAAATAACTTTGTAGAAACTGCTGCTGCTGTTGGAAAGATCCGTATTTACCCAAGTGAGTTCAAAAGTGTGATGGAAGTGTGTGAAAACTATATGTAGAATGCTTTTATGTTAATTTGGTCATTTGGCCTGTAACTTGGAGTGAATGGCAATAATTGTATTTCATTTTGATGTTATGGGACTATGTTGATATGTAAGCGTGTCTAATACCTTTTAAGGTGAAATGGATGATTAGTTTTAATCTTTTGAAATCGAAGTAATTTAAGTTATTAAGTGATTCACCGATATTTTATAAGTTTTTCTTTTCAAATAAGAATCTCTTGGGATAGCTGTTATTAAGAAAATCCTTATGTTTTTATGATTTATTATTAAGGAATTCAATGAAGATTTTTGTGAAATTTGAAATTTCTTCTAAAATAACACTTTTATTTGAATACAGAATAAAATAATTTAGAAATAAGAAAAAAGGAAACTGAATTACTGCTATATAATTATGTTAACTTTTCTTTTGTGAGGTTACATTGCCAGATTATTAATGAGGCTGTTGTTATTATATCATTAAATATTACATAAATGGAAAAAATTCATTATTTTAAGTGATTACATCAAGTATTCCCAAGACCGGCATATGAAAAAATGTTCTTGAATTTGCATTGGCTTCCTTCTTTGTTCTCTTCTGTAGAATCTAATAATATAGTTAGTAAGGTTTGTTATAATGCAGAATACATTTAAAAAAAAAATTAACTTCTGTTTTTGCAGAGCATCAGAATTATAGTTTGGTGTGTAAAGTTAGCATGACATTTAGCACTTCGAAGAGTAAATGGTTTTCTAAATATCCACAAAGACGATGGACACTAAATAAGCCATAATAGTTTTAGGTTTTCTAATTGGCAGGGCTATATGGAAAGAATCCTCACCTTCTCACTCCTCCTTCCCCCTGAATCTTCCATAAACAGGATTTTGGTTTATAAAGAGATTAGACTGCTATTTTGAAAAAAGTTAAAATAAATTAGATTTTTGTTTTAGTATACTTACAGTGAAATTTCTACTTTTGTAATTAGTTTAAAGTTTCTACAATTTATACTTTTCTGTAGCAATTATAAAAAAAAGTTTTGAGGCCTATAAATCAGTTTCCTATAATTTGTACAGCATTTTGTGTAATTGGTACTAAATTTTCAAAGTTACTTTCTAAATCACTTTAGTGTATGCATTTTTCAAAATACTTTCCAATTACATGTTTAAAATGTGTTTTTGAGATGTGTACCCCCTTAACGGTAGTCTAGATAAACCCCACGTACAACTTAATACATGCTAAAAACCTTAGAATCAAGCCGATTAGGTGAGACAAGAAAACTGTTTTCATTTTCTGGGACAGGGAAGTCTGTAATGATGACAAAATTCAGCTTTACTAAGTACTTGGCCTCTGTGATATGCCAAACAATGTGATATCTTAGCTAATTTTGTGACTTCTTTAAAGTCTTACTTTCCTCCTATTTTTGTTTTAACTTTTTTCTTTGAAGCCAAGAGAAATAGGAAAGAGGCATTTGTTATGGATTGAACTGTGTCCCCCCAAAATGTGTATCAACTTGGCTAGGCCATGATTGCCAGTATTGTGTGGTGGTTCTCCGTTTTGTGATCTAATATAATTATCCTGTGTATTATTATCCTGTGTATTATAAATCCTAACCTCTATGATGTTAATGAGGCAGGACACAATCTACAGGATTCGCTATATCTTGAATCAATCTCTTTTGAGATATAAAAAAGAGAAGCAAACAAAGGAGGAAAGGGACTTCCTACCACCAGGAAAGCAGAGCAGAGTGCATCCTTTGGACCCAGTTCCCTGTTCTGAGAAGCTCCTAGACGGAAAGATTGACGAAAAGGACCTTTCCTCAAAACCAACAGAGAGAAAGGAGCTGGTGCCCTGAATTTGGACTTCTAGCCTCACACACTGCAAGAGAATAAATTTTTTAATGTCATCCTCTTGCGGTATTTCTGTTATAGCATTACTAGATAACTAAGACAGCATTTTATTGGAAATTTTTGGTTAGAGTGAATAGATTAGTTTTGTAGTAAATTTCTCAGCTTCTTCCTCATCTCTTCTTCCCATCTACTTCTCATAAGTTTTATCTGCAAGAGTGTCTCCAGAAAAGCATTTCTGAAAATAGTTCATTTGTAGAAGTGTTCTAGGATTAGCAAAACCAAAATAATCTGTCTTTACCTGATACTGTTATCACTTCCATAGCTTTGTTTTTCCCAATGTTCTGCCAACGAGAAGAGTTATTTTGCCATAGAGCATTCACGTTGGTCCCACTTTTTCCTTCACTTTGATTCATACTCTTGTATAAATACTGTGATTTTGTTTTTTTTATCTCATTCCTTATCCCCAAACACTGTCTTATAGGCTGATTAAGGCCACGACTAATAACTGAGAAACAGAGAAATGTGGAAGGAATTTAGACACCAAGTAGGGGTAGATAGGAGAGCAATGAATGGTAGTAGGAGGAATGCTGGGAGTTTCAGATAAATGCTTATGAGACTGTTCTTTGTTCCTTTTTGTCTGTAGTAACCATCTAAGTAATTTACATACCCATGTGTCCTGAAGTTTATCTTTACCACCAAACTAGTGGTCTGAGATAAAGTTCAGATTGCTTGGGAGATCATACCAGCCAGTCATTTTCAAAAGTTCCCTTCCAGTGTGCTGTAAGATCAGTGACACAGAGTCATAGGTTTTTGACTATCCGGTAGTTAGACAGCCATTTATCTGCAAAGGCGCCCGAGAATATCAGTTATGATGAATATGGGCAACCTGTTGATATGGAATACATGTGATTTTTGCAGAAAAACATTACTGTTAGTTTTTTTTATCTGTTCTTTTCTGTCTTATAAAAAAAGTAACAGACCTATGATCCCCTTTACTGACATTGCTATTTTAAGTATTTACTAATATTTAGGCAATGTAAGTTATTTCAAGAATCTGAAGTTATTTTTCTTTAGAAACTTTCGAGACTCAAGCAGATTTTTTCCTTCTGATGCCATGTCTAATTATAGAAAAAACATTCCTGGTCTCTCTGCTTTGGATTCCTGTGGCATTGCTTTTGGGTATTCTTTTAGGGGGAATTAACAATTAGCTAAGGAGCCCTGGTGGTATAATAGTCAAGTACTCGACTGCTAACTGAAATGTTGGCAGTTCGAACCCACCAAGTGATTCTGCAGGAGAAAGGCCTGGCGATCTGCTCCCATAAAGATTATAGCCTAGAAAACCCTATGAGACAGTTCTGTTCTGTTGCATGGGATGGATAAGAATAGAAATCAACTTGATGGTACCTAACAATAACAATATTTAGCTATCGTATAAACAAATTGTTTATTTAAAAAAATATGTCTTAGATATTTATTATATGCAGACGCCACAGGGACTAAAGAACAATGTAATGTGGTTTGCCCTTAAGAAGCTTATAACCTATTTTTTTCTTTAAAAAAAAAAAATCTCTTCTGGGGTGTACTATTTTAGTATTCCTACCGTTTCCAGATGTGTAGTAATTAATTGCTGTTTGGAATTTTTCATTACTTTTAAAAAATTCTAAATTATGGTCCGACTTTATTCTACTTTTTGAGAATTATATTTTAATTTTGTTTAATTTGATTCTGTTTAATCTCTTAGATTCCTATCATTTTTATAGGTGACTTAGTCATTAATTTTATTTCTATTTGTCTAAGTTCTGTGTTTCACTGAGTTTGAAGTACTTCTTTGTTGAACTGCTCTTCTTTTTGAATTCAGGTTGTTTCTGAACATAAACAATAGAAAGGGGAAAAAAAACTACTGAAGGGTGTATTTATGTACATGAGGCCCTTGTATAGATCTGCGCAAAAAAATTGAACTTAATTGTAGTGTCTTTATTTTACCGGCTCTCTTGCATGATCGCTGAACCAGAACTTTGACTCATGTGATTCATGTATACTAGGCATTTTTTTTTCTTTTAGTTTTTATTACTTAGCTGTTAGTGATGTATATTATGCTGAGACTGATTATAAATTTCGACGATATTGTTCTTGATTTGCTTAGGTTTAGCACTAACAAGAGCATTGCATCATGTTTGCTGGGCAGTTAACCCATCTAACCTGGCCTTCTCTACCCTTTTTAATAGTCTTTAATTTTAGAACAGTTTTAGATTTACAGAAAAATTATGAAGGTAGTGCAGAGAGTTCCCATATACTCCCATTTGTGGCTTTTCCTATTTTTAACATGCTATATTAATATAAAAAAATTTTTTTTTTATATTAATATGGACCAATATAATTTATTCAGATTTTCTTAGGTTTTATCTAATGCCATTTTTCTGTTTTAGGATCCCATCTAGGATGCCAAAGTATTTAATTGTCATGTCCTTTTTGGCTCCTCTTGGCTATGACAGTTTCTCAGGCTTCCCTTATATTGATGACCTTTTTAGTTTTTACCTCACCCCCCTCCTTTTTATTTTAAAATAATACTTTATAGAGCTTTTGGTGAAAGTTTACACAGCAAGTTAGGTTCCCATTTGACAATTTCCACACAAATTGTTCAGTGACATTAGTTACATTTATCACAATGTATCAACATTCTCTTTAATTGTGGTCTGTTTGTTCCCTTTCCAACACTCTGGTTTCACTGCCCTCTTAATCTTCTCATATTTGCTCTTGAGTAATTGTTTGGTCTCATACTGATGGTTTTTGAGTAGTGTACCAGTCTTATGGGTAATATCCTCTATTTTGTGTGCCACTCTGCTATTTTGCTAAAAGGCGGTCTTAGGGGATAGGCTTGGTTCTAGATTTGAAGAGTGACTCAGGGTGATTGTCTCAGGGAGTTCTCTATTCTCTATGGTTACAATTTGTCTGGGTTTTTTTTTTTTTTTTTTCTGAATAAGAATTTGAGTTCTGCTCCGTATTTCTCTCCCATTCTATCCAGGACCAACTATTGTGATCTCAGTCAGAATGGTCAGTGGTGGTAGCTGGGCACCATCTAGTTCTTCTATGACCTCACCCCTTTTAAAGCGAATTTTTAGCAGTGGGTGCCTAATCTTGGAAAATCAGAATCCTAATGTGATATCAAGGAAAAAATAAAATTAAAAAGCAAATAAATATCTGTATATATGCATATTAAATAGAATGGTGGTGCTTAGATGCTTAGCATTTATTTTATTTCTGTAGAAATCATTGACTGAGAGATGGAAAGACTGTGTCCTTACTAGATTAAAAAGTAATCAAGTTTAATTTTAAATGGATGGCTTCCATAGGATAAAAAATCTAGATATTTGGGAATGGTGAAAAAGTAAATTTCTTTTCAAGGTTTTAATTCGTATGTAGAATTAAATTTGGTTTTTATGCACTAATTCCTAATATATTTGTTTTTTTCAACAAATACTTGTGGAGCATCTACTATCTACCAGGTACTATTTTAGGCCCTGGGGATGAAGTAGTGAACAAAATAGACCAAAAAAAAAAAATCCCTCTCCCTTGTGGAGGAAGAGAGAGACAATAAATGAAGGAAGGAACATAGAAAGGAAGGCAGAAGGTGAATAGGGAGTGCCTTGGGTGAGGGTGCATTAAAATTTTCAGTATAATGGGAAGGCCTCATTGATAAGGTGACATTCCATCAAAGACATTAAAGAAGTGAGGAAATGAGCCATATAGCTATCTGAGGGAAGAATATTCTAGACAGAGGAATCAGTAAGTGCAAAAACACTGGGTGGAACACATAGCTGGAGTGCTCTAGAGACAGCAAGGAGGCCAGGATTGCTGGACTGGATTAAGCAAGGAGGGGAGAGTAGCAGGAGAGGCAACAAGAGAGGTCACTAGTGGTCATATCATGTAGGGCCTTGTAGAATGTGAACCATTGTAAGAACTTCAGTTTTAAATAATATTTTCCCCCAATTTTATTTTGTTTTATTTTGAGCACAAGAGTGACATAATTTGTTATGCTTTAAAACGAAGGTAGATATTAGTTAAGAAGAAGCTGGAAAGGGATGAAGCAAGGGTAGAAGCTGTTGTAGTAACCCAGGAAAGCATTGATGGTGACTTAGATCTAGGTTAGTAACCGGAAGTTACTACACAGGAGGTGATTTAAGAAGTAGTCAGATTCTGCATATATTTGGAAGGTAAAACCCAAAAGATTTCCTGGTGGATTGTATATGGATTTAGAGAAGGAGGAGTCAGAGATGACCTCAAGGATTTTGACCTGAGTAACTAGGAAGATGTAGTTCCCATTTATTGAGATGGTGGAAAGTGCAAGAGGGATACTTTTTGGAGGGGGGTTAGTCAAGGTGGGGGCAGTGAAGAACAGAATTTGGGTTTGGTTATGTTAAGTTTGAGATGCCTGTTAGACATCCAAGGTGAGTTTTTAAGGAAGGAGTTGAATGAGTCTGGAAAACAGGAATATCTGGCTTAGAGGTATAAATTTGGGTGTCATCAGTATGTGGATAATATTAAAACCACAAGACTGGATGAGGTTACAAGGGAGTAAATGTGAAAGAAAAAGAGTAGAGGACCAAGGTGTGTGTAGTAACTTCCTGTTACTAACCTAGGTCCAGGTTACCAACAATGCTTCCCTGAATTACTGCAGTAGCTTCCTAGTTAAGTCTCTCTGCTTCTACCCCTGCTTCATCCCTTTCCAGCTTTTTCTCAACTAACATCAGCCTTGATCCTTGGTCCTCTTAGGATATTGATGTAATAAAGTGGAACCAGAAAAAGAAACTGAGAAGTAGTAGTCAGTGAGATAGGACACCCAGGAGATTAGAGTCCTGGACTCTTAAATGAAGAGAGTGTTTGAAGGTACTGATCATTTGTAACAAATACTGCTGATAGGCCAAGTAAGTTGAGGGCTGAGAATTGACCATTGATTTTAGTAATGTGGAGGTCTTTGGTGACCTTGAAAAGAACAGTTTTGGTGGAGAGGTGTGGGCAAGAATCTAATTGGAATGGATTTAAGAAGGATGAAACTAGAGCAATTGGAGGCAATGAGAAGGGGCAACTCTTGAATAAAAGTTAGTAGAGAAATGGGTAGATGGAGGGGAAAGCATTTTGTGTGTGTGAGCAAGGGCGCTGTTTGAAAGAAATGATAGCATGGTCGTGTGCTACTGGAAATAACCCAAAAGATCAGAACAATTGATGATGTAGGAGAGTGGGAGAATTGGTGGAGAACTGCCCATGAGTAGGCAAGAAAGGATGGAAACCAGTGTACAAGTGGAGGGATTGGCTTTTGATCCAAAACCTAAACCTCGTGCCATTGAGTCTGTTCCGACCCATAGCAACCCTATAGGACAGAGTAGAACTGTCCCATGGAGTTTCCAGGGAGCAGCTGGTGGATTCAAACTGCCGACTTTTTGGTTAGCAGTTGAGTTCTTAACTCTTGTGCCACCAGGGCTCCTGGCTTTTGATAGGAGTATGGGTAGTTCATCCATAGTAACAAGAGGGAAGACTGAGAATATAGTACAGATAGGTGGTGGAAATTTTCTTCTGATTGCCTATTTTCTTAGAGTGAGGCTGGGGGAAGTGTTGTTGGGAACTTGAAGAGAAGATATGATGTAATCCTCTACAAGAATGAGAAGGTGTATTAGGGAAATGCAGTAGGATTAGGGAAATGTGCCAGGTGGCACTAAAGGCCACTTAAAATTACTGGCCATGAATTTAAAACATGATTGTGTGTGGTTTTCCAGTCAGGTTCAGCTGCATGGTTGCAGGCCTGGAGTAGGCAGGTAGTTGATTTTAACCAGGCTTGGGCTTTGCCTAACGAATTAGATAAAGTGGTAAAAGGGCAGGGAGTTGAAGGTGTATGCAAGAGGGTAATTATAACAATAGATTATATAATCTAAGATGATAAGGAAGGAAATAAGGAGGTGACATGGGGATAACAGATAGTTAAAAGGTGCTGGTAGTAGTAATGTAACCAAAAACCAAACCCCTTGCTGTCCAGTCGATTCCTATTCATAGTGACCCTATAGGACAGAGTAGAACTGCCCTATAGGGTTTCCAAGGAGCAGGCTGATGGATTCGAACTGCTGACCTTTTCTTTTTTTTTGGTTAGCAGCCGAGCTCTTAACCACTACATCACCAGGGCTCCAGTATTAATGTAGGGATCTGCAAACCACACAACCTGCAAGCCAAATCTGGGCTACAACCTGTTTTATATAGCTCTCGAACTTACAATGGGTTTTACGTTTTTAATGGGTTCTAAGAAATAACAAAGAATGAGAATATTAAACAGACTGCATATGGCCTGCAAAACCTAAAATACTATCTGGTCCTTTACAGAGAAAGTTCGTTGACTCCTTTAATAATAATTACTGGGTTGTAATTCCTTTTGGAGTTGAACAAATAATAGAGAAAGTAAGCTGGAAAAGGAGCTGTGGATGGAGAGTGGGATGCTTGAATTGAAAGGGGTGCAGTTACTGGTAATGGCAAGGTCTAGGACTAGGCTATGACCACAGGAAGTAGGGAAGAAGATAAGATTATTGGAGGGTGCCGCAAAAGGATGGAAACAACCTAAGTGCCCATCAACGGATGAATGGATAAACAAATTGTGGTAAATACAATGGAATACTATGCAACTATAAAGAATAACGATGAGTCCACGAAACATAACATGAATGAATCTGGAGGACATTATGCTGAGTGAAATAAGTCAATCAGAAAAGGACAAATATTGTATGGTCCCACTTTTATAAAAAGTATGAAAAGTCAAGAATAGGTATACACACAGAAGGCAATGTTCTTTGATGGTTACCAGGGATGGGGAGGGGGAGTCACTTTCTAGATAATAGACACTTGTTATTTCTAGTGATGGGAAAGTCTATACACAATACAGGGGAAGTCAGCACAACCTGACCAAAGTAAATAAAGACTCTGAGAGGTATGCAAGAATAAAAGGTAATTGTGGTAAATTCTATAACATATACAATTTTGCAACAACAGTAATAACAACCAAAAAAAAAAAAAAAGTGTGGTTAGATAGATAGGTACGTATGCTGTTATGTGTACACGAAGGCGTATGTGAGTATATGCATGTGTATATATAAGTATATTTGTAGGTATACGTACATGCATGTGTATGTTGCATATATATTCATGTATATAATAAAACATATAGGGGCATAGTTACAGAGACCTCTAAATATATCCAAACACCTCGTGTGATTGGTTTACTGGGTTAAGAGGTTTGGGGCCCATAGGCTCATGGGACAGCTCAGACAGCGGGCATAACATAGTTCATAAAGACAATGTTCTACATCCTAGTTTGGTGAGGTGTCTGGGGCCTTAAAAGCTTGCAAATGACCATCTCAGATACAACTATTGGTCTCTTCTGCTCTGGATCAAAAGAGAATGAAGTAAACCAAGACTCAGGAAAGAAACTAGTCCACAGGACTAATAACTCACAGAAACCACAGCCTCTTCTAGCCTGAGGCCAGAAGAACTAGATGATGCTGGGCTACCATTCCCAACTGCTCTGATCAGGGACATAATAGAAGGTCCCGGAAAAGTGTAGAACAAGATTCAAATTCCCAAAAAAGACCAGACTTACTGAAAGAGACTAGGGGAACCCCTGAGACTATCGTCCTAAGATACGCATTTAACTTGAAACTGAAGCCACTCCTGGAGGTCACCTTTCAGCCAAATAATAGATTGCTTTATAGAATAAGCAGTGGCATCCATGAAGAATGTGCTGTCTTTAAACAATCAACAGTGTGAGACCAAATGGCCAACATTTACCTAAGGGCAAAAATGAGAAGGTGGGCCGGGTGGGGGTTGGGGCAGCAGGCAGGGAAGCTAGATCAATGGAAACAGAACAAACAGAATGGAAGTAATGAGAATGGTGATACATTTGCAAAAATTGTAACCAATGTCATGGAACAATTTGTATAAAAATTGTTAAAGGGGAACCTAATGGGCTGTGTAAACTTTCACCTAAAACACAATAAAATATTAAAAAAAAAAAAAAGATTATTTGAGGATGCCATATGATAGCTAAAAGTGAATTCTTAACCAACCCTTCTATGTTTGTTTAAAAGGCAGCCACATTCACTTTTGCCTTTGTACATAACCCTGCATCTCTATTAATTACATTAATAAAAGAATAGTGAATTGTTTGTATCCTGCCACAGCTAAATTTGAAATCAGTATTGCAGAAGAACTAACTAGTTCTAGCAAATGGACTAATTACAACCTCCTATTGGTTTTTACTCACTCACCTTCCGGTGTTCCATGATACGTATATTCCATGGCATATATGGAAGATTAAAGTAGGAATCATTAATATTTTTGATCTTGATAGCAAATGTAATAACACTTCATGTTTTGTTGATTTTGGGGATGTACATTTGATTAAGAGAATCTGGAAAACATTATAAAATTATGATTTCTACCCCTTTTGTTGTTCTTTACTAAAGTATTAAATCTGTACTATTACAATTATCTATTTCTAAGAAAACACTGTAAAACTTAGTAGCTTAAAACAGCAATCATTTATTCCATTCATGAATTTGCAGTTGGGCAGGGTTTGGTGGGGACAGTGCATCTCTGCTTCATTTGGGCTACATGATTGGAGCTGGAGGATCTGCTACCAAGGTGGCTTACTCAGGTGGCTGGCAGGTTGTTGCTGACTGTGGGTTCTCTCCACATGGGCCTCTCCCTGGGGTCGCTTGGGCTTCTTACTAGCATGGTGGCTGGGTTCTAAGAGCAAGTAGCCCCAGAGACAGGAAATAGTCCTGGCAACTGGCATGGCTCTATTCTTTTGGGTAAGCAGTCATAGGGCACAGATTGAAGAGGAGGGGACATAGATTCCTCCATTTGTTGGAGGAGAATCAGAGAACTTTGGGGTCTTATTTTAAAACTGCTATATACCTTTACACTTAATTGTGCCCGTGAGAAATGTATACATAGATCGAGAGGCAGTTGTTTGGACAGAACAGGGGGATTCCGCATGGTTTAAAGTCAGGAAAGATGTGCATCAGGGTTGTATCCTTTCACCATACCTATCAGTCTGTAAGCTGAACCAATAATCCAAGAAGCTGCACTGTATGAAGAAGAGTGGGCATCAAGATTGGAGGAAGACTCATTAACAACTTGTGTTACGCAGATGACACAACCTTGCTTGCTGAAAGTGAAGAGGACTTGAAGCACTTGCTGATGAAGATCAAAGACCACAGCCTTCCATATGGATTGCACCTCAACATAAAGAAAACAAAAATCCTCACAACTGGACCAATAAGCAACATCATGATAAACGGAGAAAAGATTGAAGTTTTCAAGAATTTCGTTTTACTTGGGTCCACAGTCAACACCCATGGAAGCAGCAGTCAAGAAATCAAAAGATGCATTGGATTGGGTAAATCTGCTGCAAAGGACCTCTTTTAAAGTGTTGAAAAGCAAAGATGTCACCTTGAAGACTAAGGTGCACCTGACCCAAGCTGTGGTCTTTTCAATAGAATCATATGCTTGTGAAAGCTGGTTGATGAATAAGGAAGACTGAAGAAGAATCGATGCCTTTGAATTGTGATGTTGGAAAGAATATTGAATATACCTTGGACTGCCAAAAAAATGAACAAATCTGTCTTGGAAGAAGTACAACCAGAATGCTCCTTATAGAAGCAAGGATGGTGAGACCGCGTCTTACATATTTTGGACATGTTGGGAGGGATCAGTCCCTGGAGAAGGATATCATGTTTGGTAAAGTACAGGGTCAGCAGAAAAGAGGAAGACCCTCAAGGAGATAGATTGACACATTGGCTGCAACAGTGGGCTCAAGCATAACAAGGATTGTGAGGATAGCGCAGGACCAGGCAGTGTTTCGTTCTATGGTACATAAGGTTGCTATGAGTCGGAACCAACTTGACGGCACTTAACAACAACAGCATACCTTAATACCAGTAGCAAAGGCATTCTGTCCTCACCAGTTTTTCAATGCCCATCTCAAATGCCACCATCACCATGAATCCTTTTTTTGTTTCATCTTTGAGTTTAATCTGCCCCTTCTTGGGCCCTCTAGTACTTTTGTTGGTTCCCTTTTTATGGGATTACCTTGCACTAGAGTATTTAGTGGGCTTGTCTTATATTTGCTTGCCACCTTTATATGCAGCTCAGAAATGCACTTAGTGGTGCTTGTCATGGTGCCTTACTCATAAAAAAAAAAAACAAAAACCCTTTGCCCCCTTACTCATAGTGGTTGCTTAATAAATGAGTTGAAGAAAATAAGGGGAAACATTCAAAATGCTTGAATTTTGAAAACAGTAATTGTAAAACAGTAATTTATCAAATGGAACCCTGGTTAACTTCAAGTTGCAGGTTGTTTAAAATTTAAGGTTGAAAGAGCTGGAAAACAGACCAGAGTAGAAATAAATCATCAAGGTAATGAAAATAAATAAATAAACAAATAATGCTGAGATGGAAAACTGTAAAGCAAAATGTACTCTTAATTTAAAAAGCAGAATCAAAAGAATCCCCACTAAAGGCTGGCAGGTGGTATATATTATTAGCAAATTTTGTGCTTGAGGGTAACTTTTCGCAGGATCTCCTGAAATTAGGCTGAGATTCTCCATGCGGTAGGCAACACAAATTCATTTTTCTCTGTGACCTCGGTGGTGATGTTTGCCACCAGAGACCGAGTCCCCCTCAAACATATCTGTCAAAGTATTTTGGCCATTGACATTGGTTTCACATGCATCCTGGAATGTCACTCTATCTCCCTCTTTCCAGTATTTTTTTGTTCCCCTTTACCTCTTGATAGGGTGATTTTAGGTCTTGGATTAGACATGTACTTCCATGAAGCAAGCCAGGCATATTCCTGTAATACCAAACTCTAATGCACAGTACTATTGTTCTCTCTCAACCGTCTAACATGAGCCAACTAGTGAGTGCCAGGACTAGAAGACAGTGTCCTTGCTGAATTAATTAATTCAGTGCTAAGTTCTTTCTAGAGGTGACGATGTCGTATGGGGTCAGAGACACATAGGAACTGTAGCAAGCTGGTAAGGTAAAAACAGCTGGGAATTTTTATAAACAAAGGTGTTGTTGTTAGTTGCCACTGAGTTGATCCCAACTCATGGTGACCCATGTATGCAGAGTGGAACTGCCCTATAGGGTCTTCAAAGGTGTGACTTTCTGGAAGCAGGTCGCCAGTCTTGTCTTCCACGGAAGTTGGTAGTCACATATAGCCATTGGTGCCACCAGGGACTCTTTAAACATAAAGTAGGAGATATCAAAATGTACGTGAAGTTACAAAGCCTGGGAATTTATGGAGGGATCAAGACAGCCCTAGGACCATCAGAGCAGCTGAACCAACAGCACCATGGACTACTTCATCTTAGTTCTGTGGAGTTTATGGGTCCTGGTTTGAATCCACCAGCCATTCTGCCAGAGAATAATGTGGCAGTCTACTTCCGCAAGGATTTACAGACTTGGAAACCCTGTGGGGCAGTTGTACTCTGACTTTTAGGGTCACTAAAAAAGAAAAAAAAAATTTTTTTTTTTTATGAGTCAGAGTCTGCTTGACAGCAACGGGTTTGGTTTTGTTGGCTGTATAACTATGTGTATTCATTTCCTATTGCTGCTGTAATAAATTACCACAAATTTAGTGGCTTAAAACAACACAGATTTATTATCCTACTGTTCTGGAGGTCAAAAATCCGAAATAGGTCTCACTGGGCTAAAATCACAGTGTCGGCAAGGCTGCATTTCTTTCTGGAGGCTCTACGGGAGAATCTGTTTTCTTGCCATTTCCATCTTCTAGAGGCTTTCTTTATTCTTTGCCTCCTTTCATCTTCAAAGCCAGAATGGCTAATTTAGTCTTTTCTCATTTTCCATCATTCTGAAATTGACTCTACTGCCTCCGTCTTCCACATTTAAGGAACCATTATAATTACATTAGGCCCAAGTAGAGAATCGAGGATAATCTCTTTATTTCAAGTTCAGCTGATTAGCAACTTTAATTCTATCTGTAATCTTAATTCCCCCTTGCTGTTTTAAATAACATGTTTAATAGGTTCCAGGGATTAGGACATGCACATCTTTGGGGCTTTATTATTCTGCCTACTACACCATGTACACTAGGCAAAAGGAAGTTGGAAATCTGATGTTGAAAAGCAGGAGAAAAGTAGATTCATTTCACAAACCTTTATTAAGCTCATACTCTGTACCAGTTATATTGCCACATCCGGAGGCTACAAACATGCAGTTCCTGCCCATTAGGTCATGGCTAAAAGGGGTATAAACAAAACAAAACAACCCAAAAAACCAAACTCGTTACTGTCAAGTTGATTCCGACTCATGGCGGCTCCATATGTTAACAGAGTAGAGCTGAGATCCATAGGATTTGCTCGACTGTAAGCAGATCACCAGGCCTTTCTTTTGAGGCACCACTAGGTGGGTACACACCGTCAACATTTTGGTTAGTAGCCAAGTGCAAACCGTTTGCACCACCTAGGGATCTAAAAGAGGTATAAACAAACAAACAAAAAGCCCATTGCCGTTGAGTCAATTCCGATTCTTTGGGACCCTATAGGACAGAGTAGAGCTGCCTCATAGAGTTTCCAAGGAGTGGCTGATGGATTTGAACTGCCAGTCTTTTGGTTAGCAGCCAGTCTCTTAACTGCTGTGCTGCCAGGGCTTGGAAAGGGGTGTACAGGCATGTAAATAAACAATCTTGATACAATCTTGACACAAAACAATCTTAGGACCACAGTGAAGATAGGCACAAAGCACAATACAGAATAAATTTTAGTAATCTGCTAGGAGAACAGGGTTGGGAAAGGACTTTTCAGGCAGAAGGGACTCCCTATGCAAAGACAAGAGAAACAGCTTGGTACTTTGAGGGACTGCAAATGGTGCCATATGTCTGAAAAGGGAGGTATGGTTCATGTGAGGGAGGGGTCAAATTATGAAGTACTTGGTATACAACATTATGGAGTTTGGGACTTTATCTTATAAATAACATGAAAAGCTACTGGGGGCTTTGTATTTTAGATTAAGTTTGCATTTTAGAAAGAATATATATATATTTTAGTATGGGGAATGGATTGGAGAAAACAAGGTTGAAGACATAAAGATCACTTAAGATATCATCTAATTAGGTAAGAGATAAAAGCCTGGAGTAGGTATTTATGGCAGTTGTCTTCTTAGTTATGTAGTGTTGCTATAATAGAAATGCCGTAAGTGTGTGACTTTAATGAACAGAAATTTATTTCCTTACCATTCAGGAATCTGCTGTTGTGTGCTTTCGAGTTGATCCTGACTCATAGCGACCCTACAGGACAGAGTAAACTGCGTGATAGGGTTTCCCAAGCAGTAATCTTTACGGAAGCAGACTGCCAGGTCTCTTCTCCTCCAGAGTGGCTGGGGGGTTCGAACTGTTGACCTTTTGGTTAGCAGCCAAGCTCTTAACCATTGTGCCATCGGGGCTAGAAGTCTGAATTCAAGTCATGAGCTCTAGGGAAAGCTCCCTCTGTCTGCTTGGGGAAAACCCTTGTCTCAGGTTCTGTAATGATCTTATGGCATCTATTTTTTGCCCATTTGTGTTGGCTTCTATCTGTGCCTAATTAACTCTTTTTGTATCTCAAAAATAATTGGTTTAAGATACACCCTACACTAATATGACCTCATTAACATAACAAAACCCTATGGGATTATATCTAATACGTATTTTTTTGGGTACACAATTCAATCCATGACAGCAAAGAAGTTGGGAGAAGGAGTGGGGGAAAGAGATTTAAGTGATAATTCAGGAGTAGATTGACAGGACTTTATGGTAATTAGACATGGAAATTGGGGGATGGGAGGAGGAGTCAAGATGTTGCCTAGGTTTTGGATTTGGGTAACCAGGTAGATGTTAGTGTTATTAAGCAAGATAAGAAATATAAGAATTAGAATGGTAGGTTTGTATCCAAGGTTTCGAATTTCTTTGGTCCTTTTGAAAAAAATTTTTTTTTGAGCTAGTGTTATATTCAGGTGGTGAAGTTCACAGACGGTTGATTATTTCATGTGGTGCTCAGGAAAGAAGTTGAGGCTACAGGTACAGATTAGGAATTATTGGGAAGTATAGGTGATTTTTTTTTTTTTTGGTAATGAAACTGTAGGATTAAGTAAAGTTGCCCAGGGAGAGAGAGCATAGAGTTTGAAGATCTGTGACAGAACCCCAAGGAACATTAACATTTAAGGGTAGATGGAGAAAGAGGAGCCCAGGGAAAAGACAGAAGGGTTGATCAGAGTTAAAAGCAGAGCAAGACTGGCACCTAGAAAGTTGAAGGTAGTATAGTGGGGATGGCATCCTACTATCATATTTTGTAAAGAGTCAAGTAATTAGAAGACTGAAATGAGATCTTTGGATCTGACAGGTTGTACAACAGAGAGAGTGGGCATTGTTATCATACCAACTAGAATTAGAATCCTGGCTCTGTGTCTTATTTTACTGTGAGACCTTTGGAAAGTTACTTAGCCTCTGAGCTTTACTTTTTTCTTTTAAAAACTGAGCTAGGAGTTATCGGAAAGGATTGGTCTAAATATTAAATGAAATTAGTAAGCTTACTAAAGTGCTTAGTATAGTTCTTGGCTAATAATAGATATTTGATAAAGAGTAGCTAGGATAATAACAATGATGTGGGGGGTGGTGGTGTAAGTTTGTTAGTGACCTAAGCAGTGGTACTTTCTCAGTGATAGGGTGGTAATGATATAGCTAAAAAGGAGGACAGAAACTGGGTTGAGCTGGGTAGAAGAATGAAATGGAAGAAGTTTTTTTTGCCTTTTTCAAAAAGATTTGCTTCTAAGGGAAGAGGATTTAAAGTCATTTTGGTTAATAAAAAGGCATCAATCTATTGAGAGAGCAATTTTAGTAGAGAAATAGGGCAGAAATTGACTATAAATGAGCTTAGTATGAGTAGGATATGAAGATGATACAGTGAACACAGACTTTAGAGTATTTTGAAAGTAAAAATTTGGTTCTCTAAAGGAACCATGTTCACATAAATTCAAATACAGACCTGAAGAAAAACTCCCCTGAAGATATATCCTATGCCCTGCCAAACTGCGTCTCATAATCCCACTTATAAAGGGCTAGATTCAACCCAAATTTAAGAGCCTTCACATCTGCATATATGAATTATTCATAGGCTTAAAAAATTGTGCTCCCTCATTACTAAAATCCTAGTGACTGAAATTTTTTTCATATGAGGCTTAGAACTGGACACCTGAAAACCAAAACCAAACCCGTTGCTGTAGAGTCTAGTCCAGAAAGCCTCTGACCAGTGCTAGGGAAAATGTGAAGATTTATCTTTGTAGTTCTGCCAACACTCCCATTTTACGGAAATTTGAAATCCAGTTGTGAGTAAAATACTTTTTAGTTCACCGTGGGAACTGGTGGTGTCAACTAGGACGGAACTCCAAGCCTCCTAACTATTGTATGGTGTTTTTTCTACTATATTTCAGTATGAAAATAAACACAATCCCTTCTGCCAGTATATGAAGAATCAGTATCTTAAAACCTAATAAATTAAGAAGTGGTTATTTGAGATAAAGAACATTCATCTCAAGAATTATTTAATAGCAAGCTAGAGTTACAGATTTGAGTTTTTACATAAATTGTGAGTTTACACATTTAAAAAAGTTCACGGATTACTTTAGAAACACATTTAATGTATAAATTGATATCTGTTTTATTTTAAGAATGACTTTAGAAATTCTGAATTTCTTAGCTTTTGATTTATTGTAATCTGAAACCTTTAGATATGCCCTACTGCTATTAGCTATCATTTATGAAAACCTTGTACTCTGGCTAAGCTCTTTGCATTGATTATTTCATTCAGTCTTCATAACAACTGTAAGAGGTAAGTATTCTCATTATGGAAATGGAACTGAGACATGCCATCAGCTTGGCCAAGGCTGCGTATCTGGTATACAGGGTGGAGCTAAAACTTATTGTCTTTGCTTTCTTCTCTTTGTTTACTGTAATATAGTAGTCTTTATCTCATTTTGATTCTATTTGCTTCATTTTGAATTTAAAATCAGTGTAGACATGTCCTCATACTCAGTGAGGGTGATTTCTGTTGAATTGTAGATTGATCATTGATAAGAATGTTAAAATATCCTCCAGTTGAGAACTGACCCTTCTGGGACGAACACTCCTTATGATATTTTGCCAGATTGAGATAGAATGCTTGGTAAATCTTTCTTGGAGCTGGTATTTTACATTTAAATGTAGGAAATGTTGAGTATCACCAAATGGCTACTTTGTTGAGCACTAAAAACTATTTAGAGTAGTTAATAACAAAACATTTGTGAATGGCAAGTAGCTAAAAGTAGATAAATCTTAGATATTTTAAATTGAGACTACCAGTGTCTTTCATGGCACTTTACCAAATCTAGATTTGGTAGTTTTGCTAGTTATTGTAAACTATTGATGACGTTGTAACCCTGTTACATGCTTTTCCTTTGAGAATGATGAAATTCCATATTCCCCCTTTTGTGACTCTTCTATAATATTTTCTCCCTTTGCCCAAATTTAGGTGTAGAATTATTAAGCCAAGTTTCTCTTATGGAGTGCTAGACGTAGTGTACTTTGTTAAAAAGAGTTATCAACTTTGCTTTTCAGTAGCACATGAGTGATGTTAAAAGAGCGATTCATTTAATTTTCACAGGGTAATGTATATTCAAGTGTTTATGAGTCGGAAGGACTTGGTGGCAACTGGTCTTGTTTTGGTTTTAATTATCAGAAGAAGCAGTTATAAGTCTTTGATCAAGAAGTAAAAGGATAATAGCAACTTTTAATATAGTCTAATACATGTTAAGCATATTTATCTGGAAGAAATGTCATTTTTTGAGTTACGCTTTGCCTGAAAATTGGCTAAAAATGATATACAGTATTTGATGCCTTATTTTTTTTAAGTAGCAATTTAAATAATCAAATCTCAATATGGTTTCATTGATCTCAGTACCTTTTGCAGCGTTTAATGGCTTTCCTAATGTGTAATCACCTACCAAGGTGTTCCTTGTGAGTAAAAGATAATTGTGTGCCCAGCTAATTTGCAGGAAATATTGGGATATGATTAGTCTAGGTGAAAATCTGAAATTTTCTATATAAACTACATGGAAAGTAGCACAATATAAAGATGGCTCCATTTACATAGTGGTGATATGCTTGTCATTTATCGTAGAGGCTTGGTTACAGACCAAATTATGGACCAGTGAAAAATTAATTGGTCTCAGTAATTGTAGTAAATGGCCATTTGAAAATACTTAGTTTGTGAAAATACTGTCCCCTGAAATAATAAGTATTCAGTAAATATCAGTTATCAATTTATAGACATTGTCTTATTTAATTCTTATAACAATTCTGTGAGTTGAGAATATTATCCTAATTTTACAGATCAAGAAACAGAAACTTAGTGAAGTTGAGTAAACTCATAGAGCCAGGATTCCAATCACACATTTGTGACTACAGGTCCCAGGTTCTCAACTAGTAGACTAGGTTATAGTCCACATAAAAATCTGAACTGAGGTCTAATTTTAGAGCTGTGTTCTCAACCGCAGTGAACTTTTCATGAAAATCTTTTAACAGTCAAATAGAGGCCAAATTTAAAGTATTTCGATTCTGAAATAGTATGCAGTTTCACTGTTCATGCCAATTAAAATATAACTTATTTAGTTTCAGCCCACTAATTTAGAATTTGTGATAATTTAATGCGATGTATATAAAAAAAAAGCTATTATGCCTTTTTAACTTGAAGTCGTGCTACTGTCACTTAAATAAGGTATTGGTGGGAATGGGAAATGATAGAATTTAATTTTATCTTGTTGAGTAGAGGTCATGAAACTCTTGTGTAAAGAGCCAGATGCTAAATATAGCAAATGTCTTTGAGGCCCATGTGGTCTGACTTAGCTCTTCAGAAGTAGCTACAGACAATATATAAACAAATGTTCCTAACTATGTTCCAAGAAAGCTGTTTATAAAAACAGGCAGCAGCCTGGTTTTGGCATGTTTGCCGACCCCTGTTACAGATAATCTTGTAATTTCTGCAACTATAAAGGATAAGATTTACTTATGATGATACACAATTTGTATGGAAAAGAAATTTGCGAATAAAGGTAACAGTAGCATAAAGGAGAATGGCAGTGGTACATGATAGTAAAGAATACTTTTTCAGCATTTCTATGACTACCTCGATTAATTACTTCATAAATTATTTGATAATTACAGAATATTCTTATTCACTGATTTCTGAAAGTTACTGATTTTTTTTATCTTGAAAAATAAATTTTCAATTCCAAGTTTTATTAATTTGAATTAACTTTCTTTTCTTTATCATAAGTTAGGAGTGTTTACTGTAAAAAGATATGACATAATTGGGTGATGATTTATTAAATTTATTTTGAAAAAAGTTTGACATCAGTGGATAAACTTAGATCATGGCTTGTGAAAACATACAGTTGAGTTGTAGGCTTAGAAGTATAGTACTCTGCTGTAGTTAGTTTTCAGTGTTAAATTTTATAAATTCCTTGTTACAAGCAGTTTTGACCCTACAATGCCTTATGGTGCCACAAAACTTTAATAAATGTAAGTCATTTGTGATATTGGCTAATGTGGTATATTGGGTGTTAAACCTAATATATATATATAAAATATACTTAATCTTTTCAGAGATTCGTCAGCGAACTGCAGCTCAAAGAAACCTTTCCCCAGCACCAGCAACTGCTAACCAGGGCCCTCCTCCACAAGTTCCAGTATCTCCTGGACCACCAAAGGACACTTCTGCCCCTGGTGGACCCCCAGAAAGAACTGTTACTCCAGCTCTACCATCAAATGTGTTACCAAGACGTCTTGGATCTCCTGCTACTTCGGTGCCTGGAATGGGTAAACAGAGCACTTAATGTTATTTACAGTTTATATTGTTTTCTCTGGTTACCAATAAAATGGGCCATTTTCAGACAGTATGGAAATGGCATTTCATTTGAAAAAAGCAGAGCAGTTATCTGATTAAGCAGGAGTTCCATATTCAATTAGCCATAACTCTTTACAGCTGGTGCCTTGTGATACTGAAACCTATTTCTTGAGCTCATTTAACTGTTATGGCTTCTTTGTTTAAATGGCAATAAAACTTTGTAGTATTCTGTTGTCAACAGTATAGCATATCTTTTTATATTCAACTTTAGAATGTCTCCAGATTTATCTAAATTGAAGATAGAAGAATACACTTTTGGAATATATTCATGTGTTTTGCTAAACCCTGCACATGTGTTTTTAAATGTGACAATTACTTAACATATTTCAGGAAGAATATTCCTGCATGGTGGTGTACAATACTGCTATCGCTGGTATAGGCTGGTAGATTTTTCTTTTTTTAAGTCATAGAACATTAGTATTCTCTGATAGATACTTTAGTATAAAGTCCTATCATGTTAACGTATTACCTTTACTACTGTCTTTTGTTCTTTAGATTCTTTTTTTTCCCCAGTGTGGTAAATTTCTAGGGGAAGATGCCATTTTGGAGTTTATCAGATTACCCTGAGATTTTCTTTTGGACTGTGACTGGGGCATGGAAGTCTACTGCCTTAGTAGATGGCAGTATTTTATGTAGATTTACATTCCAGATTATTGAATATGATAGTAAATTATTTGTCCTATTTTGGAATGTTTAATTCTAATATATTTATTAGAATTTATATATTACATATTCTAATTTAATTTAATTATATTTAATTTATAATTATATTTAATTTAATTTAATTTATAATTTTAATTTAATTCTACTCTGCCCTATAGGGTTGCTATGAGTCAGCATCGACTCTAATATGACTTTGCTATTTCATGACTAATTACAAACATATAACTTCTGAGGCGAGGCAGTAGTAGATATCAAGTAATCAGGGCATTTATGGAATAAAATCAATGAGCAATTTATTGCCATAGATTTTTTCATCTGTTTTTCCCTCCAAAACAGAATAAGATTTTAGAAAACTTAATTTATAAACAAAGCTGACTGCAAAAGCAATGTGCACAAATCTTGTAACTTTTAAAACAGTTACTTTAAAAAATTTTAAAACTTGACATAATGATATCACTATACGGCAGCCATATATTTTGTGAAATTGAGAAAAGTTAAATTGATTGAAAATTATTCATCTTTCAGTATTTGTCTGCTTGATTACAAGTACCCATGATTTTTAAACTAAAATTGTAATCGTTTAATGAAAGAACATTTTTTTGTGACAATATATGAATTATGTACACTTGTGCCTATAACTAATTTTAAAGAAATAAAAGTTTAGCAATTTACATATAAGAGTAAAATTGTATTGCTCATGTAAGGATACGGTTATATAAGGAATAATGGCCTAAATTTCATGATCATGTGAACATACATGTTCTGCCAGGGTTACTAATTTATTCCTGTGTGGAAGACCGTTGAAGTTGTACATTGCCAACAATATGAATGAGTTAAGTGATTTCTTATAGAGAAGATTAATAATTCATTTTTTCATTATACCATATTTGTGGAAGAGAATCAATTTAATGTGTATTACCACAGGGTACCCATATGTTTGAAAATTAATAACCAGCAGGTACTTGATAATTTGCCAAGCTGTGCGAAAATGACGAGTATTCCTACAATGATTGCTTTTGATGTTTGTATTAATTACTGTTGTCTATAACAGTATGGCTATGAAGATGTGTGGTTTGAAAAGTTATTAGTATGCAAGGGATTTAAGATATTTTTATGAAATCTCTTGTCATGTTTTATATATCCAGATTGCTTTATGGATATTTTCATTTTAAAAATGTAGAATACTCAAGCAAAAGAAAAGTTTGAGTTAAATGCTTTCAGAATCTAATTTCGCATGTCTTTTCAATTTGAAAATTTGATAATGAGGGATGACACCTAATGTCTGCATTCAAATTTATTTTTTGATAATAATGATTGAATAATGATATTAGTACAAGTAAACCAGCACCTTATCTGAGGAAACTGTAAAAATGTACTTGATTTGTAATACTAAGAATTTGTTCTAGAACCTAAATTTCATTTCGTAGGTATAACTTTTGTATCAGTTGCCCTTTTTTAGGTGGTAACAGCTTCTAGGTTTGTGATTATTTATAATTTTCTTTTTTTTATTCCTTTAAAATATTAATACAGTAAGATACCCCAAAACCAGTCTTGAATGCTTTAAAGTTTTTGTCACAGCCATTTTGAAAGCCTTGTATCCTTATATCCCAAGAGTTGATACAGCAGGGCCTTATTTTGTTTGAGAGTTTTCTATGAGGTTTCAATGTAAACCTCCATTGCTACACACCGTATTATGTTTATCCTGCCTCAATTACAATAGCAAACATTACATTTTATTTATTTGATTATCTCACTTCCTTCTTAGTGCCTTCTAGGTTGTCTCACAATTCAGAATATTTCCCGCTAACAGTTCTCTTTCAATTTTCAGAGATCTTGGAGTTACAATTCATAAAATTTGAATTATGTAGCTTTTTATTGATACTGCTTTTATGTAATGTAAATCATTATCTAAATTCTGTGATTTCTTCTTGCACTCCATACTCCCCATTAGTCTCTTCTTATATTGCCTAATATTATATGAACACAGTATATCTCCTGATTTATTTTGTTGTTGCTAGTTGCTGCCGAGTTGGTTCTGACTCATGGCAACACCATGTACAACATAAAAAAGTGTTGCTTGGCCCTGCACCGTCTTCATGACCTCTGGTATGCTCAAGCCCTAGTAGTGAAGTGCTTAACCATTCGTGTCACACAGGGACTCATATACAGGCATGCCTCGGAGATATTGTGGGTTCAGTTCCAGATCGCTGCAATTAGAGTGAATACCGCAATAAAACGAGTCACATGAATTTTTTGATTTCTCAATGCATGTAAAAGTTATATTTATACCGTACTGTAGTGTATTAACTGTGCAATAGCATTATGTCTAAAAAACAATATGCATACCTTAATTAAAAAATACTTTATTGCTAAAAATGCCTTCAGCAAGTCATAATCTTTTTGCTGGTGGAGGGTCTTGCTTCGACGTTGATGGCTGATTACTGATCAGGTGCTGAAGGTTGGGGTGGCTGTGGCAATTTCTTAAAATAAGACAACAATGAAGTCTGCCGCATCAATTGACACTTCCTTTCACGAAAGATTTCTCTGTAGTATATGATGCTTTTTGACAGTATTTTATCCACCATAGAGCTTCTTTAAAAATTGGAGTCACTTCTCTCAAACCCTGCCTCTGCTTTATCAACTAAGTTTCTGTACTATTCTAAATCTGTTATTGTCATTTCAACAGTGTTCACAGCATCTTCACCAGGAGTACATTCAAGTACTCAGGAAACCACTTTCTTTGCTTATCCATGAGAAGCAACTCCTCACCTGTTAAAGTTTTATCATGAGATTACAGCAGTTCAGTCACGTCTTGAGGCTCTACTTCTAATTTTAGTTCTCTTACTATTTCTACCACATCTGCAGTTACTTCCTCCATTTAAGTCTTGAACCTCTCACTCAGAGTCATCCATGAGGGTTGGAATCAACTTCTTCCAAACTCCTGTCAATGTTAATATTTTGACCTCCTCCCATGAATCACGAATGTTCTTTATGGCATCTAGAACGGTAAATCCTTTCCATAAGGCTTTCAATTTACTTTGCCCAGAAGAAGACTGCAAAGTCGGAATTACTCCTTGATCCATGGGCTGCAGGATGGGTGTTGTGTTAGCAGGCACGAAAACAACATTAATCTCTTTGTACATCTTCATGAGAGCTCTTGCGTGACCAGGTACATTGTCAATGAGCAGTAACATATTGAAAGTAATCTTTCTTTCTGAGCAGTAGGTCTCAACAGTGGGCTTAAAATATTTGGTAGACCGTGTTGTGAACAGATGTGCTGTCATCTAGGCCTTTTTGTTCCATTTATAGAGCATAGGCAGCATAGATTTAGCATAATTCTTAAGGGCCCTAGAATTTTTTGAATGGTAAATGAGCATTGGCTTCAACTTAAAGTCAGCAGCTGCATTAGCCCTTAATCAGAGAGTCAGCCTGTCCTTTGAAGTTTTGAAGCCAGGCATTGACTTCTCCTTTCTGCCTTTAAAGTCCTACATGGCATCTTCTTCCAGTGTGGGGCTGTTTAGTCTAAACTGACAATCTGCTGTTTAGTGCAGCCGCCTTCATCAGTTATCTCAGCTAGATCTTCTGTACAACTTGCTGCAGCTTCTCCATCAGCACTTGCCGCGTCACCTTGCACTTTTATGTTATGGAGACGGCTTTTTTACTTAAGCCTCATGAACTAATTAATCTCTGCTAGCTTCAAACTTTTGTTCTGCAGGTTCCTCAACTCTCTCAGCCTTCAAAGAATTGAAGAGAATTAGAACCGTCCTCTGGATGAGGGTTTGGTTTAAGGGAATGTTGTGGCTGGTTTGATCTTCTGTCCAGACTGCTAAACTTTCTCCATGTCAGCTTTCTTATCATTCGTATGTTCACTGGAGTAGCACTTCGAATTTCATTCAAGAACTTTTTCTTTGCATTCACTGGCTGACTGTTTGGCACAAGAGGCCTAGCTTTGGGCCTGTCTCAGTTTCTGACATGCCTTCTTCACTAAGCTTAATCATTTCTAGCTTTTAAGAGACATGTGATTCTTCCTTTCACTTGAACACTTAGAGGCCATTGTAGGGTTATTAATTTGCCTGATTTCAATATTGCTGTGTCTCAGGGAATACGGAAGCCCGAGGAGAGGGAGAGAGATGAGGGAAAGGCAGGTTGGTGGAGCACTCAGAACACATACAACATTTGTCGATTAAGTTCACTGTCTTGTATGGGAGCAGTTTGTGGCACCAATTACAGATCACCATAACAGATATAATAATAATGAAAAAGTTTGAAATATTACAAGAATTACCAAATGTGACACAGAGACACAAAGTGAGCGTGTTATTGAAAAAATGGCACTGATAGACTTGCTTGACGCAGGGTTACCACAAACCTTCAATTTGTAAAAAAAAAAAGCAATATCTGTGAAGCACGATAAAACGAGGTATGCCTGTACAATGTCGAAGTGGTGAGAGCAGACATCCTCTTCTTATTTTTGGTCTTAGAGGGAAAGCAATTCTTCTTTTACTGTTAAGTTGATGTTAGCTCTAAGTTTTTCATAGATACCCTTTATCAGGTTGAGGAAACACCTTCTTTTCCTAGTTAGCTGAAGGTTTGTTATCAGGAGCATATGATGAATTTTGTCATATTTATTTTCTGCATCTATCGATATGATCTTTTTTTTTCTTTTCTTGTTTTAAAATCCCTTCATGTAATGAATTACTTTGATTTTAAAGTGTTAAGACATGTTACTTTCCTGGGATAAACCCCATTTGGTCATGATGCATTATTTTTACATAAATTTTTGGGTTCAATTTGCTAAAATTTTGCTAAAAATGTTTTCATCTCTGTTCTTAGGGATATTAGTCTGTACTGTTCTCCCCACCCTGGTAACCTTTTTTGTTATTGTTGTTCTGAACTCAGTCTGGTAGAAGCTGTGGTAGTTGTGGTCCATTAGTCCTTTGGACTAATCTTTCCCTTGTGTCTTTGTTTTTCTTCATTCTCCAGAATGGGGTAGGACCAGTGAAGTATCTTAGATGGCCACTCAAAAACTTTTAACACCCCACCAGCTTTTACTCACCAAAGTAGGATGTAGAACATTTTTTTTTAATAATTTTTTTTCTAATTCTGTTGTGGTCAGAAAACATACTTTTATTATTTGAATCCTTTTAAATGTATTCATACTTGTTTTATGCCTCAGAATATCATCTGTCTTGGTAAATGTTTTATGTTCACTTGAAAAGATATCTTTATGCAAAAAAAGTGCACCTTCTATGTTCATCTGACAATTTCACCCCCTGCCCCCGCGTGGTATTTTCGTAAATGCAGTATGCTAATTTTTTTTACAGCAACATGTAGAAAAAATTGGCATAACAGTGCTTATGAAAATACCTTGTGGGGAGAGGGCGTTGTTGGCAAATAAATGTCGAAAGCACATATTCAGTTCCTGTTGGATAGAGCAGCTATAAATGTCAAGTTGGTAGTAGATAGTGTTGTTAAAGTCTGTAGTCTTAATTTTCTGTCTGCTTATTCTGTCAACTATTGAGAGAAGGATGTTGAAATCTCCGACTATAGTTATGTATTTGTCTCTTTCTTGAAGTTCTGTCAGTTTTTGTTTCATGTGTTGTGAAGCTCTAAACACATATACGTTAGGAGTATTATATCCTGTAGATGAATTAACTCCTTTGTCATTATGAAATTACGGTTTTTGTTTCTGGAAATATTCTTTGCTCTAAAGTCTACTGTGTCTGATATTAATACATCCACTTCAGACTTTAAAAAAAATTAATGTTAGCATATTATATTTCTTTGGTATCATTTCATTTTACTTTTAAACCTTTTACTTTAGAGTTAAAATGGTTTTCTTGTTGGCAGCATATGATTGTGTCTTGCTTTAACATCCAGTCTGATAATCTCTGCCTCTTCATTAGCGTATTCAGGCCAGTTACATTTAATGTAATGATCAATATATTTGGGTTTGGATTTAAATCTTCCATATTGCTATTTTTTTCTATTTGTCTCATCTGCTCTGTTACCCTTTTCCTTGCTTTCTGACTTGTTTTTGATTGAGTATTTTTTATGATTTCATTTTATGTTCCTTTTTGCCTTATTAGCTATAACATTTTATCATGCTGTTTTAGTGGTTGCTTTTGGGTTTAGAGTATATGTATCTTTAATATGTATCTTTAATATATCACCCTCAAGTGATATACCATTTTACACATAGTTTAAGAGTCTGACAATAGTATGCTTATGATTCTTCTCTCCTGGCCTTTGTGCTATTGTTGTCATACATTTTACTTCGACATATATTATAACCCACTGCAGCTCTAAAATAAATTGTAGTTTTTTAAACTTTTCAAATTAAACTATATTGATGTTTTATAGCTTCATATTGAGATTTTACAATGCTGTCTTTTTTTTTTTTAACATTTTATTGTGCTTTAGGTGAAAGTTTACAGATCATATTAGTTTGCCATTCAAAAAATTTGTACACAAGTTGTTCGTGACATTGGCTGCAATCCCTGCAATATGTCAGCACTCTCCTCCTTTACCCCCTGGGTTCCCTGTTGCCATTCTTCCGATTTCCTCATCTCTCAGTCAATTTATGCTGACTTCCCCTATATCGTGTATTGCTTTTCCCTTCACCAAAGTTAACACGTATCTACTATCTAGTTAGTGGTTTCCTCTTTCTACCCACCCTCAAAGATTGTTTCTTTTTGCAGTGTAAACATTTCCTTGAGTTTTTATAATAGTGGTCTCATGCAATATTTGTCCTTTTGTGATTGACTTATTTCACTCCATTTTGTGAGGTGATTTGTGGATTCAACGTTATTCTTTATCATTGTATAATATTCTGTTGTGTGTATGTACCATAATTTGTTTATCTGTTAATCTGTTGATGGCACTTAGGTTATTTCCATCTTTTTTGTTATTGTGAATAATGCTACAGTGAACATGGGTGTGCATATGTCTATTTGTGTGACGGCTCTTGTTTCTCTAGGTTATATTCCTAGGAGTAGGATGGCTGGATCATATGGTATTTGTATGTCTAGCTTTTTAAGAAAGTGCTATATTATTTTACATTTTCACCAGCAGTGTATGAGAGTTCCAATCTCCCCACAACCTCCTTAGCATTTAATATTTTCTGTTTTTTGATCAGTGCCATTCTTGCAGGGGTGAGATGGCATCTCATTGTGGTTTTGATTTGCATCTCTGTGATGGCAAGTGATAGTGAATATCTTTTCAGGTATTTGTTGGCCACCTGAATGTCCTCTTTGGTAAAGTAAGTACATTGTTATTATGTTTCCTTTAAGTAGTCAATGATCTTTTAAAGAGGTTTAAATAATAAAAAAAGTCTTTTGTATTTACTCACATGATAAATATTTCAGATGCTCTTCATTCTTTTGTATAGAGCCAATTTTCCACCTGGTGTTATTTTTCTTCTGCTTGAGGGACTTCCTTTAACTGAAGAATTTCTTTTAACATTTGTTATAGTGCGGTTCTGCTGCTGGTGAATTCTCTCAGCTTTTGTATGTCTGAAAAATCTTCATTTTGCCTTCATTAAAAAAAATATTTTTACTGGATATGGAATTGTAGTTTAACAGCCTTTCTTTTACAACTTTAAAGACATTGTTTCACTGCCTTCTGGCTTGCATCGTTTCTGGTAAAAAGTCTGTCATCATTCTTATTTCTTTCTCTGTATGTAATGTATCTTTTTCTGGCTTCTTTTAAGTCTTTTTCTTTATCACTGATTTTTAGCAATTTGATTATGCTGTGTCTTGGTACAATATATATATGTTTCTTGTGCTTAGAGTTTGTTGAGATTTTTGGATCTTTGAGTTTATAGCTTTAATTGAATTTGGAAAATTTTTGTGCATTCTTTCTTCAGATAATTTCTTTCCCCCCCCCCTTCATGGACTCCAATTATACATATATTAGGTTGCTTGAGGTTTTTCCACAACTTGTTGATGATTTATCTAAAAATAAATAAATAAAAGTATTCTTTTCTCTATATCATTGTGTATGGGTTCTATAGTTATGTCTTCAAAGTCACTAATCCTTGTTTTTTTCTTTTGGCAGTTTTTTAATCTGTCCATCCCATCTTTTAAATTTTCATCTCAGACATTATAGTTTTCATCTGTAGAGGTCCATTTTTGTCTTTTTCAATATCTTACGTGTCTCTACTTAACATTTTGACCTTTTCTCTAGATTCTTGAACATATGGCATATAGCTATAATAGGCATTTTAATGTCTTTTATCTACTAATTCTGTCATTTATGTCATTTCTGGGTCAGTTTTGATTGATTTTTCTTCTTGTATGCATTATGTTTTCCTGGCTATTAACATACCTGGTGATTTTTGATCCAGTGCCAGACATTGTGAATTTTACCTTATTGGATGCCGAATACTTTTGTATTCCCATAAATGTTCTTGAGCTTTGTTTTGAGATGCAGTTAAATTTTTTGGAACAAAATTGAACTTTTCAGGGCTTACTTTTAAGCTTTTTAGGGAGGAATCAGAGCAGTATTTAGATTAGGGCTATTGAGGCAAAACTGCTGAATACCCATGACCTGCAAGATATGGCTGATGGGAACAGATAGTATTTCAGGCCCTGTGTGAACACTGTTTCCTTTAATCCTTTTGAATAGTTCTTTATTTTCAGGTAGTTTCCTTACATGTGCTGATCAGTACTCTGCTGAATTCTCTAGGGGGACCCTCTGCAGATCTTTGGTGTTCTTTCTATGTGCATTCTCTCCTCTCTGGTACTCTTCCCTCTGAACACTAGCTTCCTTCGCCTCCCCAGAGTTCCAGCTCTGTCTCTTCAACCGGCAAGACTACTATGCTTCACCTGGTTCAACCTCTCTCTGTCACTGCCTGGAAACTCTCTAGGTAGTAAGCTGGGGCAATTGTAGGGCTCATCTTATTTGTTTCTCATCTCCCAGGGATTATTGTCCTATATTGTCTGATATCTAGTGTCTTTAAAACCATTGCTTCATATATTTCACCCAGTTTTTTAATTGTTTCAGACAGGAGTGTAAATCTAGTCCCAGTTCCTCTATTATGACCCAAAGAGGAAGTCCCTTAATTTATTACATAAACTCTTAAAAGTTGAGGATTTTTTAGGATTAGTTTATGCAGGGCCGAACATAGTTTCATTTCCTAATAGAGTATGTTGGCAATTCTGTTATAGCATATAGTTACTTTTTTTTTTTTTTTTTGTAGTGCAGTATTTTTAATGAAAATTTGAATGCTTCAAAGGGATTTGTAAGAATTAATAATGTTTTGTAAACATCTTTTAAAAATTCTAACAGGCATAAATATTTCTTGGTAACTGAATTAAATTTTATAGTTGTATTTATGTATTTGGCAGGTCTCCATCCTCCAGGTCCACCTTTAGCAAGACCCATCCTCCCTCGAGAACGAGGTGCTTTGGATAGAATTGTTGAATATTTAGTTGGTGATGGTCCACAGAACAGGTAATTTTTACTAGGATGGAAGATGAATGAAAATAAAAAATATGTCCATTGGTCAGGGTGTATGTGTGTATGCTAGATAGTCTACAGTTTTGTGGCTCCTATTTCCTAATTTTAGAACTTCATGGAGTATCTTATAGCCCTGGAAAAGCATACACACTCAGTTGTTTTTAGTAGGAGTTTGGATAAGTAGTCTAGATAAAATCCCTCTGGAAAAAATAATATTAACCCTACTATAAGATTGTTTTTACGCTTGAAGAACATAAAAATAGTGAAAATCTGGTAGGATATAAGAAATAGATTTTCATAGATGTCAGTACTGTACTTGGTGATGGTGATAATTTTAATAACAATGAAGATGATTTATAGGTATTTAGTTAGCACTTACAGTTCTCAAAATGCTTTTCCAATTATTATCTTATTTGATCCTCATAATAACTCTAGGAAGATAAGCATAATATAAACAGAGCTATTGCCATAACATTGACTTATAAAAAATGTTTATGATAATAGAGTAGATAACTGACAAGTTTACTGGTTAATATTGTTTGATAAAGGGTTCAGAATTTAATGATAGTATAATAAATTGTATGTTATTCAAAACAGATGGAATGAAGTTTGGTAGCATCAAGTATTTGTTAAGTACGTACATGAAGAATAGAAAAAGTGTATAAATTGAAAATGAGGAAGATGTTTAACTGGAAAAGGTATTGGAATCATGATATACAGAAATGTACCTTTGGACTGGACTAAACAAAATTACATTTCTTTACTCTAAGACTTCTTAGAGGCTTTAATAATATTAATTGAAGGGGAAACCCTGGTGATGTAGTGGCTAAGTGCTACGGCTGCTAACCAAAGGGTTGGCAGTTCGAATCCACCAGGCGCTCCTTGGAAACTCCATGGGGCAGTTCTACTCTGTCCTATAGAGTCACTGTGAGTCGGAATAGACTCGATGGCACTGGGTTTGGTTTGGTTTGGGATATCTTTTCCAATCTTATGTGACCACAGATTTGGGGGCTATCATCTCAAGGAATATACTTTGGGGAACATTTAAAGTTAAATGTTCTGTTAACAAATGTGTTTCTGCTAACTTCCAAACAAAACTTGTTGCTGTTGAGTTGATTCCCACTCATAGCAACCCTATAGGACAGAGTAGAACTGCCCTGTAGGGTTTCCAAGCCTGTGATCTTTATGGAAACAGACTGCCACATCTTTCTCCCTAGGAGTGATTGGTGGGTTAGCTGCCGAGCTCGTAACCACTGTGCCACCAGGGTTCCTTTCTGATAACTTGATATATTCATTTAACTGTTACCTAGTTTATTTTTAATTTGATGTATAAGTTGAATTTTAAAATGACTGGAACTTTGGCTTTTTTAAACATGTTCAATGAGTATTGTTTATGGTTTACTAAGTAACATCTAATTTGGTATGGCATATTTGCTATGTTAAAATATATATTAGCCATGATGGGTAAAGTAACTTTTCTCTTGAGTTTTGTCTATGTTTGTAACTGGTCTGTTCGTTTTTCCTTTTTGTGTAGGTATGCCCTTATATGTCAGCAGTGTTTTTCTCATAATGGCATGGCTTTGAAAGAAGAATTTGAATACATTGGTAAGAATTATTGAGCAGTTTGATTTAAAATATTTTACTCTTAAATATTTTATCCTATGCCGGTGGTTAAGAGCTTGACTATTAACCAAAACGTTGTCAGTTCAAATCTATCAGCCACTCCTTGGAAATTGTTTGGGGCAGTTTTACTCTGTCCTGTAGGGTCGCTGTAAGTTGGAATGGACTCGATGACAACGGATTTTTTTATGCCACTTTCCATGTAAAATGAGTTTGTTACAGATACTGTCTCTGTATAGGAGCTCTGGTAGCACAGTTGTTAAAGCACCCAGCTGCTAACTGTAAGGTCAGTGGTTTGAACATACCAGCTGCTCCTTGGGAGAAAAATGTGGCAATCTGCTTCTGTAAAAATTATAGCCTTGGAATCCATGTGGGGTTGCTATGAGTCAGAATTGACCTGACAACAATGGGCAGGGTTTTTTTTCTGTATACATTTGTCAGGCATATTTTTCTTATTTTAACACTTAAAACAAAGCAGGTCTTGGAAGACAGCTCAGGTTTCTTCCTCATACAATGCACAACTTCTAGCCCACTGTGCATCAGAATCACCCAAAGAGCTTTTAAAAATGATGCCCATGACCTACCTATAAAGAGTCTGATATCATTAATCTGGGGTAGTGCCTAGGCATCAGCATTTTCTTTTCAGCTCTGAAGATGATTCTCATGTGTAGCTACTATTAAAAACTACTAAACTAATTTTGCTTCTGAAATATGACATAGCACATTTTTACTTTGACATGAGAAAGGCTGTAGATATTTAAAATACCTAATAATTTTGGTGACTAGGTCATTATTAATATTACTTTGCTGTTAATTAACCTGCTGTGTAACTTACTGTGCCTTTTCTGCTTTAAAGTTAGTATTCTCATTCTAATAATAATTAGAAAATATTTTTTAATATTAACTAGGTAGAACTTGCTTCATAATATTAAAACAACACGTGACTTTCAGAAGAACTAATAACTTTTGAAGCGTTCTTTGACTCTGTGCAACAGTAATTGTAAATTATCTAACTAGTCCTTGAACTTTCTTTGGTTTGTAGTTTTGTTTATTTTTAAACTTTTTTCTGCAGCCTTTCGATGTGCCTACTGTTTTTTCTTGAATCCTGCAAGAAAAACCAGGCCCCAGGCTCCAAGACTTCCAGAGTTCAGTTTTGAGAAGAGGCAGGCAGTGGAAGGCTCCAGTTCAGTTGGTCCCTTGCCATCAGAAGGTGTGCTTCCCCCATCAGAAAACCAACTCAGTGAAGGTATGAATATATTACTTTAGAAGTGTTTTTTCTCTTAATAATGTGTGCTATTTAACAATAAAGCATAGTGCTTTTATTTTTAGAAGAATTTATCAGATTTTGCAGCATGCATATATTAGCTATTGCTCTGATACTGTAGTCTCCCGTGTGGTTGTAGTGATGTGTTTCAGTTTTAAAATGGAGGTTATATTGTGCTAAGCAGTGTCTAGCAACTGCTACGTAAATATTGTTTATGGATTGACCTCTTGTAATAACTGTTGGGAGATTTGACTAGTGATGTTTTCATGGAATCTTTTTTTTCACATTAGTGGAGCAGATTGAGAATTATGAAACATCTATTCATAAGGCTAACATTTTTATAAGATTTGTGATTAACATTGATTAAGATAGGTTTGTATCTACCATTGAATTGGTAGAAATTACCAGAAAGCAGAAACCTTTGGAACTGGAAAGGCATCCTTGCATAGGACTGGTGTTCCTCTGAAACAATTTATGGAGACCCATGAAATTAACATTACTGATGATGGGCTGCATGCCTTTGATGTAAAATCAACTTTATACAGGATTTATCAGAGTTCATGGGTTTTAGAATTCATCTTGCAGCTGCCTTAGGAATTCTAGAGGCAATGTCATGAAAAATTGGGAGAGATGAGATGGAAGATCTGACTATTAATTGCCAGCTATTTCTTGCTATGCCTGTTAAGCCAATGTAACTGTTTGTTAAGCAATTCTGAATTATGAAGATTGCTAAAATTGTGGCACAGGCCATGATATTTTGTTGCTAATCCTGCTCTATACAGTTTATCCAGTCAGTATTCATCCTATTAATTTCTCAGAATTATCATTTACATATATAAAAGCATTGAATGTTGCAGAAATTGCTTTAACCGACAATAATATATGAGGCAGTAAACTTTTAGTTATCAGAAATTTAGTATGAGAATTTGAGTATCTTTTTTTGTTTATTTTTGTTTTTACTTTGAAGAATTAACCTAAAATACGTGTGTTAAATTAGGCTTGGCTTTTGGCTTACTAACAAATATCAAAATGAATTTAAATACAGATAGCTATGACAGAGGCCAGTATATTTCCAACACTGAATCAATGCATTCGTCTTCTCCAAGTCTGCAACATCAACTCCAGACACAAAGTCAAAATTTTTTCTTTGGCTTGAGTCGTGCTCTGAGCTGCATGCTGTCACATGCAAACCATCTACCTTGCCAAAGCAGCCTCTTGGAACTGAAAATTAAAGAATTTTCATACTGAAGATACCTAGAGGAAAAATTGAAGTCCATCGCATGAGTAACCTTGCTTTTGAAAACTAAAGTGAATATTTGAAAGCCAATAGTAGTTGGGACAAAAACAAAACAAAACAAAAACAAAAACACGCAGCCAACAAAATAAGAAATCTTGATAGTAAATCCCATGCTTTAAAACTTCTGCTAAGGTCCAGATGGATAGTTAGCAAACAACGCCCAGCTCTACCTTTCCTTCTCATCTAATCTAGGAGGAGCAATACCCCAGATGTCTCATTTTCTGTCTGAAATCTCTGGGATGAAGTCTAACTGGCTCAAACTCAACCCCAAAAAGGTAATGTTAATAGCTGAAGACAAAACTTGAGGTAGAGTCTGGTAACTCCATAGTGCTAGAAACTGAAGCAGTGATTCCAATTGGTTAGGAAAGCCTCTAGAGTAGTGCTTCTCATACTTCTCTTTGGATTCGTCAAAATGGCTTTGAGCACCTTTTTTCTTTTTTGGCTTTCTGGAAGACTGAAACTTTTCTCCAAGACTCCTATCGCAACATTATGATACACACTTATCAATTCCAAGCTGGATTCCTTTAGTAAATGACTGGAAGCTTTTCTGAATGAACAGATGAAGGCTGCAGTTGATTTGAACTCCGGTGGTGTACCCTATGATTAAATTGAACTACTTAGTAAGATCATATCATCTAAATCATCTATTCTCTGTGCTGACAGCCAATATAATTGGGGGCTTAGATTTCTAAATTCTTGAGTGATCTAGAAACAAGGTCTAGAAAAAATTTTCTCACTTTAATTTTTAAACTTTTTAAAGTGTTGAAATAGCTGTAGGAACTGTAGAGATTATATTATTGAACTTACAGATGGAAAAACAGGCAACTTCCTTTCATCTAAACTTTCTTTTCAATGAACACTCAGTAACCATTTATATGAATAATCTAGATTTAATGAAAGCAACATTTTTTTTCAATCTAAATTTTGTCTGGACTCTGATACTGGAAGATTTTCCTTTATGATGAAGTACAAGGCTTTAAAAAAAATTGGACCACTCTTTAGAAAAACATGTGGAATCTTGCAAAAATTTTTCACTAAAGAAGGAAACCTAGAAGAATTTCTTATAGTAATTGCTCATTTGAATTCCTAGAATTTTTTTCTAGAACTGTATATCCAGATGCTTTGGTAATAGAGTGTTAGAGAAATACAAGAAATTAGAGCTGTGGATTGTCTTTTTATCTGAAAGCATTAGCAGAAGGAGTATGCCTAAGTAATGAATTGCTTTTAGGTTTCTCAGTTTCTTTGATGGTTAAGTGAGTAGCATAGTAATATTTGAATCTCTGCTAAGTCACATTGAAGTACTTTATCTGTTTTGCTTTTTTTTAAAAAAAAATATGGTTTCCAAAATACCTCATGTAGAGCATTCTTTTTATTAGATGTGGTAGTCATTAGAATAGTAAGTTCCTCCATTGTTAGCATATACTAAACCAAACCCGTTGCCACTGAGTCGATTTTGACTCATAGCGACTCTATAGGACAGAGTAGAAGTGCCCTATGGAGTTTCCAAGGAGCGCCTGGTGGATTCAAACTGCCAACCTTTTGGTTAGCAGCCGTGGCTCTTAACCCCTACGCCACAAGGGTTTCCTAGTATATACTAGCAATGTTTAAAGAACTTTACTATTGTGTTTTCGTTGCTCAGTTGTCTTGGCCTAGGTATTATATGTAGTTTAGTAGAAAATAGATTTTTTTCTACTGGAAATAACTTGCTAGTAGTAAAACTCATGATTCGTCTACTCAGTACTATCAAAAACAGAAGGTAAAATTTACATAAGATGAAATTTATCTTGGTAATCTGATTTCTGTCTTTCCCTTTCTTTTAAACAAAATACTGTTACCATTAGATTGTCCAACTAAAGAAAATTCTGTTTTCAGTACTGTTTGTTATAATGCTCTGGGAAGTTGAATTACTAGATAATGTAAATTTCATTGAATTTGTTTATTTACCAGGTCCCAAAAGCTTATACCTTTATTTATATTACATTATATACAGCTTACCCAAAATATAAAGTTGCTTGTAGTATGTTTTTTCATGTTTATTTTAGACATAGAGATCTTCTGGTCTTCTGAGTCCCTTTGCTAAAATACCTTCACCTAATAGTTTTTTTTTTTTTAATAGTGTAGTTATAGAGCATTGCTTAATAATGAAACCTTCATTTGTCTGATTGATTTGTTATGCCAATGGTAAATGACTCAACAGTATTCTCTGTGTTGAATACTAGCTATTTTCTTATAGGTGGTTGTAATTTAATTGAATTTTATTCCTTGAGCCTCTGTGTTGAGTTGGGATGAAATTCATGCCTTTGTTCCTTAAATGTAAGTTGGCTGCTTTCCTTAAGGCAGGAAAATCTTGTAAAAACGGACTTCTGTAAGCCTGTAAGTTCAAAGACAAATTGTCAATTTTAATTTAACAAAGCTCCTTTGGGTAAGTTTTATAGTCTGCACATATAGTTGGTAATGACTGATGTGTTAGCAAGGCAAAAAAAAAAAAAAAGGTTTTTTTTTTTCTGCTATTGTTAAAAGGAAGAAAAGTAAGAACCTAAATGAATTCACCAAAATATGAAGGTTTCTTAAAGGCTTAATCAACATATCAGCAGTTTGACATACTACATAAATTATTAATTTAATTTTTCTGTGGAAATGTATGAAGAAGTTGTTTTGTTAGACTCTTCTTTAATTTTCTTAGGAAATTATTTGTTCAAGTGATAGAATAAAAACCTAAAGGTAAGGTGATGTTACATGTTTTTTGCATGTGTGTGGTTTATAGGTAAGGCGGTGGTATTCATTATACAATTACACTCAGTTTTATGAGTTTTGAGCTGTCTAGTGGAGGCTTTGCCCAAACAACTGGAAGCCAGTTGTTACTCTTGGGTAGAAAAAGCTTCTCTCTCAAGAATATTGGGATGGGAAAAGGAACAAATTCCATGGATCACTTTTGTTTTATTACATTGCAGTATATTGCTTTCTTGGCATTACAAATGTCAAAGTCGATTTTAAAAGATTTTCTTACAGATGAAATTAGGTCATTCAGGTAACTTTGTTTCATATCTTAGTCTTAAACTGGTGCTGTGCAGGGAAAAGAGACCTGTTTAATTAGTGTGAACACAAGGGCTAGTTTCTCTTTTAGTGTTTTATGTCCAAATGTTAACATCTTCTTAAATGTAGTTTATATCACCAAGCTATTTTAAGCCACAGCTTCACCGGAAAAATGTACTGTTTTTATTAGAATAGGCAAATGATGTTCTCCCATAGAAATAAAACAAGTACTTTTGGAATACATTAAAGAATTTTATTATAAAGCTCTGTGGTTTAGTTATTAAACTGGTATGTAATTCTTTATTCTTGCACACCTAGCTCATTTAGGTCTTGTTTGTATAATTTTTCACAAAATGACATTGGCACCCAAACATCAAATATCAATTTCATTTAGACTAGCAAATGTCAGCATTAAAGGTGCCGTGTCACATGTCATTTTTTTGTTAGTGTTATTGCTACTAAAATTTACTACAGTATTCTGCAAATTAACCTGTAGGTAGAAGAGCATTCATTAATATGCTCTTTGATTATTTTAAGCTGTCACCCATCATTTCACAATTTTTTTTTTTTAACTCTTCCATCTACTTTCAGAAATACAACATTTACTTACAAACTTTGTGTCTCATGTTGCTTTTTAATTGATAGTATATGGTTCACTGGCATTTTTTCGAATTCATGTATTATAGACATTAAAAAATTTGGGGGTATTTTAATTCTTCTCATAGTATTAACTACTACTTTATGGACCCCAGAATTATTGAATTAATTTGGTTTTGAGTAATAATGTGTGTGTTTCTGAAAATAATAATGCCACAAAGCTTTCGTATGATAAGCCATGCAGTGTGACACCTCTCCTGTTCCATGCGGTTGTGAGGCAGTCTGTCAGAATATGATAAACGGTGTGGGCCCACGCTCACTTAAATAAGTTGGTGAGTTGAGTCCTGGTTTCTGAGTTTTTTGTTTTTTCATTTCTTGTAGCTTTATTGGTTTGTTGGAGAAGGCTCACCCAACTATAACAAATTGTAAAGTTCTTAGGAAATAAGTATTACTTTACGGCCAGAGAATTGTGGAAAACTGTGACTGAAAATTCTGCTGTGGATAAGGGTAGCATTATGGATGGCTAGTGGCTCCTGAAGTGTTCCACTGAAGAACTTGCCAGCTCTTGTAGCAGAAATGATCTGTATATGTCCCTAGAGTTTCAGTTGCGATTTCTGCTTTTCCTTTGTGCACTGTAACATTCAGTTAGCAAAACTTGAATGACCCTACCCCCTTTCTACCTTGATTTTTATAAAATTCAAAGCAGTGCAACAATGCCATTTTAAGTTCTGTATTAAGATACAAATAGGATTTTTATGACATTTAGCAAAAGTATCCTGATTTGTGGACACTCCTCACTGCTTTCCCTAATCATGCAAAGTTTTCGTACAGTAAAACCTCATTAATGTGGATGTTCCTAACTGTGGAATTTGAGTTTTTATTTTTGTATAGAAAAAGGGGAAGATAAAAATAAATCAGAGTCCAAGGTATCTGAGGAAGGATATTATTCTTTTAAAATAATCCTAAGGTCTTGGTATAGAATGTGTGATATATAAATGATTTCTATTTATTAAAGCTAGTATTAATTTGTAAGACCTCCATTGCTAATATATGTGAATAAAACGTTTAACTTTTTTACAAAACTAATATATGTGTTCTTTATTTTGGCAAAATTCTGGTCTGTGCTATGCAAGGTACTCAACTAAACCTTGTTACAAATGTAGGCTGAAGAGTTTTTGAGTCAGTAACATTTGTAGTATGTCATAAGCGATCTTATATAAGGATGGGAAAATCTGATTTTTAGTTTAGTTGCTGTGGTATAACCGTATTTCTCCTAAGCAAGAATATTAACTGCTATTTATTACAAAAACCACCTCAAAGCTAGATTTTTATTTTTGTCTGCTCCTGTAATCCCTCCCCCAGTCTTTAAAATTTAAAGAATTAAAGGGAGCTTATTTAATAAAATTGCTGTCATTAAATGATCATTAAGGGAATTAAATTTAATAGAACTCAAAGAGTTAAAGTTTAAAGCTTAAATTCTCAGGTAAGGACTAGACCCATCTACTACGGAGAAGGGAGAAAGGGACTCTTCCATTTGTCTCCCTAACGTTCTAGGTATGTAGCATATTCTAACCCAGAGGTTTAAAGACTGAGGTGTCTTGCAGAGGAGTAAGGGGAAACTTGTCATGCTTTTAGGAAAATGTGGATTTTACAATTCTTGGATCTTAGAGATTAAATCAATGTGGGAAATAGCATCTTCTGCGTGCGCACACACATGCACACACACGCACACACACGCACACACACACACAAAGTACCTTCACTGTTCACAGGGTTTCCTGTGCTCAAGAGAGGCAGTGCCTTTAGGAAATGTAATCTGGAATGAAGGAATGAATACATTTGCCTTATTTGCTGGGCTGTTGTCTTGTAACACATAATTCTGTTGGAACTTTGATTTCTAGGACATTTCAACTTTCAAATGTGTTTTAGTAACTTGTATGAAAATATGAGGCTCTAGGTAAAAGTATATTTAAGGGTTCGTTTCCCTCAAATTGTTATTTTTTCTTCATACCAACTCATACATGGTATGCTATAGGAACTTAATTACGTGTTTGAAAAGATTCTAAAAATACTGTTAGACTGACTAGTCTACTGTTTCTTAGTCTGTGTGTTTCTATCTTTTGCTTGCCTTATTTAGCAGTTTTAACATTTGGACATTTCTAAAGTCCTGAATCTTTATCTTTTCAGAATCTTTAGAAGAACAAGATGTTCTTGATAATAGTACAGAGCAAATAGATGACAAAATGTCAGCTACAGAGCAGACAAACCAAGTGATTGAAGAAGCGCCTGGCACAGAGGAACCAGAGGAAAAACCAGAAGAGACCGAGAATGAGGAAACCTCAGTGAATGAAGCCAAATCAGCAATTCCCAGTGTTGATTCTCTTCCTAATCCTGAACCAAGTGGAGAATCATTGATGACAAAGGAGTAAATGCTTCCCTGTGCCTTCAACTGGATATTTGTAGTCTTGTTGATGTCAGTTATTGCTATTGAGGTGGTGTTTTCTTCTTTTTTTCTCTAAGGATGTGCTTGATATCATTTGAGTTTAGATTGCCTAGCTATTTCAATGTCAAAGCTGTATCTACTGGGTGTTAAAATTAAAGAACAAGTGATATCAGCAAGGTAACATCCTTTGTAGACAACTTTTAGATATCTTTTGTCTGTTTTAAAAGTAAACAAACATGATGGCATCCCTGTTTTCTATATGTGTGCCTGTAGATAATATCCATTTTGACATAGGAAGAACTTTGGTTAGGAATAATTTCTCTAACAGTGTTTGATTTAAGGAATGAAACGCAATTAAGATTTTGAACACTTCATCATTAAAAAATGGGTAGAGTTTTAACTTCAGTTATTTTCCAGCAGGGGAGAGTGTCTATTTAGGCATTTTCATTAAGCAGTATGAAAGTTGTAACTGTAACTACATAGGCATTGGTAGGAATTTTGAGTAAGAATGCAGCTGAACAGTCAAGTGCAGGGTTGCTTTTTGGTATTATTTTACAGCTGGGCCAAAGGCACATGATGTATATAATTAGCTTATGTTTACATACTAACAAGTAGGAAATATCTCTGCATTTGACTGTGCTTGAATTCTGAACATTATTTATATTTGTAAAATAATGATGATATATAAGTGAATATTGTGCTCCTGTATGTATTTTGTTAAGGAAAATAAAAATGACCTGGCAGCAGTTTATTTTTGGTAAATATTTAGACTTTTTCAAACAATATCTTGGTGGATGACTTGGACACCTGAAAAGTCTTAGTAGGAAGAGCTCACAGAGCAATAATCTATAGCTTCTGCTTAGAGCATATTATAATGCCTATATTCAGATGTGTTTTCTTTCAAATTCATAGAAATAGTGATATTTAGAGGTTCTAAATTTTAAATTTAATCAGAGGTTTTTTTTTTTTTTTTTTTAGCCAGGAACACTTTAGGCCATTTGTAGCTTTTAACTTTGAGAGGCAAATATGTTTTGTGAGAATTGGCAGTCAGTGGCTTGTAGTTCATTTGATTTAATACGTGCTCAAAGGATCAATTGGGAAGAAATTTTGACCTAGAATAGTAGTTCTTGGACCTCAAATACAGCGTGGCTATCTTTTATAGCTTCATTTTATCTCTCCATTGTTTAAAAACAAAAAAAAGGAATTATTATGCCAAAGCAAATAATATGTATGAATGGTGTGTGTGGCTGATGTTTCTAAGTTGTACATAGTTTATTCTTAATCATTTAAAAATTTATCTTTATGGTTTAATATCTTATAGTTGACAGATATTTTTAAGGAATCCAATCTGTTAATCAGCTGAGACATCATGGTATAGTGACTAGAATTTTAGAGCATACAGAGCTGGGCTTAAATTCCAGCTCTGAGGTCTTGGGCAAGTCACCCAACTTCTCTGAGACAGACTGTTTTCTCATCTGTAAAATTGGGAGAATAATACCTACTTTTCAGGGATATTGGGAAGATTAAAAATAATTTATATAATCTGCCTAACTCACTGCCTGACAATAGATGTTAAGTAGTTAGTAGCATTTGTTATTATTGATAGTCTTGTGAAATATGAAAGGGCCATAAATTCTTCCATTTTAAGATACAGAAATTAAATAATATGAGCATATGATTCAGCTGCTCAAAACCAAGCCATAGTTTTCTGTACCGACATACAGTGCTCTGGCAACTTTACTCTATCATGTGTTGTATGTATGTCAATACATAGATTAAGGAAATAGAAAACTGAAACTCTTATGGAATGTAGCTTTTTTTTATGAGCTTCATCAGTTTTTGTACTGTTATTGGCCCATATACTTTGCTAACACCTTGAAGAGTCTTCTTGTAAAACATTCAGATTCAGACGTACATTGCTTGAAAATGAATACCTCAGAGAAATACAGTTTAATGATAGAATCTAGCAAATATTGTGAGAAATATTTTTGAAAGAAATATGGAGGAAGGCTAAAAAGGGGATTAGTGAATTAATGCAGCAGGTAACATATGCTGTAATGATATAGTATCCTTTAAAATGGAAAAATTTTTTCTGATACCATTGTAATAAATACTTAATGCTTGAAAGAGTAGTAAAATGTCCCGTTTCTGATTGTTAAGACTAGTATAAATGAGGAAAATCAGCCTTATTAGGTAGTTAGCCAGTGGTCTTTACTTCCCTACTTAATAACGCTCAGAAGGCCATTGTCTAAACTCTTCTCACTATGCCCTCAGTGAGATCTGCAAACATGGTCCAACTTCTGTCTCTCCATCCCTCCTCGATCATTGTGCTGTAGCCACATGACCTGTTGCCATCGAGTCGATTCTGACTGATAGCAACCCTACAGGACAGAGTGGAACTGCCCTGTAGAGTTTCCAAGGAGCAGCTGGTGGATTTGAACTGCACACCTTTTGGTTAGCAGCTGAACTCCTAACCGCTGCGTCACCATGGGGCTCCTTTAAATTCCCTGACCATGCTGTGGTATAAGCCCTTTCCTGCCATAGGTTTTGACTTAAATTTTCCATCAGAGAGATGCCCTCCAGAGCTCCCTATCTAAAGCAGGCCTCTGCCTTTTACTCTCTGTCGTGCCACGCTATCTCTGCTGGTAGTCCTTATCACAGTTTGTGAGTATTTTGTTTACCGTCTTATTCACCTCTGTGTCTCCAGTGCACAGTGCCTGAAATATTTTTATTATGTGAGTGAATAATTTGGTGCTAAATCCAGTGAAAACTCTCACTCCCTAACTTATTTCACTGCTTGGCAGTATTGACATCTTTGAACACTCCCTTTTGTTTGAAACACTTTCTTTTGGCTTTTGAGAGCTTGCACTTTGTGCTCTTATCTTCACTCTAAGTGTCCTTTCCAGCTTCTCTTCTCCTGTCCACCCCTCAAATATTGGGGTTTGTTAGGTTCTATCTAGTGTCATCATTTCTTCACTCTACATAGTCTGTCTCTGGAGGGCTGGGTGTCTCACCAACCCCTATGGGTTAATTACGTCCATGTTGCTGATACTCAAATCTGCAGTCTTGATCTCTTTCCTTCACTTCAGAGCTCTATATTCACCTGCCTACTGAATTGTTCCTCACAATCAGTGTATTCAAGAGTGAACACAGTCTTCAAATTTGCCTCTGTGTTTGTCATCTCAGCAAGTAGCACCACTATCCGCGCCAGAAACGAGCCTGTCTGCTCATCCCTTTCCCCTTTTTCCTAGATTCAAGCTGTCAGTTCCTGTCTCCTAAGTATCTTCCAGTTATAGTCTCGTTTCTCCATCTCATTAACACTACATTAAAAATGATAATAAACATTTGCACTCTTACTCTGCCAGGCAACATCTAACTACTATATGTGTGTTATTTTATTTGTTCTTTGGCAGTAATCCTGTGAGGATTTTTATCTCTGAATGATAGAAAACTGAGGTATAGAGAGAGTAAGCAACTTGCCCAAAGTTATACATCTGGCAAGTGGAAAAACTGGGATTTGAATACGGGCAAGTGACTTCAGAGGTCTTATTCTTTTTTTTTTTTTAATTTATTACTTTATTTTTAGTGAAAGTCTACACAGCAAGCAAAACAGGTTCCCGTTCAACAATTTCTACACATAGTATTCAGTGAGGCTGGTTATATTCTTCACATCGTATCAACATTTTCATTATTTCCCCTCTAGTTACATTCCCCTTAAGGTAGTCTCACTGCCCCCCACCCCCACCCCACCCCAACTTTCTCGTCTATGCTTTAGAGTAACTGCTGTCCATTTGGTCTCATAGAGATAATTTTTAAAAAGAGCCCAGTACTCAAAGATTTTTTTTTTTTTTTTTTTTACTTTTTGAGCTAACCTGCTATTTACTTGAAAGGTGACTTCAGGGGATAGTTTTGGTTCAAGGTTTAAAGAGTATTTCAGGGAAGAGGATTCTTCCAGTCTCAGTGGATCAAGTAAGTCTGGATTCTTTGAGAATTTGAATTTTTGTTCCACATTTTTCCCCTTCTCAGAATCCATCTATTATGACCCTTTCTAAAATGTTTGGTAATGGTAGTGGCACCAGCTAGTTATTCTTGCGTCAAGGTGCAGGAGGCATGGTTCCTGGAGACAATTAGTCCTGTAGTCCGGCTCCTTCTCTGGTTCTTAAGTTTCCTTCTTTCTCTTGAGCTCTTATTTTTATTTACTTTTCAACTGCCTTCTAATTCAGGCCTCCTTCATCTCATTTTGGAGCTGTCTTTTCACTGGTTTCCCTGTCTCTAATCTTCCCCATGGAAACCCTGGTGGTGTAGTAATTAAGAGCTGTGGCTGCTGAGCAAAAGATCGGCAGTTCAAATCCACCAGGTGCTCCTTGGAAACTATGGTGCAGTTCTACTCTGTCCCATAGGGTCACTATGAGTTACATTTGACTCCATGGCAATGGGTTTTTAGTCTTTCCCTCTGCTGTCTACTCTCTGCACTGCAGCCTGAGTGAGTTTTCAAAAATGAAAAATTAACCACGCCACACTATTGCTTAAATCCTTTAATGACTCCTTATTGTTCTTGTGGTGAAGCCACATTTTTAAATATCGTCTACAAGGCAGTGGTAATCCTCCTTACCACTGGCATCTCCTCTCACCACAACTACTGCCGTCGCCACCACCTCCGCTTTTAATGTAGTTATACCAGTGTTTTCTATGCTTAGAATATGCAGTTCTGTTTAATCTCCCAGTCTTCTCAGAACGCAAGTACATTTGTTAGAATACACATAAGAAAAATTAAAATGAGTACAGAATTAAAATCTTATTAAATTCTGTCAATGCATAACTATTCATTTTGTCTCAGCCTAATTTCTTCCTCAGAAGCTAGTCGGCATTTTTTACTTTAAATACTTTTTTAAGATGCCTTTTTAAGAAAATTGCTGAATTTGCTATAGTAAAAAAAAAAAAAATTTTGCCTAAATTGCCCTCTCTATCAGTTTGCCTTTGTGTGAAACTTAAATTCTATTTAATTTCTGTTCTTTCACTTCCAGAGGTCCTGTTACATGTGGCTTAATTTCTATTACTTATGGACTTTAGGAAAAGAAAACACTATCCATTTAGGTAGTTTTATTTAATGCTTTTTAAAACCTAGATTTTCTGCTTTATGCATCTCTTGCTCTAAGTATTTATACCTTCCATTTTTCCTTTGGCAGCAGAATTGATAGAAGAATGGAAGGACTCTGGGAAGATGAAAAAGTGTTCTAAAAAATCTCCCTCATAAATTAGATTTTGAAGTTCCTATCCCAGAATTCTGTGAGTCTAGGCCAAATTTCCAGCTGCCAAAGACTTTTACCAGATCCTTGGCAATCGATTTAGGAAAACTGGGAAAAATCATTTATTTTTGAGAAAATAAATATTTTTTATCTTAGTCTAATTTTAAAGGGGAAAGAAAGTGGGGAATCAAATGAACATTTTTGAATATCTACTCTTGGTCAGGCCCTGTGCTCTAGGTACTGTCAGACATTCCCTTAACGTTCTCACGACAACCATGCGAGGGGATGGAATCCCATCCAGCAGAGATTAAGTTAATTCCCCAGGACCACTTAGTTTATGGATGTTGTAAGTGGAAGTTGAACCTAGGATCTTAAAAGCCTTGTTCTTTTTATTACCTGTGAGCCCTTTCATTCTTTGGTAGCTGAAAGAATTAGATGAATGCTCCTTTTTGGTTTCTTTTACATTTTTGTGATAACTCAAATGTTACTTCTTCTGGGCAGTCTTCTCTTAACCCAAGACTTGTCAGACACTTCATTCACACACGCTTCCCCTGAGATTCTTTCATAATGTCTCCCAAACCAGACTGAACTCCTTGAAGCAGGGCCATATCTGTTTTCACTCATCGTTTTATTCCCACGGTCTGGTGTATAGAAGGCACTTAATATCTACTGACTAGGTATTACACATACTAAGAATGGGGAACACTGATGGTCTCAGTACAGCTTTTGTACTGAGGAATTTTGTAAATCTCAAATTCTTTGAATTAATGGGTAGGGAAAGGGCCGGACAACTTGTTCCTTACAATCTAGGCAGATTGCTTTCGGCTTTTCTGCATTTTCTCAGTCTATCGTCCATATTGCTGTTGGAACTTTCTAAAACACTAATATTTAAAAAATATTCTAAGGCTTATTTATGTATAAGAGAATCCTTAGACGACTTGCAAGGCTGCCCTTAAAATCGAAATCACTTTTCCAGCCTTATCTCCCACTATTCCCCCTTCTGCTCCAGCCACAGAAGAGTATTTCATTCTTCTGAGAAGTGCCATGCGCCGCTCTTACATGATGCTGTTCTTAGGAAACTCTCACTTCTCTGAGACCCAGCTTCATCTGCAGTCTTCACCAGCTTTCCTAAGCAGCTAATTGCTTTTAGTTCCCATTGTACTTTATACACTATGTCTCATTTGTAATCTCCTGACCTCCTGTATTTTGTTGTGTATGCTTCCCTCATCTGACTACGTACAGAAGATAGGCCGTGTTTCTCACTTTTTATTTTCTCGTTCTTGCTCTCTTCAAACACAACAGAATGAAATAAAAACTTGGCATGGTGTCTGCTGCACGTGTGAATAGAGTGTGGATTCATGTAAATAAGTGGTGGCAGGAGGCTCCCCTTATTTATAGATAGACCTGACTTTGTCAGCACCAGTGGTTGGTGTGCTACTTCTACCTGACACTCCTCCAGAAAAAGGAACTGGGGTTAGAAAGTGAGGAGGACTAGCTCAAGATATAAGAATGTGGAAACTGACTGAGCGTATTGAAGGTGGGAGGAGTCATTCATTGTGCTCAGTGCCTGTTACAGGAGATGCTCAATAACCATTAATGAGCTGAACTGGAGATGACCTAAGAGCCTCTCTGCTAGGGTGGGATTGTAGTGAAGGGCTCTTCCCTTATCCACATGAATCTATGATTGGGTTAGGTTTCTAAATTGTACATAAAATAGCTTTGTTTAACAAACTTTCGTTTTTAAAGATCTCTGACCCCATGTTTTACTTATCTGTGGAATGGGGTATTTAAAAATATTTGTTTTTGTTTTTATGTAGATTTATTTTTATTGCCTTATTTCTGACCCATTTAATGTTATAACTAACTGACATTAAGTTAGGAGTTTGTTGAATTAAGTTACTGCTTTTTTAATATCTATGTGGGGCCTGGGAACACACACACACACACACACACACACAGAGTACAACTTAAGACTTTTTTTTTTTTTCCCCAGCATATAAAAAAATAAGCAGTGGGAATTCAGGCCTTAAAATTCTTTTAAAATACTTGCTTCAAAAACCGTTCAAAGGAAATGTATATTGTCATGGCAAGTATAATTAAAAATTGCTTTAATGTGGTATGTTTTCTGAATTATAGTCAACTAAGATGTTCATTGTTTATTTTTAAACATGAAACTGGCCACTGTGTCTTATTGTCTGTAGCAAGAATTCTAAAGGCTTTGCTATCTGCCAAGAGTTGACATATTTTCTCAAAGTACAGTGGTTTTTTTTTTTTTTTTTTTAAATTTTTTCCTAGCAACAAAAAAGGAATTGAATCTGTTTGGGTTGAACGTGTAGTATCAATTATGAGTGTTCGCATAGCCAAGGCATACATAGATTTTTGGAATAGGATGCTGTGAATTTTAATAAAATAATCTAAATTGAGGCTGAAATTTACATGCTTGAAACATGCTTTTGGGTGGATGTTGTGGGTCCTTCTGTTCCTTTTTAGCATGTTCTCTCCTTTGTTTTTGAAGACCTGGATTCTTTTTTGCATATTTGTGTGATCTTTTCTTTAATAAAACAAACTCTTGGACTTGGTGAAATTAAATGGCATTGTATTTACACAACCACAGTTGTTGAAAAGGAGTGGGGATTTTTTCTTTCCTACTGCTCCTCTACCACTCCCAGCCAAAAAGGAGAGAGAAGCAGCTGTTAAGGTTTTGGTAGATTCTAATACCAATTTATCCACCCAGCAGACAATTGTAAGCAATAGTTTGAAGCAAGCATGAATGTCCAGCACTCCCTTTAGATCAGGAAGGCACAAGACTACAAAATTGGGTGTCAGTAGTGCTGTGTGTTTGGAGTTGGAAGAGGAGAGGCGGGAAGCCTCCTAATAAAGATGACTTGCCTTCTAATAAAGAAACTAAATCTGGGGCTGCTGCGTTCCAGATGAGTGACAAGAGATATGTTAGTGACACTTCTGTTTTTAACGGTCCCTTCAAAAGACAAGTAAATAATTCAATTTGTGCATTATAGGTTTTATTGTTTCTAAAGAGTGATTCATGTCCTTATTTCTGTCAGAGGGCCTAGGCCATGTAATTTTTTAGACCTTTGTCTTCATTAGTACAGCAATTTAAGCTTGTGATCATTGTACTAGCCTCATTGATAAGCTAAGGCAGTATGTGATTCATATTTCTGGCTTCCGAAACATGGGTTCGTTTTTTTTTTTTTAACCCAAGGTAGAACTCCATTTATTTTTCACACACATTGTGGGCAGTTTAAAGGTTGTTCAGAATCAAATACTGTGCTTTCAAATTTGATAATGTATGAGTTCAGAAGGATGACCTTTGATACATAGTCATATATCAACATGACATGAGCAGTAAGTACAGCGATTACCTTTACTACATTGAAATGGTGCTTTAGCGTTCATCTTCAAAGCAATTATTGCAAAAACAAAAAAATGGATTTATGGTATGTTACAAAATTTATAAAATTAAGTATCTTTAGAAATATTTCTAATTTATGCATTTATTTTCAACAAGAGTTTGGTTTTCGTAATATGCCGTAGTTCACTAACAAAGATGGTAATTGCTGTGCTGATAATATTAGGCAGACTAATGTAAATCCACTTTTTGTTTTACGGATAGGTTATTTTTCAAGAGCATTTAGCACTTGCAGTACAAAACAGTTTTACAGTGGGTGTTTTAAAATATAGTCAGTGTCCAGAGGTTGTCTAACGGAATATTTAGTGATGACAAAGGACCCATTATGTTGTGGCAACACACAGCTGCATATAGCGTCTGCCACTGTCTGTGGGATCATGGCCCCAGCCATTTGTATGTTCATGTGTTCATTCATTTCTCCTTTAATGAATGCCTTCAACATGCCAGGCACTGGGGATACAAAATAAATGAGACGTAGACCTTGTTCTCAGGGAGTTCAAATCTAGTAGATGACTTTAGTCTAATACTTTACTTCTACCTTAGGAAGACCCAAGATGATAAAGTGGTAAATTCATTTAGTAACTGCCAAATGGAAGGTGCATTGGACTTACAGTCAGGAGATGAGGTTTGCATTTTGGCCCTGCCATTTTTTTTTATTTACTAGCAGCATTACCTTGTGGGACAGTTACATAACCTCTCTAGACCTTAGTTTCCTTGTCTGTAAAAAAGTAATATGTAGTGCACAGAGCTGCTGTGAAATATGAATGACAAAGGAAAGTTGAGGCTCAAGTCTGGTCCAGAATGGGAAACTTCCTTTCTACTTCCCATCCTGCCTTTATCTCCCTCTGTGCCTCTCACTCAGGCGCTTTCCTTTTTCTCTGTAAATTCCTCTTTTTTCTGGTGTTCAGGGAGTCCAAGGGCCTCTTAAAAATTTCCGCTGAGTTTTGTTTGAGTGCATGCATGGTTTTTCAGGAAGAGAATATAGAGCTCTCATATAATTTTCAAAGGGGTCCATGGGTCACATGGGCAGGGATTTTGTAGCTCTCTTTAAAGGGGATAGTTACCAGTCAAAGATACTATTTAGCATTACTGTAAATATTTGGATTGATGATGTAAAAAAAAAAAATTGAATCTCCACCACCCTCTTTCATTGGGCATTAAAGAATTTGTCAAATTTCCCCGTGGCCAGAAGCCATAATGCCAGGTAAAAAGAAGCAAAGCTATGCCAGTGGCAAATCTGTACAAAAATGGAACTATAGTTCAGTGCGTGGGTCTTGTGCATTTTTCGACATCTGACAGTGTTATCAATGATCACGAGGATGGGTTAAAACTTGTAAGATTAGTAAAATTTTTTGTGGATCTGAAAATTTTCTTTATTTCTGAGAATGCACTCTACATTGTCTCCGCAGAAAGGTGAATTTGAAAAATAAGATGGCATTATTGTAGGGAATCACAAGGCATCATTCTGCATTTTGATATTAGAAGTACTGTATTTCTCCTACCACCCCAGCTTCATCTTTCACTGCCCCCCCTCCCCAGGAACCTTCCCCACTCATGCAATGATGTCGTGAAATTAGCTTCAACATTTTTCACAAATGCCTTTCTCTCGTCTGACTTTTTTCTGTCTCTTGGTTTTTAATACTGGAAATCTAAAACAGAATAAGAAGTTCTTTAAAAAGGAACCAATTTCACCACACTTACCATCATAATATACGAACTAGTTTCTCTTAGGTTTCCTTTTAGGTTTTGTTTATATGCTTTACAAATCGATATGTACACAGTTATATTCTCAAACCAAAACCACGTCTGAGCGAGGTAATCTGTGTATGCGGTTGCCTCCTGCATCACCTCTCACGTGATTTGTCCTGATCAAACTCCTAAGTCAATTACTGACCACTCTGCATTGTTCTGAAGTGGGTGGACATCCGGCCATTGGAAGAGGTTTGAAGCCTTTAACTTGCTTTTTACAGACCACTGAGCAACTGTCAAATGGTAATGAGTTTTTTCGTCATACTCAGTCAAATGTAGGCTGAGAGCTTGGATCCCTGGGCTCAAGCTTCCCCTGATAGCGCCTCTTCCATTTCTTCCTCATAATGTATTGTGAGCTTGTGTATTGGCTCCATAGGCCAAAACCTGTTCTATTGTAAAACGGGCTTCATCACACAGTTATAATAGTGGAAAAAAAATTTTCTCTTTTTCCCGGTTCCTGTCAAATTGATTCTGATTCATAATAACCCCGCGTGTATCAGAGTAGGACTGTGCTCCATGGGGCTTTCAGTCCTTATTTTTTGGAAGTAGATCACCTGGCCTTTCTTCTGAGGTGCCTCTGGGTGGACTCGAACTGGCAACCTTTCAGTTAGCCGTTGAGCATGTTAACTGCACCACCCAGGAAAAAAATAGATGATCAAAATGGTCAGGAATAGAGGTGTTTAAATAATGCATTAAAAATAGTTATGAAGTATTTTTAATAATGTAAGAAAATGCTCATGATTTAATATTAAGAGAAAAATGGATATGAGGATACATAGTATACACAGTCTGGTTCCATATAGGAGAATACACACACACACAGACACACACATATACCATACACATACATGTACATATACATATTTATGTAAAGATACCAGAAAGAAATACAACAAAGTTTTAACATTATATTTGGGTCATGGGACATGGATTACTTTTTTTTCTTTATTTTTTCCCCCCCGTTTTTTCCAAATTGAATACCAGGAATTTGATTTTAGCAATTCTAATTTTTAAAGTAAAGAAATTAAAAATCTAGAATAATAATCTACAGCAAATCACCGTGCTACAGAAAAAAAAATCTAAACTCAAGTTAATAGTTATTTCCAGAGTGTTTTCATATGTTCAGTCTTTTGGGAAACAGTTGACTTAAGTTCACTTTCAAAAGGGAGAGAGAATCAAATATTTGAAGGAAAAAATGAGTTTATATGAGCAGTAAAAATACAAGGGCCTTTGTTATTTTGGGAATAAAGAAGAAAAATGAATGCTTTAGAATGACATGCTCTTAAAAATTAAGGTGGAATCTGAGAAGTTCAGAGAACATTCTTTTCTCCCAGCTGCTTGAATAAGGTGCCCTCAGCTTGTGGGGTGGTATGAAAGCTCCTGCAACATTTACGTATTTTTCCTCCCTCCCTCTGTATGCACCTACATAGATGTACACAGCTCATTAATCCCTTTAGTTAAGAGAAATGAATCAAAGGTGTTACCTTCTAATAAGTAGTTGCTTTGTTATGCTCAATATGGTACCGTAATCTTTGATCTTCCTTTAATGTGTTTTTTTGGAAATCTCACAACTAAGTTCTGATAGAGACTGCTTTTTGTGGATGTTTAAATGTTTTCCTAAACCTGGATTCTGACATACATGTAGAAATGATCACAGTACAGTATGCAATAAGGCATCGTAGTGCAGTTTGGTCTAGCATTGTCTTGTGATAGCAGTTATAACGAAATCAAAGTCAAGATTCACAAATTGAGAATTTCTAATCTTTTTGTCTTTAAAGTGTTAAAAAAACAAAGATGTCATTTTGAGGACTAAGATGTGCCTGACCCAAGCCATGGTATTTTCAATTGCCTCCTGTGCATGTGAAAGCTGGACAATGAGCAAAGAAGACCAAAGAAAAAGAATTGATGCATCTGAATTATGGGTGTTGGCAAAGAATATTGAATATACCATGGACTGCCAGAAGAATTAACAAATCTGTCTTGGAAGAAGTACAGCCAGAAAGCTCCTTAGAAGGCAGGATAGTGAGACTTCATCTCATGTACTTTGGACATGTTATCAGAAGGGACCAGTCCCTGGAGAAGGACATCTGCTTGGTAAGGTAGAGGGTCAGTGAAAAAGAGGAAGACCCTCAGGGAGATGGATTGACTCAGTGGCTGCAACAAGGCTCAAACATACTAATGATTGTGAGAACGGAGCAGGACTGGGCAGTGTTTTGTTCCATTGTACATAGTGTCGCATTGAGTCGGAACTGACTTGATGGCACCTAACAGCAACAATAACATTTTGTGATAGAAACTTGAATGAATTTCACTATTTAAAAGATTAGGATTTAGGTACTTTTATAGTATATGTGGAGCCCTGGTGGCAAAGTGGTTTAGAGCTGTGGCTGCTAACTAGCAGGTCAGCAGTTTGAATCTACCAGCTGGTCCTGGGAAAACCTATAAGGCAGTTCTACTCTGTCCTGTGGGGTCGCTGTGGGTCGGAATGGACTCAGTGGCAATGGGGTTTTGTTTTATAGTATATGTAAGAGTGTATAGAAATATTTACTTAAAACCGAAAACAAAACCATAGAAATATTTACTTAAAACCGAAAACAAAACCTGGTGCCATTGAGTCATTTTAAATGTCTATCTATGCGGTGCAGTGTAACCTGAGGCCAATTTCAGTTAGCTTGGCACTCTCATGTGCTGGTTCTTATGGGGAAAACCATATGATTGATTGAATCACTCATGTATACTCACCTACATACCTGGTGTCATTCAGTCCTCAGAAGGATCCTTTGAAATAGACGATTTTCATCTCTGTCCTGTAGTTAAGGAAACTGAAGTTCAAAGAAGTTCAGTAACTCATCTAAGGCCACACAGCTAGAAAGTGGCAAAGGGAGGATTTGAACCTAGGTAGGTCTGACTACCAAGCCCATAATTTCACTGTATCACATCATCTCCATTCTTATCTGTTAACAGTTGTCTCTTTACCAGCAACACTTCTTTTTACCTTATATACTTTAAAGCAATTGAAGTATTCTGTAAAAATGTTCAGACATTGATGACCAGGTGCCTTTCCCCACTTTAATCTTTGGTTAGAGTCACTGGCCCCATGAAAGTTCTCACAAACGTTGGCTGCCTTGTCTGGCCCCTCTTTCCTTCCTCCTTTGCGTATCCTTTCTCTGTGTTGAACCTGAGTTCACCAACATCTGCTTCCCTAGTCTTTCCTGTCTTTCTGTGGAATTTGGAATGGGTCTAACCTTTCCCTTAGTCCCTTCTGGCTTTTCCATGTAGTTTTCATGACTCCTGCCCATTATATGTAATTCACACATTGTGATCGTTCTATTCACAAAGAGCTTGTGTTTTAGAAACTTTTAACACATTTGCTGTGAAGTACTATTGTTATGTGTTCGATATGGCAGGATAGAAAGTGTTTCAGGGCTGTGAGACGCAGTCCCTCTTAGGAAAGACAAGAGGAGAGTGATGACGGAGTAGACTATCCTATTGCTTCCAGCCACTTCAACAGCCCCTGCCTCTCCTCATGCCTCCAAGAGTGGTATGGGGCCATCTTCATTAGTCTGCACAGGGTGTGGCATCTTTCCCAGCAGGCTACAGAGCTCTGGTTTTCATACTCTGCTCCATAGAACCCTTAGATCCCACAAGTGTTCTTCTGTCATTCCTGAAACATCTGACTCAATTTTTAATACAGTTGTGTTATGACTTTAAATGGAGTCTCTGGCTAGTGCAAATAGTTAAGCACTTTTAACCAAAAAGGAAGAAAGGATTGACAATCTACTTCTGAAAGATCACAGCCTTGAAAATTCCATGTAGTGAGGTTCTACTCTGACACACATGGGGTCACTATGAGTCGGAATTGACTCAGAGTTAACTGGCTTGGTTTACTGATTCTTAATAATTTTTAGCTATGTACCCCCAAAACATATTTCATATCAAATTTTAACACCTGGAGATCACTAATCATGTTTTCACATGGATTAATTTCATGGTACATAAATGATATGCATTAAAAAGAATTTGTAAAATAAACTTATTTGTAACCTAGATGTTGCCCGATAGAGACAACTTCTATTTTCAGTGCACTCTATTCAGACTTGATCTCAGCCCTTCCTTAAGGTTCTCTCATCTGGGTTATTGTCGTAGGCATCCGTCTTCTTACAGACTTTCTCAACAGCCGCCAGAATGATCCTTTTCATAGATGATGTCACTCCTCTACTGGGAAACTTTCCATGGTTCCCCATCTTGTTTAGCGTAAAAGCCCAAGTCATTGTAACAATCTATGAGATCCTATCTACCTTGTAGGATGTACTATCCACCACCAACCCCTTCTTATTGCTCCTGTTCTTATTATCCCATCTCTCTTTTGCCTCACTGGGCTCTTTGCTATTCCTCCAACATTCCAGGCGTATTCCCACTACCTCAGAGCCTTTGCTCTTGATGGTCCCTCTGCCTGAAACTAATCTGCTTGGCTTGTCCTCCTGCCTCCAGGTCTTTACTCAAAAGCCACCTTGCCTTCCCTATCCGCATCCTCTTTAAAATATCTCTCATCCCCCTTTCTGGCTTCTGTCTTCTACTAAATCAATTTAACTTTTCCGTTATCGCTAACATTCAATAGCAATGTTATCACCATCTAACATACTGAATATTTTCCTTCTTTATTTTGTTTACCGTCCCTCTTTTCCTCCCATAGAAAGTAAAATGCAGGTTGCCAGAAATTTCTGAGTGCTTTGCTCCCTGCTGTATTCCCAGTACCTGTCAGATGGTAGGCTCTCAATAAATATTTGAATTATCTAGAAATAATCCATTGGCTCCAAAGCATTAGTAAATAAACTTAATTTTCCTGGGGTTTTTGCTGGGAAGGTGGAGGAGATGGTTTATACACAGGAGGAGATTCTCCTTTCAATTACACTTTCCCTAGGCTAGAGACCGATCTGTTTGTCTTCAGAAAGCTGCTCTCTGAGTACCTCTGACGCCATTATAAACAGAGATCCTTTCTTAGGTCAGTTGAACATTTAATCAAGCAGACTAGACGATAATGTTCACGAGAATCTGAGCAAAAGATGTGCCATAATGCAAAAGTCAACAGGATTTTAGGGGGAAAAATTTTTATAATTCTTTTTAATATTGCCTTCAAATGCAATGACCAATATTAGCCTAAATAAATAACCAAAATTTGTTTTTCCCCAAATTTTCAAACATTTCCCCCTTCAGCCCCATTTCTACCCCATTAATGAAGTGAAGCCAAACTTAGGCTGACAATATAGTAAGATGAAATTAAAATAGTTGATGTTATCAGTGTGGTAAGAAGTTTGGTGAGGAAAGAAGAACAATTATTGCCTAAAAAGAAGTTTGAAAATTCCATAGTGATTATAGCTGCATGTATTTCAGTAGCATGCATCATTGATAGCAATACAAATGCAGCAAAAATAATTTTTCTTCACTGCCCATTTTGCATTATTAGCGCACATGTATTTCATTAACACACACAAGTGTGAGCAACATACTTGCAGTAACAAATGAGCATTCTTTACCACCTATTTTGCAAAGTTAGTGAGCAGCTATTTGCAAGGCTGATCAACTAGTGTATGTAAATGCAGACACCTCTGTATGCTATGGTGACAATTTTAAGTAATTGAAAGCAGAGTATGAAAAGTTGTGTCCAGCCTTAAAGACTACTCTCTGTTAAAAGGTTAATCCTTTTAATAGCTGAATAGGTTGCCCTCTAAGACATATCTCAGAGCAGAGAATTATTATATAAGGTATAATCTCATTGGGTATGCAAGGTAAATATCTCATTAAGAATGGAATGTGAAGGAGATACAGTACTATTCAAATAGGGCAAAAAGGGGCCAACAAGGTAAAACAAAAGGCAGTTATGGAAGTCAACTGCTGCTTTTATTTTGTGTTTCATATTTTGTACTGAATAAAACAGACTAAAAAGGCTAGCTGCTAAGCATCAAGGAGAGCCTAAGAAAGAGGCCTGGAGAAGTTCTTTGTTTTGGTGAAGAGCAGGAGAGTAGGACGTAGCCTGTTGGCCATGCATTAACTGAACAATCTCAGAGGGTGGCAAACGTTGACTATCAGAAGTGTATCTTCACAGGGCTGTAAACGAAGAGATCCAATCCTGGACGTATAAATCCCGATAGACCTTGGGCACATGTTTCTCAAAGGCATGGGCATCTCCTATGGATGACTTGATTAATTGCCCTCCTGTTTGAGGACATTACTTCTTTATGGAAAATTCCTTTTCTATCTGTGGTACTAGACAATAAAAATCCAATTAATTAGTATTGACATTGCAGTTGTCATTTACCTATCACTAAAAAAAAATTAAATTGCTTGTGAGCCTCTGGAATTAAATATTCCAAAAATGGAAGAGCTAGCTGGGTCTTGGAGGTTCCTTGGTTCAGGCTTTTCTGCCTTTAGGTTGTTAAAGAACTAATGTGTATAGGACAGGCAGACTCCCAGTTTCTCAAAAAATACTGCGTCTGCAGATGGGCATCAACTTTTCCAGGACAGTCTGTTCTAACATACGTTTCTGTAACATAAAGTAGTTCTTATGCAATTGGTAAATAGGAGAGTGATGTCAGCATCCCTTGTAAGTCATGCTGACCATACATGATTTTGCTCAGATCATTAATACTTCACATCACTGAGCAACAGCAGCTGAGTGCAGAATATACTAACACAGTTGAATGCCACAAGCTGTGGAAGAATTAGAATACAGAACCTACAGCCAAATTCATTTCAAAGGGTGATCACCCTGTGAAGAGTTTGGCCATGCACTTTGCCTCGAGAGTGTTTATTTGTGTGGTTCTCTCCAAACTTTCTGTATTTTGCTCTTGTCTCCGCAAATGAATAGCCTCACTGCTTCATTGTACCCCTCCTACCAAGCTATAGGATCACTGTGAGTTGGAATTTACTTAATGGCAATGGGTTTGGATTTTGGTTTATAAAGCTATTTTGTCCTTTTAAAGGGTAAAAGTTTCTATGTTTACAATGGCTGTTTTCTTAATTAGGAAGTTAACCTGATTTTTTTTTTTTTAATGGAGAATATTTTATTAGGTTTATTTTTTTGTGGGTGTTTTTATTACAAAGTACCTTAGGTTTTTAGTGGCCTGCTTTTAACCCTTCTTTTCCTCTAAGTCCTCTGATTTTTCAGAATGCAAGTCTGTTTTGAAAACATAGATGTATCTCTTACAGGAGAAGAGCCTGTGTTTAAGTTTCTTAATGCATTTTATATGCTGTTATAACCGATTGTCTTCTAGAAAGCTAAACCAAGGTTGGAACAGAATCATCTATAAAGAAAGTAACAGTTAGACGCTCCAGGAGCAGCACGGAGACTTGCTGAAAATTTTGTCGGTTCATTAGTGTCAAAGTTCAGAATTCTCAAGTCACATCAGTCCTAGTACAATGCTCTTATTCCTCAGGCCTCTCCCACTTCCAGTGAGTGAGAATGTATAAAATGCTGCCTAAGCATCTAATGGTGACTTAGCTGAACCTTCTTGCACCCACTAGAAATATTTTTTGGTGTCGTGAATACAGTTTGCTCAGCACACAGTGAAGCCTCTTTCTAAACCTTTTTCAGTTACAGAAGAGCACTGAATTTTCTGGTGGCATTTTGATCTCCCACCCAGCACTTAGGACTCTCATTATATCCTCTGACTCTTCTGCACCTTACTAATTGGGCAAATTAGTTCACATGGACATAACCTCGTGGATGCTATTTCAACTCAATAAGCATATATTGAACACCTACTACATGTAGGGAACCCTGCTAATGAGTTCCTGTGTTAACTCTCCCAGATTAGAAATGAGTGTCTCACCAGAGATCTTCTAGAGGCAGTGCCTTAGCCCAAGACAGCGAGACAAAATGAAATGGATACTCAAGTATTTTCTAAAACCCTTTGCTGTTGTGTTGATTCTGACTCATAGCGACCCCATAGGACATAGTAGAACTGTCCTCATAAGGTATCCAAGGCTGTAATCTTTACAGAAGCAGACTGCCACATCTTCCTCCTATGGTGCAGCTGGTGGGTTTGAATAGCCAACCCTTTCGTTAGCAGCTGAGAGCTTTAACCACTGAGCCACCAGGGCTCCTTCAAGTATTCTTCAAGTGTCCTTTAAATTCCTTAAGGGACCAACCCTGATATTTTGCTGGATGATTTATGGGCTTGTGGTGTCTGCAGACAAGATGGGAACTGAGAGAAGAAGGGTGAGACACTGATGGGTATCTATGCCTCAGAAGCTACCTTATTTCGTGACTTGTTTCATCTGTATTATTAGTTTAGTGATGCTTGGGTGTGTGTGTTGTATGTGTTTACTTCACAAAAGACTGTGGACGTGTTAAGTGATTTCAAGGACTAAAATTCTCTATGTCACAAAGCCACAAAGCTGCAAAACTGGCCTGGAATAGTGAAATTCCCATGAAATTGAATCGATTCTCAAATTATCGCTTAAATGATAGGACAGTAGAAACTTAAGAGCATATTAATGCTAATGGAAATTGTTTGGCTAATGCTCGGCAAGACCAGCTGAGAAGTTGCAGTAGGCATGCTACAAAAAAGCCATTATGCTCATCTTTTCATAGATGCATGGTTTGTTTTATTCTTAAAACATCTGAGGTTTTTAAAGTTTTTATACGACATTTTATGAATAGAAGTGTAATGAGGTTGAAAACCAAAATAGTGCTCACCACTGTGCAGAGAAATAGAAGGGGGGAAAAAAAAGCCTTAGCTGAACGGTGCCCATTTGAATAACTTTTTCTAAAAATCCCATTTAATTTTTTATCACTTGTCTCCTTAGCTTCAAGAATTAGAAAATTGAATGCTGCCTGAGGAAAATAAGAGATGATGCAAGATATTTTTAAAGGTCTTAGTTTTTATATTGATCTTCTCTTAAACGTTTTAAAATCAAAATGTCTTTACATTATATAAAACTATTTCACAATATGTATGTGATTTATCCTTAAGTTTGAATCCACCTATCTTAAATGTATACTGAGCTTTTATTTATGCTTTGAAAATATAGCAGATAAAAAGCATAAGTGTTTCTGATATTATGTTTTGTCATCGCCAGCTAAGAAGATTGAAATCCTGAGAAACAATTTTCTGAAGAAATGAAATAGTATGCCCTCCTGAACCCTTGGGGGAGAAAATAGCCTCTCTGTTGGCTCAGAATATGAAACAGTAAAACAGTAGGAGCGAAACAGACAGGAGTGCCACACACATCACATTTCTGTTTGTATCCTTTGGAATGATGTTTTAAAAATACCTTCTGAAGCTTTACTTATTTATTTAAGAAATAACCAGTACAAATAATATTTGCACAATCTTGTTGATGTAAGATTTTCCAAAACAGATGTATTTATCTATTTTCTGGGAAACCTGGGAGATTGCTTCTTGTGTTGTTACTTCCCAGGGAGTATGTAAAAGGAAGGTTTCAGAGGTGCTCTAGAGTGGTAATGTTTCTGAAAATATTAAGAGCCTTCAAACGAACTTGTCTCCTGGACGCTGACCGCCACCTCAGTAGACTCCTGGGTCTTCAGGGATAGCAGCAGCCAAAGACCACCTTTACAGGGGAAGAAAACATTTTAAAAGGCAAACATGCAAAACATTGTTTATATTTTAACTGCTATGTTTTTCAAATAGAAAATAATTACATTTAGAGTAAAAAATTTCTGGGTTTTGTCACTTCTGAACCCTCAGGGCTGCTTTCCTTAGGCTAAATGATAGTGGAAATAATTCGGCGTTGTTAGGGTCAGAGTTGAAGACTCTATAAAATCCAAAGTAATTTTTTAGAAGAGATTAACATAATATATTCAAACATTTTGCCTGCACAATGTGCTCCCTTTGTAAAATGTGGGACTTCGGGAGAAAATGTTTCCTTCTCCTCATGTATGAATCTGATTAAATCAATCGTATAAATATAATTTTTAAAATTTACTTTGCAGGTAAACTGTGTTATAAAACCATAGCAGTATATAAATGAGCAAATCCACCTGCCAGAGTCAGTTTTAAATAATGAAATAAAAATCTACCTCCATATTTATAGTCAAATCTTCTTTTTGATGCTAAATGCTTTCCTAAGCTTGTTTGCTCACCTTGACCAACAACCTTGGCTCCAAATATTTTGGCTCATTCCAAAAGTCAAGACTTCTTTCCAAGGACAAAGATTGGGTGCTGTTGATAATATTAAGAGGAATAGGTGGTGAGGCCACCCCTCAAATGGAGTTCCAGCTCTGCTTTGAGAAATGGCAGCCTCATAGGACCAAGAGCAGAGTCCTAGGCTGATGGCTTTGAAGAATTTGGATTTTAGACTCTGGTATATTATTTAAAAATTAGGTGCTTTATCACAGAGTCATACCTTCTATCATTTTGATTTAGAAGTGTACCTCTTCCAGACTCTTAAGAACTCAGGGAACTGTTGAGTGGTGGCCACAGCAAAAAGCCCATAGGATAACCTACTCCTAAAATTTCTGGGATCAGAGATGAGAGTTGGTCCTAAGAACTGTGGTTGAAGCTGAACCACTTGGCAGCATTAATTGAGTTCTCAGTTGCTGATCACTACCTTCGTCAAACTCTCTTTATCATCTCTTATTTACGTGCTATTTTAAATAGCGATATAGAAGCCCTTGCTTGCAAGTTGTTTTATAAGGGTTTTTGAGTATAGTTTACCTGTATGAATCCTGTGTTAGTCAGGACCTTTTTGATTGCAAATGTCACAACTTTAACGAGCCTAAGAAAGAGAAAAATGTTTTGGAAGTCTGCAGGGTTATTTCTTGTGACCTAAATTCAGACAGGGGAGGTGTGTAGCTAGACCTTAGGTCTCAGAAAAAACAGGAGCTAGACACTCAAAAGCCCCCAGGACTCCTGCTCTCTCCGGCTCTCATCTGTGTTTCTCTCTGCCTGTTGGTTTTACCCTCCATTGCTATAGATCAATGTCCACCACACGGTGGGTAACATATTACTAATGACACCCAAGTCTTACATTTCATAGCTCCTGCCGCTAGACTGACCAATTGTCATTTCCCAGTTCCAGTTCAGTAAAGCCCAGACAGGCACACCCCTCACCCATTAACTGTGGCAAACAAGGTCAGGCAAGAAGCCAGCAGCCCCCACTGGAATCACGTGGTTAAAGAGGAAGAGGGCTAGGGACGGACGTTCTCAAGAGAGGGGAGGTTCTAGATAGAACATGTGATAATAGACCACCACAATTTTCAACCAGAAATATAAGATCCCCAGGGGTAGAGATGAGTACAATATTTTGAAGGCAAAATATATGTTGGAGACTGACTGACTTCCAGATAACTTTTCAGTCTTGGAAATTTAACTGCTCTCCAAACTATAAAATTGGCAAGAGAAAATCCCCCACATTTTCTTGACCTCACTGCATAAACTATCGGTGGTGAATGTGCAGTTCAGAATTCTTTCATTCCCTGTGCTAGAGGCAGTCCACCCCACCGGGCACTGAGAACTTGAAATCTTATAGCAGAAAGAGGCTGAGAGGTCAGTTAATCCAGCCACCTGATTTTACAGTTAAAAGCTTTATTCAAGATGTCAAACTCATCATTCATTTAACACATATGTCTTAGGTGCCTGATGCACGCTGGGACACTGTTGTTCTGAGTGCTGAGAATTCAACTGTGAACAAAACTAAGTCCCTGCCTTCCTGGACCTTACATTTTAGTGGGGCACTCAGGGGTGAAACAAGAGATAGGATTTTTTTTTTTTTTTCAAACAAAAGTATGTGTAGCATTGTGTGAAGGTTGTGGGCACTGGAGCCAGACTCCCTGAAATAAAATCTGCCCTTCCGAGTGTGTGACCTTGGGGAAGTTGCTTAACTCTCTCTGCCTCAGTTTCCTTATCTGTTAAATGAGGATAGTAATAGTACCTGTCAGAGAGTTATCTGAGCATTCAGGGAGGATTCAATATCTGTACTTGGCAAAAAAGACCTCTTTAAAGTGTTAAAAAGCAAAGATATCACTTTGAGGACTAAGGTGCACCTGACCCAAGCCATGATATTTTCAATTGCCTCATATGCACGCGAAAGCTTGACAACGAATAAGGAAGACTAAAGAAGAATTGATGCCTTTGAATTGTGGTGTTGGGGAAGAACACTGAATATACATACCACGGACTGCCAAAAGAACAAACAAATCTGTCTTGGAAGAAGTACAGCTAGAACGCTCCTTAGAAGGGAGGATGGCAAGACTTTATCTCACGTACTTTGGACATGTTATCAGGAGGGACCAGTCCCTGGAGAAGGACATCATGTTGGTAACACAGAGGGACAGCGAAAAAGAGGAAGACCCTAAACAAGACGGATTGTTACAGTGGCTGCAATGATGGGTTCAAACATAGCAATGATTGTGAGGATAGCAGTGTTTTGTTCCATTGTACACAGGGTTGCTATGAGTCGGAACGGACTCGATGGCATCTAAGAAACGTGGCAAATAGTTAAGAATGTAATCAATGTTAACTATTTTCTTAGCTACATAATTAGAAAAAGAAAAGCATCTATATGTCTTTGCATATGCTGTTCCTTCTGCTGGGACGGCACTTCTCTGTCAACATGCAATGCTCCAACTGTGCTTTAGTTCCAGCTCTGCTCCTCTGGGAGCTCACAGCATCCTAATGGCAGAAAATACTGACGTGTTAATTATCTACACCTGGGCCGTTAGAACTTCGAAAGTATGGCTGTGTCTGGTTTATTTCCATATTTTCAGAGTTTAGCAGATTACAGAAGAGCAGTTTTTGGTGGGATGACAAAAAACACACACCTTTCTATTTTGTCTTATTGGTGTTGCCTTTGTCACTCTACCTGAGATTCTTTCCTCAAATCTTAATAACCCTTCAAAGCCCAGCTCAAAAGGCTACATGTCCAGTCAGGCATTCCCTGACCAGCCAGTCAGCCAGGTTTCTGCAAACTCTTAGCACACTTTTCCTCCCCAGTCACGTAGCATTGTCGTGGTAGTGTGGATATTTGTTTACCTAAACATAAATAGATTATGAAGAAACTTCATGTAGTCAGATTAGTGTATCTCTTTGCTTGCAGGTAAGAGTCCCTGGGTGGTGCAAACGGTTAACACATTCGGCTGTTAACCAAAGGTTGGAGATTGCAGTCACCCAGAGGGACCTTGGGAAAAAGACCTCACGATCTGCTTTCCAAAAATCAGCCACTGAAAACCCTAAGGAGCGCAGTTCTAGTCTGACACGCATGGGGTTGCCGTGAGTCAGAGTCGACTCTAGGGCAGCTGATACTGATTGCATGTGGGGAGAATATATTAACTAACCCTGCTTTAAAAATATCAGTTTAATGTAGTTTTAAACATAAACATGTGCCTTACAGCCAGCAAGTAAATACTTTCCATTTCCTAAATTCTTGTATTTAATTTTAAAACTTATCTTTTTCTTGGTAAAAAAGATTGGGCTTATTAAAGGATTTATTCTATTACAAGATATGTTGGGAATCCTGATTTCTAACTCTATTAGTTTTTAATTTAATTCAAATTGTTAATCATAGAGAAGCCAAATAATCTTAAGAAGCCAAAAGAAAATTTGCCAAAAGGAAGAAGAAATAAATGTGATTTATGCTATTTTCTAGTACTTGTTAGAGATGAGATTAAAAAATATTGAGCAAAAAAGCCCAGCTGCCAATTATGAAAATGTCACTTACAAATTTGGTTAGCCAATGCCCTAAAAAATAAAGTTACTGTCGAGTAGACTCTGACTCACGGTGACCTCTTATGTGTCAGAGTAGAACTGTGCTCCACAGAGTTTTCAGTGGCTGATTTTTGGGAAGTAGATCACCAGGCTTTTCTTTCCAGGCACCCCTAGATGGATTCAAATCCCCAACTTTTTGGTTAGCAGCCAAATGCTTTAACCATTTGCACCGCCATGGACTCCGGCCAAAGTCCTGTTGTTGTTAGGTACTGTTGAGTCGGTTCCAACTCTTGGTGACCGCATGATAACAGAAACATTGCCTTGTCCTTTGCCATCCTTACAATAGTAGATATATTTGAGCCCATTGTTGCAGCCACTGTGTCAATCCATCTCGATGAGGGTCTTCTTCTTTTTTGCTGCCCCTCTACTTTACCAAGCATGATGTCCTTCTCCAGGGACTGATAACATGTCCAAAGTACATGAAATGAAGTCTCACCATCCTTGCTTCTAAGGAGCATTCTGGCTGTACTTCTTCCAAGACAGATTTGTTCGTTCTCTTGGCAGTCCATGGTATGTTCAATATTCGTTGCCAACACCGTAATTCAAAAATCTTCTTTATTCATTGTGCAGCTTCTGCATGCATATGAGGCAATTGAAAATACCATGGCTTGGGTCAGCAATCACCTTAGTCCTCAAGGTGACATCTTTGTTTCTTTCTGTACATTGCAATAATTGTCAACAGTCATCAACAGACCTCTGGAAATGACTCAGCAACTGTGGTTTAGCATTTCCTCATGTCTGTGCTGTCCTCTGGAACCTTTACTTCCCACTCCTTGGAGGAACTTTGTATCTTGTGCACATACAACTCATTTCTCTCTTTAACATTATTAGTACCGATTACTATTCATTAGAGCCACAGTAGATATTCCCAACCCTGAAGATGTTCTTTGCCTGGGACCTGCCAATTTAGAGGCCAGGTTCCAAGGTGTAACTGAATCTCTTCTACCAGCTGCAGAAACTTAATCTGGAGACATGAGGATCCTGGCAACGCTGTCCCTTGCTCTCTCTAAATAGAATTTCCCCATCACACCAAATGCTCTGTGAGGCTTTGATAAACTAAAACATGAAACAGCGTTCATGGCAAAAAGCCCTTGATTGCTGATGGCCAGAACCTCAGCTTAGGTTTGAAGCAAAGCTCCTAAAACAATGATTGTCCTTGAGCTCATTTTCCCTATGATGTGGTTTATAGCCTTTTCAGATAATTGCCACCAGTGACCACAGCCCCAAAGTGAGCCAGCTTCTCCCACGTAACTCCACTCAAACCTTCCTAGCCTTTATGGCATGGAGATCATCATATAGGCTTCAGCTTTTGGGGCGTGATTCTGGGGTGCTTACCTAGACTGGGCTTGGGGACCATGTTGCCATTGTTTCCCCAATACCTGTACTGACCTCTCCTTACTTTCCCTGAATCCTAGGGGCTAGATAGTTTATGTCCCCATCTCTCCTCTGGGTATTTGCCAGAAATGTGATCACCGTAATGAGAAACCTCCTTATTTGCTCCTTAAGCAAATAATCCTTGCATTGTCGATAAGTAAACAACAAATAAGCTGCTGTGAAACTCCTTTGACTTTCAGGAAAGGTGAGATGTTATGGGTTCATTAATATGTAAACTCTAGTATGTAGATCTCAATGAAAGTGACAAACAAGTGCCACACTGGGTATTGCTGAACACAGGAAATGGTTGGTTTGAGCTAATATATACTTTTGGCACCACTTCATCTTAAAATCATACATAGCATCCAGCACCAGCAGGTTGGTTTTATAGCTTCATCTATTACTATCCTGTCACTGTTAATTGTCTTCTTTTACCTCTGCAGTATTCTACAAATTGGGCCTATCCAAAGTGACAGGAGGAAGAACATTAAGCATCTGACAAGATGATATCTAAGTTCAATTTCCTACTCTTTACCTGATTTATACCTGCAGAAGATAATTTTCCTTTCTGTCATAAACAGCCCTATAAATCAGCAGTGCTTATGGAGCAACCGCATCACGAGCCCCCAGCTTTGCAGCCTCTGTGTTTCCTATTAGAAAGCCATTACTGCAGAATTTTCCTCCTTCAAACAAAAATGATGAAATTTAATACCGCTGAGATTACAAAGATTAAGAGCTGAAGTACTGCTGGGGCTTTTCAATTGAAGCAGCTATCTGAGCAATCTTTGCAAAACTCAATAAAAACAGGGTTTCTGCCTTTGACATCATTATCCATCTGTTTGGATGAAATTGCTGTATCATGGTATAAATCTGTGATACAAGTGACATAACCTCTGAAATAAAAGGGAACATTAACTGCTCTATCTTCTGGAGGCCCTGGGACCGGCTGGCTATAAGCTCACTCAAGTGTGATGGCAGTTATTCTGTGTTTTACTAGACTGGAGACAATTATCCTTTGCTCTCCTCCCCTCTTATGACAAACTGCCAGAGCTTCTGCTGAAATGATCTCAAATAGATTTTCTAAAATGCTTAGTACTAGATTGCCTCCATACATTATTTCTTTTCAATGGGCTGAAAATAAAAACCTAATCCACAAATCAATTGCTACATCTATCAGATGCACATTGGTGCACATTTTATTTTGTTCTATCAAGATTTTATACTGCTTATATCCTCTCTGCAGCATTTTACATAGATGGGCGTGCTACAGGAAGGCGGCTTAGCCCGGGGTTCAATAGAAGTCAAGAGACATTTAGCCTTATGAAAGGGGAATCTTGTGAGTGGAGCATTGACGATAACATCAAGTATGAAGAGAGCTCTCTAGACACCACTCTCCTGGCTCTGGCACCCCTCCAAGCCCCTTGAAGTGCCAGCCAAATCGAAGAGGGCTGGAGTGGAGGAAGAAGATGATGAAGCCACTCATTAAGCCAGTATCCTGGATGAACTCACTTCCTGCCTTGTTCTTTGTTCTCTAGAGCTGTTTGGTGCCATTGAGGCTGTATGTACCCATGGAACAGGGCACCATCTTGTCTCACAAACTCAATCCCTTGTGTAAAGACTTGAGACAGATATGTCTTTAAAAGCCTGCTTTGTAGCCAAAGTGTCGACTCGTTTAGGGAGGTGGTTATGGTACCTCTGTGGGTACAAAACTTTTATGGACTTAGATTCATTCTGTTATTTAATTGTGCTTGGTGGGCGGGCCTCTGTGTGGTGCTAATACTATTAGTCTTTGTCAGTAGTTACTTAGCCCAGTAGACAAGTCAACAAAAGCAACCAGTTCTTAAATCTACAACACAGGTTATAAACTCTCCCGGTACACTTACCTGCTGGACGAAACTATTTGAGCAGTGGTTAAGAGCTCGGCTGCTAACCAAAAGGTCAGCAGTTTGAATCTACCAGCTGCTCCTTGGAAACCCTACGGGGCAGTTCTACTCTGTTCTGTAGGGTCACTATGAGTCAGAACTGACTCTATAGCAACGGGTTTTGGGTTTTCTTTCTTTTTTTTTTTTTAGCGGCATTTACCCCCCATGTACTTAAAGATTCAATGTCAAGCATTAATAGGAAAATTCCACTTTCCCAATTTAGTAAAAACAGGGCTATCCTATACAAGATCAGGAGAGCTGACTGCCTTCCCAGAGGCCAATCTGATTCTCTTTGTCCCTTCTCCTTACTCTCTTCCTAGACCAGCACACATACTCTCCTGGGGCATCATTTTATTCATTTGCAAATGTGGGCAGAGATTGGAAAGACCATTACTTACTAAACTTCATTTCTCATTTTATTTCTTTGCAAATGTGGGCAGGAAGTAAAAAATGTCTTTGTAGATCCTTCAGTTTTGGTCAGACAGCCAGAAAAACAAGTCAATTAATAATCAAATTTTCTTAGTACTATAAATTGCTCAGGGAATCCTTGTAATCATTGATATTAGTTGCTTAAAAGGTTCAACCAGAACAGGGGGAAGCAGCAGTATTTTCCTGGGACTATGCTGACACAGGATGTATTCTACCAAACTGCATTAAAGCCCACATTTTTTGAAAAAATTGAAATCAGTGCAAATGTCTGAGTAACTGCGCCTATAAGAGTTTTATAAAATATCAGTGGTTAAATTTTTCATGAATTTTCTTATTCCATTGAAGACAGTATGAGCTGGGAAATAATAATTTGGAAAAACCCCAATCTTTATGAAACAGAAGAAGTAGGAGCTGGGTATGGACAGACTAGTTGATAATCCTTCCAATGTACATACTGAAATAGAATTTCAGGGGAAGGGAAGCCAAGCTAGAGAATCTGTACTTTTAGAAGTTCCCCTAGTTGATTCTGATGTGTGGCCATGGTTAGCTGGGAACCACAGATACAGGGCCTACCAGCTGCTCTTCATCTCCATGGCAACAGAGGAGGAAGAAGCAGGCATTAACTGTGGCATGAAGTATTTAGGCTAATGTGAGTTTGCTTTTAATTACTAGATTTGCATTTGTCATTATAACCCTTTAGTGGATATCTTCTCCTTGGCCCTATGCCTGAGATTTGGGTAGCTGCCACCAGGTGAACAGTAACGCTTTTGCTTATAGATTTTAATTCAGGCTTTTATCAAGTGTGGGCAATAGACAGCCACATCAGAACTCAAGTCAAGTAAACTTTTTCTCTAGCGACTCTTGCCATTACAAATAATGGCATATAAAAATAAGGAACCTAACTGTAAGTATAAACACTGAAATAAAATATAAAACAAGATATAAGGAAATATAGACACCCAGGTACACATTTAAGAACATTACTAAACCTCAACTGTTATACCCAGAAATGCTGTTATAAAAAAAAAAAATAAGCTGTATTTAATTTAACTCTGGTTTTCCTTACCGAAATAGGAATACTAGTATATTGGATTTTGTTTATAGGGCCGAAATTTTTTGTAGCTATACTTATTCTCAAAATCCTTCCTTCTTTGGGGCTTGTAATGGATTGAATGGTGTCCCCGCAAAATATGTGTCAACTTGGTTAGGCCATGTGTGGTTGTCCTCCATTTTGTGATTTTCCTATGTGTTATAAATCATAATCTCTGCCTGTGGTTAAAGACGATTAGGGTGGGATGTAACACCCTTACTCAGGCCACATCCCTGATCCAATGTAAAGGGACTTTCCCTGGGGTGTGGCCTGCATCACCTTTTATCTTCCAAGAGATAAAAGGAGAGGGAAGCAAGCAGGGGGTTGGGGACTTCATACCACCAAGAAGGCAGCACTAGGAGCAGACCGTGTCCTTTGGACCTGAGGTTCCTGTGCTGAGATGCTCTCAGACCAAGGGAAGACTGATGGACATTCCTCCAGAGCTGACAGAGAGACAGAACCTTCCCCTGGAGCCAAACCAAAAAAAAAAACAAACCCACTGCCATCCAGTCAATTCCTACTCATAGTGACCCTATAGGACAGAGTAGAACTGCCCCATAGAGTTTCCAAGGAGTGCCTGGCGGATTTGAACTGCCAGCCTTTTGGTTAGTAGCCGTAGCACTTAACCACTACGTCACCAGGGTGTCCCCTGGAGCCAGCACCCTAAATTCAGATTTGTAGCCTACTGGACTGTGAGAGAATAAACTTCTCTTTGTTACAGCCATCCACCTGTGGTATTTCTGTTACAGCAACACTAGATGACCAAGATAGGGCTTTAGGAACATTTTTGCTCTTACTTCAGGCATCAAAAACCTTTTTACAATATTATAGCCTTTCGTGGACAAATAACAGTAGTATAATATCTGCAATTTCCTCTGAACATTTCCTATTCTAATGGCTTTTTCTCTTTCTCTCTTTGAATAGAGATATTTTTTCATGCACGGAATTTTATGAGTGTCTTCTAGTTCTCTTTTTCTCCTGCCGAGAGAAGCCTCTTGCCTGTCAACTCCTGTACCCAAACTTTACATGCATGAGGTTTTGAAAAATTCCATAATGCTATCTTTTGTTATTTATCATCATCCATAATAACAATGATGATAATAATAAACATCTCAATGCATTCTCTAGTTTATAGCAAACATTGTTTAATTTCATCTTTTCAAATTAGGAAGGGTTCTGTTGGGAACCAAGACATGGCTTCCTCCCTGGGTGGCGTGGTTCTGTTGTAAATATTGTGTGATGTAGACTAGCCAACGGTTACTTTTTTCCCCGTCTCTATTTAGTTTTATTATTACTACTTTTTAAGTAATATTTTATTGTGTGTTCGGTGACTACATAGCAGTTTAGATTCCCATTCAACAATTTCTACAGAAGTTGTTCAGTGACATTGGTTACATTCTTCACAACAGGTGAACATTTTCATTACTTCCATTCTGGTTGTTTCACTTCCATTAATCTAGTTTCCTTACCCCCTTACATTCTTATCTTTGTTTTAAAATAATTGTTGACCATTTAGTCTCATATAGGTGATTTAAAAAAATTATTTTGTTGTTTTTGAGAATATACACAGCAAAACATACACCAACTCAACAGTTTCTACATGTACAATTCAGTGACATTGATTACGTTAAGTGGTGCAACCATTCTCATTCTCCTTTTCTGAGTTGTTCCTCCCCATTAACATAAACTTCAAAAAAAAAAAAAACCCACTGTGGTTGAGTCAATTCTGACTCATTACTCACTGCTCCCTAAAGTTCACATATTGGTGATTTTTAAAAGAGCATGGTACTTATGGGTGTTACCCATTATTATTATTTTTTTCTTTTAGAAGTTTTTGCTCTATTTCACCCCCGATACTCTGCTGCTCTCTACTTACAAACATAACCATCAACCTTCATGCCCTGGGATTTATTTATTTATTAATATTTTATTGTGTTTTGGGTGAAAATTTACACAGCAAATTAAGTTCCCATATAACAACTTTTATACAGATTGTTCCATGACATCGGTTACATTTTTCACAATGTATTTCCGTTATGAATTATATATTTTCATTCTGTTTGTTCTGTTTCTATTAATTTAGCTTCCCTACCCCTCCTTAGCTTCTCATTTTTATTTTAGGGTAAATGTTGACCATTTGGTCTCATATAGTTGATTATTTGAGGGAGCACAGTACTCACGGGTGATATTGTTTGTTTTATAAGTCAATCTATTATTTGGATGAAAGGTGACCACCAAGAGTGACTTCAATTCCAAGTTAAAAGGGTATCTTAGGGCAATAGTCTCAGGGGTTCCTCTAGTCTCTATTGGTCTAGTAAATCTGGCCTTTTTTAGGAATTTGAGTTTTGTTCTATAGTTTTATTCCATTCTATCAGGGTCCATCTATTGTGGCCCTGATTAGAATGGTCAATAGTGGTAGTGGGGCACCATCTAGTTCTTCTGGTCTCAGGGTAGATAAGGCCATGGTTCGTGTAGACTATTTGTCCTGTAGACTAGTTTCTTTTTTGAGTATTTTGTTTCCTTCTTTCTATTTTGCTCCAGAGAAGTAGAGACCAATAGTTTTATCTTAGTCAAAGATTAATTTTGAAATTAACCACCATTTCCAAGTAGTTCACAATCTACTTCGGACTTATATTTTTCTGTGAGAAAAGAACCAAACGTATTTGCTCTCTAAGCATTTAAAAATGAAGATGAAAAAATTAATTAAAAATTATGCTTGTGATGGGAAGAGAGAAATTGCATATAAAAAGTCCTTGTTTTGGGTGGGTGCAGAAATTCTGAGCTGCTCATTTATCTGACTTAAAGTTTTACTATTGAGTCCCTGAATTTTTGCCTTCCTATTTCAGGGGAGGTGGAGTCAAGTAACCAAGACTGAAGGTTAAATGAGCCTCTTGTGTGTGTGTGTGTGTGTGTGTGTGTGTGTGCACGTGTGTGTGTGCGTGTATGTTTGTGAGCACCCAAGTGTGCAAAGGCCTGGAGTTAGAAAACCAAAAGGGATGAATACACTTGGCATTTCTCAAACTGAAAGAACTGAAGAAAAAATTCAAGCCTTAAACTGCAATAGTGAAGGATTCTGTGGGCAAAATACTGAATGATGCAGGAAGCATAAAAAGAAGATGGAAGGAATATACAGAGTCACTGTACCAAAAAGAACTGGTTGATGTTCAACCATTTCAGGAGGTAGCATACTACCTAGAACCAGTGGTACTGAAGAAAGTAGTACGAGCTGCGCTGAAGGCACTGGCAGAAAACAAGGCTCTGGGAATTGACGGAATACCAACTGAGATGTTTCAACAAATGGATCTAGCACTGGAAGTGCTCACTTGTCTATGCCAAGAAATTTGGAAGACAACTACCTTGCCAACTGACTGGAAGAGATCCATATTTATGCCTATTCCAAAGAAAGGTGATCCAACAGGATGTGGAAATTATCAAACAGTATCATTAATATCACACCAAGTAGAATTTTGCTGAAGATCATTCAAAAGCAGTTGCAGCAGTACATCAACAGGTAACTGCCAGAAATTCAAACCAGATTCAGAAGAGGACGTGGAAGGAGGGATATCATTGCTGATGTCAGATGGATCTTGGCTGAAAGCAGACAACACTGGAAAGATGTTTATTGCATTTTATTGACTATGTAAAGGCATTCAACTCTGTGGATCATAACAAATTATGTATAACATTGCAAAGAATGGGGCATCAGAATAGGAGGAAGACTCATTAACACCGTGCAATATGCAGATGACACAATCTTACTTGCTGAAAGTGAAGACGACTTGAAGCACTTACTGATGAAGATTAAAGACTACAGCCTTCAGTATGGACTACACTTCAACATAAGGAAGACAAAGATCCTCACAACTGGACCAGTAAGCAACATCATGATAAACAGAGAAAAGATTGAAGTTGTCAAGGACTTCATTTTACTTGGATCTACAGTCAACGCCCATGGAAGCAGCAGTCGAGAAATCAAAAGATGCATTGCATTGGGTAAATCTGCTGCAAGAGACCTCTTTAAAGTGTTAAAAATCAATGGCATCACCTTGAAGACTAAAGTGCACCTGACCCAAGCCGTGGTGTTTTCAATCACATCATATGCATGCAAAAGCTGGACAATGAATAAGGAAGACTGAAGAATTGACATCTTTGAATTATGGTGTTGATGAAGAATACTGAATGTACCATGGACTGCTAAAAGAATCAACAAATCCGTCTTGGAAGAAGTATAGCCAGAACGCTCCTTAGAAGCAAGGATGGTGAGACTTTGTCTAACATACTTTGGACATGTTATCAGGAGGGACCAGTCCCTGGAGAAGCACGTCATGCTTGGTAAAGTACGTGGTCAGCAAAAAAGAGGGAACATCCTCAGTGGTGGTCGCAACAATGGGCTCAAGCAAAACAATGACTGTGAGGATGACGCAGGACTGAGCAGTGTTTTGTTCTGTTGTGCATAGGGTCACTATGAGTCAGAACTGACTTCATAGCACCTCACAACAACAACAACAAGTGTATCTTGGGAAAAGATGGGTTTTGTTTGTTGGTGAATCAAATGGCTAATGCACTTAGGTACTCCCCAAAAGTTTGGAGGTTTGAGTTTATCCAGAGGCACCTGAAAAAGAAAGGCTTGGTGATCCACTTCTGAAAAACCAGCCATTTAAAAGTCTAGAGAGCACAGTTCTACTCTGACACACATGGGGAATCAAGTTGATGGCAACTGCTTTTTTTTTTTTTTTAATCTTAAATTCACTCAAATCCTACTGGTGGAATTAAGAAATTATTCCAAGTTTTATGAATAAATGCAGCTTCCCTTCCTTGAACCTCATTAAATTATTCACAAAATATTTTCTGGAAAAAAATAAAAATCTGGAATTCAACCTTCTTCCTAAACTCAACTGTGGGCCGAAAAAGCAGGAGAATAAATAAAGATGCTTTTAGTCTCTATTGGCTTGTTCTAGAAACCTAAAAGTCAAGAGAACACATTCTTTTAAAAATTTTTTATATTGTTTTATAAAAGTGGTATTATGTTCATTATAGAAAATTTGACAAGTGCAGTAAAACAAAAAGTAGGAAAAAATAAATTCATGTTTCATCTTCTAAAGACATCCACTGTTGACATTTTGAAATATTTTCTTGGGGTCTTTTTTATTTTCTTTCTAGGATAAGGATTCTTTTTGAAAAATCAATTTTATAACACAAAAAGACCTTATAGGAGATAAAAGCTGTAGAAAAATACTTTTCCTTGCTAGTATATAAATATTTGATAACATGTATTTAAAAGTAAAACATAATAAAAGGACACGGCATTAAACTCAGGATTTCTGACTATTATGTTGTCCTTTAACTAGCCAAACGGAGAATTTATTCTTTACTAGCAATACCACTCCGAGAAAGCTGTCTTAAAGAGATAAACATCTCTGCATTTCTGGGATGCAAAAGAGAATCTCAAAGATGTCTATCACAGAATTACTTACTGGGAAATTGCTAACTGATGATGTCACGTCCATGTGATCAAATATTACAGAGCCACTAAAATCATATTTATAAGGATTTTTTAAAGTAACATGGGATATATTTATGAACCAATGTTACAAGAAAAAAGCAGATTTCACAGTTGAATCTGATAATCTGATCTCAATTATGTTTTAAAAAAAGGAGAAAAAACACGGTACCGAAATATACTGTAAAACATAAGAAGAATTGTTATATTTGAGTGCTGAGATTATGAATGTCTCATTTTTTTCTTCATAATTTTCTGAATATTCAAACATTTCCACAAGGTACGTGTCTCTCTTCTAATCATAAATTTGAACATAAAAACACCACCACCAACTATTACCTTACTCCAGTTTCTGGGAACCATACTTAGAACACAAAGGAAGAAATTAAGAGCAGCAAGCATCCCTTCCTCGGAACATTTCCTGTGTTTCTAATCACATGGCAGCTGTTTGGTGGATAATAGTCTGCCCTGAGTTTTATAGAAGCAAAGTTTTTTAATTGAGTGCTTTGAAGAGACTTCAGAACCATGTAGAGAGCAAAGTAGGGGCCCTTTCTCTGGCAGGGCTAGCTTGTAACACAGTTTGAAATGTTTTTCAGGCATAGTTACAGCCCTCCCTGTTTGTGTCCATCTTCCTCAGGAATCAGCTGCCCAGGCCCAGGGCTCCTGAGAACCTGGGTATGAAAACTGACTTATCTGAGAAGGCTTGTTGAAGCAGTGTGAGCCTGAGCTGTGCCCTCTGCAGAAAGCTCTTCATCACTTCTGGGTTCCTTTCCCAAGCCTGCAGAGCCAGGAAGGGCTTCAGAAGCATACCCAAGGTTTTCTTTGCTTTTCTCCTGGGGGTGTGGAGCATGAAAACGACACCATTTTTTACTTCCCAAAGGTATGAATGGGTGAAGCCTCATCCCTAGGTGGAACAAGCTAACCTAAAGATTCTTCGTTTGAGCTCATCCATTGGCTTAGAGGAAGAAAAGCCTGGCGATTTGCATCCGTAAAGATTGTTGTTGTTGCCATAGAATCAGTTCCAACTCATGACAACCCTATAGGGTTTTCTTGACTGTAATCTTTATGGAAACAGATTGCTAGCCCTTTTCTTCCATTGTACTACTGGGTGGGTTGAACTACCAACCTTCTTTAGGTTAGCAGTCTAGCACAAACCATTTATGCCACCTAGTGAACGTCTGTAAAGATTATAGCTGAGAAAACTCTATGGAGCAGTTCTACTCTGTAACACATGGGGTAGCCATGAGTCAGAATCAACTTCCCAGCAATGGTTTGGTTTGGTTCACCTCTGGACTCAGCCTGCCTACCCTTTTACCAGTTTACTCTGAACTTGTCCGAGGGCACATCAGCGGCTCCAATGGCCTTTCCTTCCATTACAAAACCTGAAAAGTGGGCCGTCCAGGTGGAATATGCAGTTTTTGTGACTATGTAAATTATCTGATCAATTTGGCAAAGTTCCTTCAAAATAGGGAAAGTCCACGAGTCCTTGATTAGAAGAGAAGTTTGGGGTTGGCTTGGGGATCCAGACTCAGAAGGAGGAGTTCAAGGACTGGTTGTCAGTTATGAATCTTTCCCCCATGAGCTAACTGTAAACCAACCTACAGATGAAAAACTCTTCGATGTGTATGCCGGAAACATGGAGGCGTCGGGCTTGGGGCCCATGCAACTGCTTTGGCTGAGGGAAAGAAGCAGCTGCTGTTGAGGGATCATTGATTTTTCTTAATGGGTTGGGTCTGTACTGAGAGTGGAACTAGAGACTGGACACCTGTCCTTGCCACCTCCCTTGCTCCCTAGAATCCTAACTGCTGTCTGCCACTTTCCCGCTCTGCCTTCCATTTTAATCAAGTCTTCCAGTCCAATGAATTTATTTTTCTGTCTTTGAGGACAGGCCCCTCTAATAACAAGGAAAAAACTATAGTTGCTTTGCCCTTACCCCACCTGCCCACTCTCCACTCCCACCTCCTACCTTGCTCTTCTCTGTCTCTTTTCAAACCCACTGTCTGCCTTTTCTCTAGCCAGGAGCAGAAAGGGCTTTCCTGGTGATAGAACACCCCACTCTTATTTCTTTTCCTCTCATTAAAAGGGGGTGAAGGAGAAAAGAAAGATTTGATTTACTAACTATAAACTTCACAAACAGAGCTTTAAAGATTTTATGATTATAAAATTAAGCATTCTCACTGTAAAAAAAATTTGAAGAATATGAAACATCTTAAGAAAAAAAGTGAAAACAAGAACAAAACAAAACAACAACAAGAAAAAAAAACCCCACCCCAAATCCTAATGTTCATTGATAGCCATGATTAACATTTTGGCAAACATTCTTCCAGAAACCTCTATCTTTTTCCCTGTCCAACTTCTCCTTCCCCTCCCACGAAGACATTCATGCCTTTCTGTAGTCTCAAGTGGGATTATACTATATATTATAGTCTGTTTTAATTTTTTTTTGTCATACTAGGGTCGTTGTGAGTCAGACTGGATGACAATGGTATAGTCTTTTACATTTTTTTTTATTTAGAAACCTCAATCGTTCATTCTTTAATCTACGTTTTCTTTTACTTCCAACAATGTGTCTTATACTTCTTTGCGTATTGTCAAACATAGAGCCACATCATTATTTTAGTGATTGCATAGTATTTACATTGTATGGTATGATTTAATTTATTTAACAACTTCCTGTGATGGACGTTTAGTTTACTTTCTCTTTATTTTATTAGTAGTAATCTATTACTATTATTAATTAAAAAAAAAAAAAAACAACAAAACAAAACAAAAAAAACCCCACTGCCGTTGAGTTGATTCCGACTCATAGGGACCCTATAGGACAGAGCAGAACTGCCCCATAGGGTTTCCAAGGAGGGCCTGGTGGATTTGAACTGCTGACCTTTTGGTTAGCAGTCGTAGCTCTTAACCACTACACCACCAGGGTTTTCATATTATTAACAGTAATAGAATAAAAAAACATGAGGAACTATTTGTAGACTTCTCCAAACATCTTCTTTACATCCATTTCTAGAACTACAATCACTAGGTGCAAAGGTGCGCACATGTAATATTTTAACTTACATAGTTAAATAGCTTTCTATAAAGTTTTTTTATTTTTGATAAACTAAACTTTAAAAAAAGGAAGTTTTTGGTGCAAAAAGCTAACCTCTTGCAATATGCTTTAGAGTGCAAGAAGTTGATTTGTTATTTTCCTTTGGAAGATAGAGGTATACAGCTTCTTTCATGCAATTTTCCTGAAGAAATTAGGTATATGCTTATGGGCAAGCTGATTTGCCTTTCTGGAGCTCTGTAGCTCATCTGTGTAACTCAGTCTTGGAGTCAATGCACCCCAAGATCCCTTGCATATCTAAGATACTACGGTTTTATGATATCGGGGGAAAAAGCTGTAGCCAAATGTTTTACTGTTGCCTGCCTAACCTTTAAAATTATACTTTTATTTTTGGATTCCAATTCGAATTTTAGTTACATATTGATTTGGGGGTGGTTAACATCTACACAAAGTTAAGCCTTCCCGACCCATTGTTACATTATTATCGGATGTTACTATTTCTTCATGAAAATGGTACACGTGGAATGGATTATATTATTTCCTTTTGCCATCTCTCTACACTCCTCCATCAGCTCCTAACCCAGGGCTTTTTACCCCAAAGTGCTTGCCTAACTTTTAGCAGTATACATATACTTTGATATGTGTAACCATAAACTTAGGAAAAAGTGTGTGTAAAATCAAAAACCCAAACCCGTCGCCATCGAGTCAATTCTGACTCACAAAGACCCTATAGGACAGAGTAGAACTGCTCCAGAGGGTTTCCAAGGAGCAGCTGGTGGATTCGAACTGTTTACATATATTGTGTGTGTGTAATTTTGCTATTGCTTCTTACCAGCAGCTTGCTGAAGCATTTTGTTAAACCTTGGCTCAAGGGCGTTCCTTCCATTGATGATTCCAATTTCACTCAAGCAGCTCTTCCTTGAACATGTATTGACCATTAGATTCTCAGCTTGCTTGCCTTGTTGGGTATCTCAAATTTCACATGTCTAAAACAGAACTCATTTCTTCCACATCCTCTGTGCCTGTTCCTACTACAACCTCCCTCCTACAACCTTCCAATAAATACCTTGGAGCCATCCTTCATGTCTCTGTTTCTCTCGCACTGGCCAAGCTTGTCTGTTCTGCCTTCAGACATGTCCAGTGTCTGACCATGTCTCACCTCTTCCACTGCTACCACCATGGTCCAAGTCACCATCGACTTTCACCTGGATAGTTACATGAGGCTTTTCAGTGAGTGCCATGATTTCACCCCTGTACCTCCGATTTATTCTCCACAAAGAAGCCAGAATGACTCTGCTTAAAAAGTAGCTTTATTGAGGCATAATTTAGAAACCATAAAATCCACCTGTTTAAGTGCACAACTCAATGATTTTTACTGTATTAATAGAGTGGCGTAGCCATCACCAAAATCCAGTTTTAGAACATTTCTGTTGCTCCACAAAGATCCCCCATGTCTGTTTGCAATCAATTCCCATTCTTACCCCTAGTTCCTAGAAACCACCAATCTACTTTCCGTTTCTATAGATTTTTCTTTCCTCAATATTCCATATAAGTGGAATCATGCACTATGTGGTTTTTTGCATCTGGCTTCTTTCATTTAGTATAATGTTTTTTAGGTTTATCCATGTTGTAGCTATAGGGTTGATTTGAGTCAGAATTGACTCGACGGCAATGGTTTTTTGGTTTAGCATGTATCAGTACTTTATTCCTTCTTATAGCTGAATAATACTTAATTGTATGGCTATACCACATTTTATTTAACCGTTCATCAAATGATAGATATTTAGATCGTTTTCACTCTTTGGCTATTGAGAATATTGTTATGCATGGTCCTGTACAAGTTGTGCAGACATATCAGAATGATTCTTTTAAAACCTAAGCCAGACCACATCACTCCTATGCTTAAAATTCTCCAATAGCTCCTCTTTCACTTGGGTTAAAAGTTTAAAGCCCTTACATAGCCTACAAGGCCCTTCATGATCTGACCAACCATTATCTCTTTGTCTTCACTTCATAGCACTCTCCCCTTTGGACACTCTGACCCAGCCAATCTGGTCTCTTTGCTGTTCCTAGAACACACCAAGGACATTATATAAGCCTCATGACTCTTCACTGGCTCTTCCCTCTGTCTGGAACATGCTTCCCACAAGTGTCCATGTGGCTCATGCTTTCTTTTCTTCTAGGTCTTTGCTCAAATGTCACTCTATTAGAGAGGATTTCCTTGATCATTGCATCTGAAATAGCACCCCTGTCATCTTCTATCCCGTTCCCTACTTCGTTTTTCTTCATAGCAATTACCAACATCTGATGTAGTATATATTATTTGTTTGCTTTCTGTCTTTTCCCCATATAATGTAAAGTCCAGGAGGACAGGTTTGATGCCTAGGGCAGTGCCAGGCACATAGTAGGCACTCAGATGTTGAATCAATAAGGCACCGGGGCAGGTGGGGTGCATAGTGTGAGAGTGACATAGAATCTATCCTAGTCATGGTCTTCAGTGTCTGGAACTCGGTAGCGAGGGTACCACATAGATAACTGGCAGTATCCCTTGGGAGTGAGTCTAGGCTTAGACACACATGTTGGTGAGGCTTATTGTACTAGGTCCAGTATGGCAATGTTAAGTAGAGAGTCACAGAGAGGAAAGGGAACAGGTTAGGGGTAAAAACAAAGACTTGCAACACACGCACACCCATATTCAACCTGCCTATAGTCTCCTCACTATCCTCAGTCACCAAGCAACATGGATTTAGCAGGGAAAGCTGAATCAAGGGCCTGCATAATCCAGGGAGGTAACTTAAACAGACAAGCAGCCAGTGTGAGGGACATCAGGGAGTGGTGGGGACTGTGGTGAATCAGAGATCTCAGACCTGCTCCTAAGAGGTAGGCTGCTAATCATCGCTTAGGGGATGTCCATTAGGGGATGCAGGCTCAGTGTTTTGCCAGATCTTTTGACTTTAAGACCAATCTGAAATCTGGTTTCTTTGTGAAATCTTATGCTTAAAAATATTGACAACAACTTAAAACATTTTTTAAGACATTGCACCAGACATACCGGCAAACCAAACAGAATGGGCATGAAGCTGTGTATGGCACTCTCTGGCAGGGTGGGATTCTGGACTTGAATAAGTTTTTCTAGCTGAGTTGTATCACAATATACTCCATCCTCCAGGTTGTATGCTTTATGATGTTTTTTTCTCTTTAAGATTGCCCTTGGTGGTCAAAACCTTATTTCCTCTGAACACAATTCCTGTTATTGGGTTCCTAAGCATGATAGTTGGAGTTGGCAGGCACTTACTTAGAATTCCTACTCAAGCACTCTTTTGAAACAACTTTTTAATTAAAAAGTTAGATCCCAAGATTCACTGCATATCTGGTTAGCCTGAAGTTTCTTTACAAGCCTAGAGAAAAATGTCTGTAAGTGTTTGTTGGTTTACTTTGTTATTTAGTTCTGAAGACAGACAGGGCCACAAGTAACCAACACTGGCTGAAATAAAGAGTGATGGGTGGAGTTATTTTAGGTGAAATATGTCTAGGCTTGACGACTGAAGAGACCTGTGCCTGCAAATGGACATGGTACAGGGAGACGGCCAGTAACCTAGCTGGTCAGATGTGGGCACAGGAGGGATAGGAGGCCAAGGTGCATGATGTCCCAGCAGTCACAGGAACTGGGAAAAGTGGGGTGAGTTCTAAAGGGAAGACACATTGAGTGGACCAAGCTCTAGGGGAGAACCTACTCCCTTGCCTTTGCTAGCTCCTAGAGGCTTCCCACATTCCTGGGCTCATGACCCCTTCTATCTTCAAAGCTAGTAATGGTTGGTCAAGTCTTTCTGAGGCTGCACCACTCTGACACTCCTCTTCTGTAGACAAACCTCTATCTTCTTCACTTTTCTGCTTCTCCTTTCTACTTTTAAGGATCCTTGGGCTTACATGGAAACCCTGGTTGCCTAGTGGTTAAGAGCTACAGCTGCTAACCAAAAGATCAGCAGCTCAAATCCACCAGGTGCTCCTTGGAAACTCTGTGGGGCAGTTCTACTCTGTCCTATAGCGTCGCTATGAGTTGGAATCGACTTGATGGCAATGTGGTTTTTTTTTTTGTGTGCTTACATTGGGCCTACCCAGATATTTCAGGATAATCTCCCAGTCTCAAATTCCCTTTCAAAGACCCAACCATGCCAGCACATGGCTCAGTGCGGCTGGAGCTGCATTTGGAAGGACGGGTATGTGATTCTTTACATAGGACCTTTGCACTGACTTCTCAGCATTCATTCACTGATTGTGAGGAATGATTGGTTTCACTTTTTAACAGATTCAAGGTATCCTGGTGAGTACTCCAGGTTGTCCCAAAGACTAGTTCCATAACGCTGAGAGTTAAGATAGTGCCTTTTTTCACCCTGCCCTCTTCAAATAGCGAAGTGTGGCAGCATGGTGGGAAGCACATGGCACCGGGAGCCAGGCTACCTGGCTCTGCCATTGACTTATTGTGTCCCATCGGGTAAGTCTCTTTCACTTTCTGGGCCTCAGTTTCCTTCCCTGCATATGGGAATGATGGGACAAAGAGAACTCTGAAGGATCTTCTGGAACTGTGATTTTTCTGAGTTTGGCATATTTTGCTTGCCAAAGAGAGTACTGCATTTGACCAGGAGTAAAAAGTATTATTTGAGGATTGAAAAGGGCACTATGCACTTGACTACCAGCCTGAAGTTTGGCAGTTTGAACCCATGCAGTGGTGCCATAGAAGAAAGGCCCAGTGATCTGCTTTCTTAAAGATTACAGCCAAGAAAACCCTGTGAGGGAGTAATACATGGGGTTGCCATGAGTTAGAATTTCGTTTCCATGGCCTTACTGTCCACAGAAGAAAAGGAAATGAAACAGGGTGAGGAGTGGCTTAGGGTGTATGGAAACGCAAAGTGTGAATGGACAGCACAGGTGAGGGTTTGATGACATTATGCATATTCATTGCTTATTTTTTCTCAAAAAGTAGCTCAGATTATCTGGTCAGTTTTACTCTTCATAGTCTTGCCTCGTAATTTTTCCCCTTGTAAACATTTTAGTGTCAGAAAATGCTGAGGATGGAAATATGAGGAAATTTAGAACTGTCTTGTTGAGATATTCAGTACAGACACATCAGCTGTTGGTGATTTCCCCCAAAGCGGAAGGTTATAATTTTTCTACTCTTCCTAAGAAATAGTGGTCTCCTGAAATGTGCAAGTAAATTAGTCATACCGTGTCCTGAGAATTGGTCTTCGTAATACATCCTGGTCTCTGAAAAAGAACTGCTGTTGTATAATGGATTTTAGAAGTCTCCAAAGCTGGTTCAACTAACGTATTTGTTAGTCTAATAAATGATATTGCTCTTGTCAAGATTTTTCCATATAGCACAATTTAATAGAGGAATCAATAGTTTCTCAGACATGAAAAAAGGGCCTGGGTGTGCTTTGATGGGAGACACAAAGTCTCTTGTTCTAATAAAGCCAAAATGGGGAAAAAAAAAGTTTATTTTTTTTTCTTTTTGGAGTGTATTTTTATGAAGCTGAAATATACGTACCACTTTCTCTCGGAAAATATTTGTTTATCAATATTTTCTCCTAGAGTGGCTTTTTATTCTGTTATTACACATGAATATGCATTTTGTTTCCTTCTTACTCTTTCCCCATTTGATGAGCTGTCACTAGTACCTGCTTCTTTGGGGAAATACTCGGTCTTAAGCTATTTTTATCCATTGGGTCTATGGAATATTTCTTTAGAAATCCTTTCAGAAATGTTTTGGGCAAACATTGGGCTCTACCCGTATTTCTTCTCAACACACTTTTTAAAAGTTCTTGAAGTGGTTTCGTATGGTGGGGGCCATCTCCTCCCGAAGGTCCTGCTTTATCCTGCATGCTAAGGAGGTTTGAAATTGTATGTATTGCCCCCTCTCCAGCTGCCATATTGATACATTTTCTGACTTTAGTTAATGGGTTAAACAAATCTCTTTTGGAGTTGTTGAAGCAACTTGGAAGGAAACTGCATTGGTGTTGAGAATATTAGAACATCTGTGTCTCTTCCTCAGCCAAAACATTTAGTTTTTGCCATGGAATGTGTTATTTGGAGGATGTATGACTTTCACGGCAGTGGGTTCTACCTACTGGCAGAAACAATTTGCTGACACTGTCCCTTGGCAGTTATCCCCAAATAACACCATCTTCTAAATATGAACTCAAGGATGTGTCAGAAAAAGATTGTTGGGGACAAATACCACCAAATTAATGAGAGGTCGCTCTTTGAAAAACTTACCAAAACAGCTGAGATTATTGGCTGTGGCTGTCTCTCAAGACAGAAATGGTTTTAGAACATTTCCAGAAAAGACAATTGAGTACATCAGTGTGTGAGTGGAGCAAAAATCAATTGTAGAGATAAGCTGTGTTGAGAGCAGTGGCTCTCTATTCTGGCTGTATGTTAGAATGAGCTGGGAGGATTTTAGAAAATACCAATGTCCTAACCCTAGAGAATCCTTAAAGATTCTGATTCACTTGGTCTGGGGCGTGGCCTGGGCAACAGTCTGTCTTTCTCTTCTCTCTCCTTTATGGGTCATTCTAATGGGTAGTCAGGACTGAGAACCACTAGTGTAGAGCAGTGCTACTCAAGGTGTGGTCCATGGACAAGCAGCATCAGTATCACCTTGGAATTTGTCAGAAAGACACCTAGGAGTGGGACCCAGGAATCTGGATTTTTTTTGGTTCTCCAGAAGATTCTGTTGCCTTACCTATGATTCTCAAATATAAGCATGCATCGGAATCTCCTGTAAACCAAAAACAAAACAAAAAAAACAAACCTGTTGCCATCGAGTCAATTCCAACTCATAGTGACCCTACAGGACGAGTAGAACTGCCCCATACTGTTTCCAAGGAGCGTCTGGTGGATTTGAACTGCCAACATTTTGGTTAGCATCCATAGCTCTTGGTCAGTACCCTGCCAGGTTTTCCAGAATCACCTGTAGGGCTTGTTAAAACCCAGATTTAACAACTCTGGCATCACTTTGGTTCTGATTCAGTAGGTCTGAAACAAGCTCTCAGATGCTGCTGGCACTGCTGGTTCATGGGTATACACACTTGGAGTTACACTGATCTACACTGGGCTTGGGGACTTGGACTGTTTCTAGATTGCTTGCAGTCTACCTGCACAGGTGGCTGTCTGAAGACACTAGGATCTCAGTTCTTATATAGATAGACTCACTCAACTAATGGCTTTGGCTAGAACTTTTTTTTTTTTTTTTTTTAAGGTTTATCCATTAAGGGCAGAAAGCATAGGATAAAACTCTGAGAGCTTAGCTTTATCACAGGCAACACCTACTGCTTCGATCATTTTGACCAAGATGATTTGCCAGTTTTGTCAGGGTGAAAGAACTGACATGAAAGACTTTTTTCCTTTTCTATGTTGCTTGGTTGTCAGCTAGACACACTTCTGTAGTGAAATCTGTTATTGCCTTAGTGATAGAGGTGGTTTATACTTAGTGTTAGTTTGTATTCATATCTTTAGAAAAACAGCAGTACTATTTTTTTCTGTTTCACCTGTGGGCTGGATAACATTTAAGACAGCAGTTCTCCATGGGTTCTTGGGATGGGGTGGGAGGGATAGTTGGAGAGTTCTCTTTAGGAGATTCTGATAGAAACCCGTAGTGAGAACCATTGCTTTAGAGCAGGGGTCACAAGCTCAAATGTCTCCAAGGACTGGGAGGGATGGGGCCGGGTGGTGGGACAGGGGAGACCCAGAGTCCTCTGCTTGTCTACAGAGAGCAGTCCTTCTCCCACTGTTCTATTAAGGATCATTTTAAATGAGTCATTTTCAAAGTAACCTAACTTTGAAACAAGCTCTCAGGAAATATACCCAATTTCTTGAGTTTGCTTTCTAGTGTTGTGATTCCATGGAATTATAAGAGTAGAAGGGAAAACGTAGGGGTCCTGGGGGTGTAGTGGTTAAGGGTTTTGCTGCTAACCAAAAGGTCCACAGTTCGAATTCACCAGCTGCACCTTGGAAACTCTATAGGGCAGTTCTACTCTGTCCTATATGATCGCTAAGAGTTAGAATCAACTTGACAGCAAGGGGTTTGGTTTTCTTTTTTTTTGGTTTAGGGAAAATGTTATTGCATAATTTTTTATAAGGATAATTTAAATATTCTCAGCCTCCAACTTGAATGTGCTTTCAGATTTTAACATACCAATCATCCTGAGTTTAACATGTTTCTCTGGAAACATAAATTTGGATGCATTTCAGTTTTTAATGCATGGAATTAGCAAGATAGGGGTTGGAAAACTTTCAAGCTCCAAAGGAGAGCAGCCACAAAAGAGCATTCAAACCAATAACTTCAAACCTCAGCGGTATGTGCTTCAATTACTGGATCTTGGGTATTCAGGGCTGACTGTATCTCCCTGCATATTGAATTATTGTAGCATTACGTTCCTGTAACATTTAGGAAATAGATGGCTGAGAAGTGACTGAAAAGAGAATTTAAAAAACAGGCATCACATTCCTTTTTATTATGTTTATCTGTCCTCTCAAGGACAGAAGAGGCGCTTTCCATCTGTTTAAATCTTGGAGTGGCATATCCAGCCCTGGGGTGCTGGAGAGTTTGTGAATCTCACTCACACACTTGACTCTGCCTTTAACCCCTCAGACCCTCCATTTCATTAAATGCAACCTGCTATTATGCATCCTTATTCCCATCTTGTGGTAAGAGTTTTCTCGGCTCTCTGCAGACTTGGTCGATCACTCTGTGGTTGTCTGTTATCTGCAGTTGTTGGCAGGGTGTGGTGGTATAGTGACAGCTCTGGGAAGGCCATATTTCCTTCCCATTATTTGTCAGATTTCAGGTTTTGTGGCCTCTGAAGATATGTTGAGGTATGTGTCGGCAGGTCGACAGAGGGGAAGTGGAATCCAAGGTTGTTGCTATTACTCCTGGAACACGAGTATAGGATAATGCTCAGTGGGATTTCCCTATGGTCCACACCAGCGTATGAGAAATAAGATTTACCTGAGATATTCACATCTGGCTAATGAGAAAGTGGTGTTTTGTTTCCCTCTTGCTATTTCTCCTTGTATGTTTTCTGTCTTGAGACCTCTGTGGAGAGGATGGAATTTGTATGTTCTTGAATCTCTAGCCAAACTCCACCTAATTTCTCCTTAACCATGAACACAGCCTTTAGAAACACAGATATACTGGAGAAACCTGAAATCGGGAAGAGATGCAAGCATGCTTGGAGAACATCAAGCACATAAATTTTTGCCTGATGTAATTTTTTTGTACTTTGGGAAGCAACAAAGAAAGGGATACGGAACAGGCAGATCTTTAATTAAGTGAAAAATTTTAGAAAGGAGAAAGACATTACAGAAATTGAAAAAAAAATATGTTGGATTCTGACTCAAGTCCTGGTATGAGTTTGGAATGTTCTAATCTGTTCAGCATGAGCCAGAAATACAGTATCCTAAGGAGAAGGGCGTAGGTTCTTCAAAGTGAACCTTGGCCTCCCGTTCACTATGTCTACCTTTGGCGCCAGGTAGACCCATTGCTGATGGCTCTCCTAGAGGTGCAGCTGCTCAGAGATGCTGTTGAAAATTCTAAGCTTGGTCTGTGTGGTGTTGGAGAGTGTGCCAGAGTTAATTTTCCATTATTCACAGCTACAAAATTGTCCATTAGTCTGCGTCACCTTTTCCCAACCACACGACCTTAGTTCTTAAACTGTCTGGCCATCAATTTCTTTATTTCTAAAATGGAGGAAGATAACATTTGCCCTGTTAACTGACGAGATTTTGAAAGTCAAATGATACAACATATTTAAAAATACTTTTCAAATCACTAAGTAATACATAGCTGTAGAGAATTACTAGCTAATCTATACCACAAGAACAACACAAGGAAGTCAGAAACTTTCCAGCCCAACATTCCCCTTCATTTCTGCACACAGCCTACTTCCACCCGTCCTATATTTGTTAGGCCAAGTCCCATTTCTTTTTAGGAATGATTTCTTTCCTCAAATCAAAAGGCTGTAAATGATACCAAATGTCTGTAGGCAAGTCACTTAGGAGCACTGTCCCACTGCAATTTACCTTGTAGTTAATCAGACTTGAGTTTAAATCTTTGCTTTACCAACTGTACAACTCAATGCTTTTTTGAGGCTCAGTTTTTTCTTCTGTAAAAATAGCTACAATACTTACCTCACGGAGTGATTGTGAGGATTAAATGAGATGATATATGTGAATGCACTTTTTCAGAAGTAGATTACCAGGTCTTTCCTCTGAAGTGCCTCTGGTGGATTTGAACCACCAACCTTTCGATTAGCAGCTGAGTGTGTTGCTTAATAAATGTTAATTTTATTAATTGAGCCATACATTGATGATGATATTCTACAAGCATATGCAATACGCAAATAGATGTCCAAGACACTGTGAACCACTTTGTTGGACCAGTCCAGTTCTTTCAGTAAATCTCAAGAAGACAGAATTCAAGACCTGTTGTACAAGCAGGAGGTTGACTAAAATCCCTCTCCCTAATAAATATTGCACCTACAGCAGTGTTGTTGTACTTCCAAATGTCCTCTTTTGCAATGCAAATAGCTCTACTTATGAAACTCATGAATAAATTATTAACTATTAGCTCTTCGGCATCAATTGGTTTGAACTTGAGGTAGAGGAGCATCTTAGGGACAGAGTCAGATCCTAAGGTCAATGAGAAAGGAGAGTATTAAATGTAGTCAAAATTACTACCAAATAACCCATGAATTCCACTATACATGGTTTTGTGTGCATGTTATGTCCAACACAGTTTTTTCTCAGTGTTGGAATAGATCACTGTTTTCAGGTGAGTACCAGATGAGGTATTTGACTTGTGCTTAGAGTCCAGGTTATATGAAAAAGTATTTATTTATTTTTTGTCCTTGAAACTAAGTACATAGTTGAATTTACTCAATTTAAATTTGTGTTTGATGTAACTCATTGTACTTTACTGGGCTGAGCTAGCCGAATCAGACCCCTCATGGACTAGGATATGAAACAAGTATGCTTTGAAAGGGAAACTGGATAGAGAGACAGGTCCACAATCTGGATCATTATCTAGAGCGGGTCGGTCTGAGTGGAGCATCAGTGGTGGGATGCTCTGGGGAACCAGAGGGCAGTGAGAGAACACAGTGGAAAAGGTGAGTGAACAAAAGGCAAGACACTTTTAAAGACTTATGCCTACTAAATATTAGGTACTCAACAAATAATTGTTAAAAAAATAGATTAATTGTGACTATTTGTAGAGAGTTTATTCCATTATATGTCCCTACCAACACCTTTACCAGAATAAATATTTTAAAAAATATTTGTGCCAGCCTGATAAACCCATTGTTATCGAGTCAATTCTGACTCATAGCGACCCTATACAACAGAGTAGAACTCCCCATAGATTTCCAAGGAGTGGCTGGTGGATTCAAACTGTTGACCTTTTGGTTAGCAGCTGTAGTACTTAACCACTCACCAGTCTGATAGACTAACATATTATTTCATTTTTCTTTTTAATTTGCATTTTAAATAACTAGTGCCAATCTTTTCTTTTTACAGAGTATAAGAACAAGAAAAGCTAGCAGGATGCTTTGTTCCTTGATCTGACTTCAACCACCTCAGTCTATGCTACCTGATGTCCATGAGTTTCTATGGCAGCCACTTACCCAAAGTGGAGTTTCTTTGACTTTGGCTGCCTCCTCAAAGGACTTCTCACTTTGACCTGCTCTGGTTCTAACTCTGACATGCCCTGCATTTCCCTGGTGCTCCAACCAGGTTTCTAACATGTCCCCTACACAAGACCTCTGCTGAGGACATGTGGTCTCCCCATGCCGTTGTGCATGTTCCAACTCTCTTTCATTCCCCTTTCTTTCCTTGCGCATATCCAGCTTCCACCCATCCTATAACTGTTGCTCAAGTCCCATTTCCTTTTAGGAATGATTTCTTTCCTCATTGACTATATTGTACTTATTGACCTAACCACTCATTTAACAGGATTAAGTATCAAGTGCACAGACAATAATTGATATTTTTTGTAGTCAAAGATTTTTTGCATGTAGTAGGTAAATAATAACAATGGCCATAACTTACTTAGTTTTTATAGGAAATACTTAATCTTTACAACAACACTGTAGTGTAAGAATTGTTACCACCACTTCTTATTTTAGAAAATTGAGGTTCTGAGAGTCACACAACTAGTAAATAGTAGTCAATCTTCAAAACTAGGATTGCCTGATTCCAAACCTTATGCTTATTTTACTATGGGACAATTTGCATTTTGGTTTAACCTTTTATATGAATGTTGGCTCCCCACTTAGATTATAGTTTTCTTGAGGGCTGAGACCAAATTTTGCACTTTGAGTCGTCCTCAGGTATGTACAGTATAAAGAGTCAGCCAATATTTATTAAGTAAAAATAAATACCAAAAAAAAAAAAAACAGAACTCGCTATATAGAACTTGGTCTTATAGTCAAATCTGCAAAGTATGTGCTACACAAAGTGGGATATTTCTGAACAGGGAAGATAATGTGGTTTGCCTACCAATCTATAAAGAATGGAGAGTTAGATTCTTTTAGTTGTCTTACAATTTATTATGATATAGCAATGTAGTTTACTGATTCTAGAAGCATTTTTTTTTTCACTTTTGGGTTCTCTCAGTTTTTCTGATTATAAAAGTAATATCTCTTATTGTAAAAAATTCGTAAAGTAGGGAAAATAAAATCTATGGTGGGGGGAAGTTGGTTGGTTTCTATTTCTGCTATGAACAGCAGGAAAAATAATGGCATGTGTGTTAGATTTAAGAAAGATCTTTCCATGATGCCCAGTGACCACCAATGACCACCCTGACAGAGAACACAACAGAGAGTCCCTGACAGAGCAGGAGAAAAGTGGAGCAGAACTCAAATTCACTTAAAAAGACCAGAGTTAGTGGTCTGATGTGACTGTGACCGAAGCCACGGCCCCTGGAAGGTCTGTTAACCCAGGGCTAAAACTATTCCTGAAGCCCACTTTTCAGACAAAGATTAGACTGGACTATAAAACATAAAATCATAATCGTGAAGAGTGTGCTTCTTACTTCAAATGGATGCTTGAGACCAAATGGGCCACTCCTGTCCAGAGGCAGGATGAGAAGGCAGGAAGGGACAGGAGCTGGTTGGATGGATTCGGGAAACCCTGGGGTGGAAAGGGGGAGTGTGTTGTTACATTGTAGGGATTGCAACTAGTGTCACATAACAATAAGTGTGTAAATTTTTGTATTACAAATTAACTTGAGCTGTAAACTTTCACCTAAACACAATTAAAAAAAAAGAAAGATCTTTCCAACAGTGTTAATTTTTAGACATGACCAAGAATTCTGGAAATGAGATAAACATTTTCACCTGCCACTAACTCTTCTTAGAGACTTGAGAAAGGATTTGTTGCCCTTTCAAGACCATGGCCATTTGTACAACTTTGTGGGAATACACACATAGATATGAAAAATTAAGTTAGAGGGCTTCGATCCAGTGCAAGCTGCCTGAGATAAACCAATCTGAGTCTTCGGGTAGATCTTCTTCTACCACCAGGTGGTTATTCCAAGAAATTTTAAATGTCATCTGCTCCAGTGTCTGTGTCTGATTAAAGATTGTGAGTTTTTAAGTTCAAAACTTAGATTCTTTGACTCTTATCTTGGAAACAGTCAGCTAGTAGTCTGGGAGGAACTCTCAAAGACCACATTTAGAATATTCTCAGTACACTATGGCAGGGGTTATAGGCTTTGATGTGTGTTCCCTGGTTCATTTTTTATGATGTTTGGAGTGACTGGGAGGTTTGAAGATATTAGGCCACCACTCCCCACCCAAGATCTTGGAAACAAGGTGTTTTTTATTTTAATTGGTTTTTCCTACTGGTAAGAGCAGCTTTACAAATGAAAAATAAAGATCTGTCATGATGTTGACTGAGCAGGCATTTCAGGCCTTTGTTCTTTTGGGACTTAGGAGGAGGCTCTTTTTTGAAGCCATGAATGTGCTATTGGAAATTTCATCACAATAGCCTTATTTCTGAGATGGAAAAGAATTACAAACCCAGGGTCCAATTCAATAAGCAGCATCTTAGTGGTGTAATAGTTCTGAATTCGGATCTTCTCAGTCAGGGACTCACCACCTATTCTATGGCGAACCATTTAATCTCAACATCTTGGTTTTCTCATCTGTGAAACCAATAGACTGTATGGAAACCTTAGAGAACAGGGTCGCCCAGATTACATAGCCTAAACCCCTGCCAAATGGCCAAGTTAAAGGACTAATTTAAAGAAAGTTAAAAAGAGGATACAAATGACACCACCAAAAGCGTATTGCTCAACTTTGGTTGCTCTGATCTGTGGAATTAGAAGTCACGGTCTACGACATGAGTATAACTCAGAGAATAATTTTGGTCTAACAGCTTCCAAATGTATTTACAACAGCCTTTCCCTCATTTCAGCCCTCGGATTTTTACTCTATAAACTTGCTTCTCTATGTCTAACGAAATTCTGCCTAAATTCCTTGAGGGTCTGACCCTTTCTGATCCTTAGTTTATGTTCTTTTGTTCTTGTACTTGACATCATCTCAAGTAGTCTTGTAAAATCTTGCTTCTGTTCCCTTCAGAATTTTATATCCCTCAATGAGGCATTTTTCCTCCTTCCTTCAGAAAAATAGCTGGATTGCTTTGATAAATTTTTCCTTTTATTAATATAGATAAAAAAAATTTGAATTCCTTAAATGATACAGATTGCCTTTTCTGTCACGATTGCTGTGTGCAGAATAACCTAACAGTTAATTGAACAAAGTTAACATTTGGCAAATCTGTACTAAACCTAGTAATAGCTGTCCTGATGTCTTAACAGAGGTCCACCTACAATGAAACTGACATTCTGGTCTTATGAAAACACAGGGAGCCTGAAATAGCCAGTGGGCTGGTCAGCACAGTGCTATTGGTCTCTGATAAGAGTCATGGTTTTGATTCAATAGCAGTTTTTTCATTTGTTCCTTATTTCATAGATACTCACAATTGAAGGGGAGTGTGGGCATAGTTTGCTTTTTTCAGGAGAAGAGAAAATGCCCCGAATTTTTGAAGTAGCAGTTATTCATTTAAGAAATATATATATATACTTTTAAAAGCAGTAATGCAGTTTATTTTAATGCTTCTAGTTTATGAGAATAATGTCTTAATTCTACATCAGAAGTAAATTCACTGATATTGAATTTGGAAAGCAAAATCAAGAAAAGATCCCATATTCTATTGGGACTATACAACTTAACACTGTATGAGGTAAGAAATACTTCTGAGAGTCTATGCTGTGCCAGGTTGTTTGATGAGAGTAGGTGGCACAAAAACACTAAGATGCAGTTCTTGCCCTACAGAAGTTCACTGCCTGGTGGGGGAGATGGAGAATCCAACGTGCAATTCTAATACCGTGTGGTAAGTTCTCTGATAGAGGTTAGATAGAGAGAGGGACCTTATCTCTTTCAGGGGCTCAGTGGGGGTCCAGAAATGAAGACTTCCTGGAAGATTTGATGATCTAATCAGGGCAGGCTACAGTCTATTTATATGTGGATGGGAGGTGAGAGGTAGGGTGGGAAGGAAGGGGAACATGAGCATATTAGTTACCTATTACTGCTGTGCCCCATTACCACAAACTTAGTGACTTAAAACAACACAAATTTTTTTTTTCTTACACTTCTGGAGCTCAGAAGGCTGAAACGGGTCTCACTGGGCTAAAATCAAGGTGTCGGTAGGGCTGCATTCCTTTTAGAGGCTCTTGGGAGAATCTGTTTCCTTGGCTTTTCCAACTTGTAGAGGTCACCTGCATTCCTTGGCTTGTGGCCTCTTCCTCTGTCCTCAAAGCCAGCAATCACATCACTCCAGCCTCTGCTTCCATCATCACGTCTCCTCTGTGACTTTCCTGTCTCCTTCTTGCACTTCAAAAGAACCCTTGTTATTACGTTGGACCCACTTGGATAATCCAAGATAGTTTCCTCATCTCAAAATCCTTAACTTAATTACATCTTTGCCATAAAACCAAAACCAAACCTGTTGCCATTGAGTTGATTCTGACTCAGCGACCCTATATGACAGGGTAGAACTGCCCCATAGAGTTTCCAAGGCTGTAAATCTTTATGGAAGCAGACTGCCACATCTTTCTCCGGTGGGGTGGCTGGTGGGTTCAAACTGCCGACCTTTTGGTTAGCAGCCGAGCACTTAATCACTGTGCCACCAGGTAAGATAATTCACAAATTCCGGGGATTAGGATGTGGACATCTTTTGAAAGGCTGGGATTATTCTGCCTACCACAGTAAGCAAAGGGCATTTTAGGAGAGAGGAAGCCCTAACCTGAAGCAATTTGCATATACTTTGAGAGGTCCAGTGCATAGTTTGAAAAATAGTAGTAGAATAACTTGAGTCTAAATAATTCATCTTCTTACACATTAATCCGAGTCCTGCGCTACACCTGTGAAACTTCATTAATGGCACTTTTCAGGTAAAGAAATGAGCCACCGTTGGGCAGTTCTTCTTAGTAAAGAAAATTAGGGCAGTGTTATTTCCTATAATGAAGGTGCCTGAAATTGTACCTTAAGAAACAGTGTGGATTCAGAGAGGACTAGTAAGCCTTGAATAATCTGCCCAGGGAAGCCCACTGCTGGGCTCAGTTTACCTTCTAAGAACTGGCATATCTCAGTTTGCTTCTCTTCGTGCTGTTTTCTTCAAGTTGGGAGTTCAAAGTCATAACCTGCAGGTATGCCTCTTCATCACCTTCCTTGTCACTGATCTAAGCTGGGGATCCTTGTGTTGCCCCTGAATCAGCACTGGTCTCTCCAGTGGCTCCAGCTGAGCTGGGCCCACCTGCTCTGTCAGCTGTGGCAACCTCAACTGACAGGCCATTTCAGGTCCCACTGGCCTCTCTGCAGTGGTGGAGGCTGGCATGGAAATGGTGGTGGGTGCTTGCACCAATGACGTGGGATGTGGACAGGATGTCCCAGGTCTTCTCTGCTGTCTGCTCTCAGTGGCTGAATATCAGGGCTGGCTGTTGCTGTGGGTGGAAAGATGTAACTTTCTTATTAGAATTAAATTTAGAGAAAGGGTAGATGATGAGGCTGTGATAGAAAAATGACCGACAAACTGACTTCAAAGCTCCTAATGCATTTGGTTTATATGCATTTTCCTTATTTATTACAAGTATTTAAATGCATATCACATTTTCAAAAGGATTTAAAAAATCCAAAACAAATCAAAAGAAATACCGGATTTCGTGGATTCTTACAGTCTTAAACCAAAGAAACCAAACCCATTGCCGTCCAGTCGATTCTGACTCAAAGCCACCTTATAAGACAGAGTAGAACTTCCCCATAGGATTCTCTAAGGCTGTAATCTTTACAGAGGAAACCCTGGTGGTGCAGTGGTTAAGTGCTATGGCTGCCAACCAAAAGGTCGGCAGTTCAAATCCACCAGGTGCTCCTTGGAAACTCTATGGGGCAGTTCTACTCTGTCCTATAGGGTCGCTATGAGTTGGAATGGACTTGACGGCAACGGGTTTGGTTTTGGTTTAATCTTTGCAGGATCAGACTGCCACATCTTTCTCCCGAGGAGCAGCTGGTGGGTTCAAACTGTCAACCTTTGGGTTAGCAGCTGAGTGCTTTGACCACTGTGCCCCCAGGGCTCCTAATATAGTCTGAAGTATTTTGAACAATGCTCCCCCAGGTAAATGTGTTTATCCATGCCCCAGTCTTGCTTTGGCATCGGCCACATTTAACCGATTCACCCCAGGATGTTTGTATTTGATGCCTGAGGATTTCAGCACTCTGAGTACGGGGCCAGCGCTTTCCTTTGTGAAATATTCACTTTTCCAGTGTTAATTCCTTCCTGTTAGCATTCCATATTTACTTCTACACTGCTTTGCCTTTGGGTCCCGTGTTCTTTCTCTGCATTCTCTTTAGGGGCCTCAGGCAATGGTGTGGGGCTAGAAGGACATGAACTCTGAAGTAAGCTGCGCCCGGAGCTGAATCAGGCTCTACCACTTACTCACTGTACAAGGACAAGCAGCAGTAACGGCTGCCACTTGCTGAGCACTGTCTGTGTGCTCAACACTTCAGGGCCACATCACATCAGGCAGCCAGCATAACCACCCTGCCCTTTTACAGATGGACAAACAAAAAGTAGAGACTTTGCAATCCTCACAGCTTGTAGGGTGGTAGAGCTGGGATTCAAAGGCAAGTGTGTCCACTTATGAATCCCGGTGTTTGATTATTTTCTTCAGGGTGAGGTTCTGCAGAGGGAGATGGGAGAAGGTTTCATGGGTGGACAGTAGGTGTGGCTATGGCCCCCAAAGCTCGCTTTAGGAAAAGTCCTACTGTCATCCGTTTGATAACTAAAAATTTATTAGGATAAAAGGTTGAAGCTAAAATGGAGTCCAAAAAACACTGCATTTTTTTATTCCACTATACATTTGTAAAAGAGCCCTGGTGGTGCAGTGGTTAACAGCTCAGTTGCTAACTAGAATGTTGGCAGTTTGAATCCACCAGCCCCTCCTTGGAAATCCTATGGGCAGTTCTGCTCTGTCCTATAGGGTCACAATGAGTCGGGATTGACTTGATGACAATTTTCTTTTTTGCTCTGTAAAGAAGCCCTGGTGACATAATAGTTAAGTGCAAGGCTGCTGGAACCCACCAGCCACTCTGCAAGAGAAAAGACCTGCTGATCCGCTCCCGTAAAGATTACAGCCTTGGAAACTCTATGAGGCAGTTCTATGAGTCAGAATTGACCCCATGGCACAAACAACAACATGCCTTTCTGTTACTTAAGCTCCTGGAGACAATTTTACTGCTTGTAAACTGGGGATAATAGACAATCAAGTGAAGTAAAACATGTAAACCATCTGGGATAGGATAGGCTCTTTGCGACGCAGCAGCTACTAACTGTGCTAGTAACAGGACAAGGTGGGCAAACCCCGGCTTTATCACTACCTGCATGGTAAGGATCAGCATGAATCCAATTCCCAGCTGGGAAAGATCCAGGTCCCACCTTCCCACAGCTCCATACCTTGTTGCTGGCTACTTCTGCGGTAATTACTCTCTATGACCCTAACCACCCACTGTTAGATCAAACCTTGTTCCTGGCCAGTAGGAGCCACGTCAAAATATCCCTAGCTGCCTGAGGCCAGGTCATCGGGGAGTAGCCTTTGCCTCAGGAGTCTACACAACTCTCTGCACTTCTGACCTGGCCTCTCTTTTCTCTCTCTCTCTCCTTCCGTTGCTTCCTGGTACTAGGTCACAAGCTAGAAGAACTATATTCTTATCTTTCATTGACTGCCTGTGCAGTCTTTCTCTGTCACCCAGCCACCCAGTGCTGGGTCTTTACAAATTGACTGCATGTGTAGCCTTCTTCTGCCCACCAGCCACCCAGAGCTGGTTCCTTATGACTACCTGCACAGCCCTCCTCTGAATTAGCCACACTGAGCTAAGTTAAAATCCCATTGCCCCTTGTGGGTTCATTAATTCTCTATATCGCCTCACAAAATTCAGAGACTATTACCTGTACTTACAGTTACCCATTTATTATAACCAGAAAGGATACAAAAGAAGAGACACATCAGACAAGGTTTGGGAGAGTTCCCAGCATAGGGCATCCACAGTCCTCAGAGAGGTGCCACCCTCTCCTGTTCATGTATGTTCTCACCAATCCAGGAGGTCCCAAAGAGAGGCCTCCAGGGCCCAGAGTTCCTTAGTCATTGCGACCTTGATGAATATGCATGACTGGGGCCTTAATGCGTAGTTATGATTGATCCAATCAATGAATATGCATGACTGCATCATCCCCTTCTTTCCTGAAGTTAGTTTGCCAGGTGTGGGGTCTGTGTAGCCTTAACTTTTTAAAAAAAAAAAAAAACTTATTTACATGTGTCTAAATATTGCCGGGTTATTTTATAAAACAAAGGCCCCTTGATTGTTGGCAATTTCCAAGACACCAGGGACAGAAAGCTAAACCAGTTTCTCTGTCTCTGTCATGGATTGAATTATGTCCCCCTCAAAATGTGTGTATCAACTTGGTTAGGCCATGATTCCCAGTATTGTGTGGTTGTCCTCCATTTTGTGGTTGTAATTTTATGTTGAGAGGATTAGGGTGGGATTGTAACACCACCCTTACTCAGGTCACCTCCTTGATCCAAGGTAAAGGGAGTTTCCCTGGGGTGTGGCCTGCACCACCTTTTTATCTCTCAAGAGATGAAAGGAAAGGGAAGTAAGCAGAGAGTGGGGGACCTCATATCAAGAAAGTAGCACTAGGAGCAGAGCTTTTGGACTTGGGAACCCTGCGCCTGAGGAGCTCTTTGGCCAGGGAAAGATGGGTGATGACAAGGACTCTTGCTCCAGAGCTGACAGAGAGAGAAAGCCTTCCCCTGGAGCCGATACCCTGAATTTGGACTTGTAACCTCCTAGACTGTTAGAGAATAAATTTCTATTTGTAAAAGCCATCCACTTGTGGTATTTCTGTTATAGCAACACTAGATGACTAAAACAGTCACACATACCCTCCCACACAAATTAGTTTTCTTCTGCTTTATCATACAAACCCTGTGTGTCTAAGGTACGTAGCACCATTGACCCATTTATGCATTTTCAATTATTTATAATAATGGCCAATTAATTTAACAAGTATTTGTTTAGAACCAGCTGTGTGCCTAGAGCCGTTGAGTCTGTGGCCAGGGACAGCCTGATGACTAGGTGGGGTGTGTGGCTATTACAGCAGCTATGCAAGGTGTCTGTTTTCTCCCGCCCCACTTGCTAAGAAGAGCTCTCCTCCCTCTTTTTATGACTCCTGAAAAGCCTCCATTGGAGGTTCTTGCCTTTGACTTTTCAAACTTTCTCACTAAAATTCAAAGGCATCAATTAATTTAACAATTATTTCTTTAGAACTAACTGCGTACCTTCTCCGTTTTTGTGAGTTTACTCCCAAGGAAGGAAGATTATGTAGAAATCCAGGGTAGATTTGGATGAAGGCAGGGGGCTGGGATGAAGGAGAAGGACCAATGCGGAGGTGGGCCTGTGCCAGTTATTGAGGGGCTGAAATGACTTGCACTCTATTCTCCGGGTTTTGGGCCGGTAGCCCTGGCCTAGAGATGCCTGTTATAGCCTGTCCATGGATGCAGGGGGTACTTTTGTCTAGAAAAGAGGAGGATTCAGGTCTATGCTCCCTGGTAAAGACCAGCTGATATGACAACCAGATACAGGATAAGGTAAAGGGCATGGAGCAGGTGAAGGCACAGTGAGTCAGGACCCAGCTGCGACACAGTGCGACTCCCACAGACACTGAGTTTGGGGGGATGGAGTGAAAACAACAATTTCAAACAGCAACCACAAAACTCAGGAAAAGAGCTCTTTAGCTGAAGATGAACTTGAGAGTTTTCCTAAATTTGGTGGGTGCGAGGGGTTATATTAGCTCTGGGGCTGCTACAAGTAAGTTGTTGTGCAAGCAAAAAAACCATGTAAGAAAATGAAGGCAAGAGATAATTCAGGGAAAGTGATGAAGAAAGAGTCTAACCTATACTAAGAGGCCAGTCTGGTCAAAAAAATATACCAAGAAAGCTTCAAAGAGACTAGCAATGAAATGAATGATGACATGAATACTGATTCATTACTATTTGTATGTAAGGTATTCAGCTAAACACTTGACATGAATGAAGTCACTCAATCGTAATAACATCTGTATGAAATAGGTACTATTACTATCTCCACTTTACAGATGAGGAAACTGAGGCACAGACAGGTTAAAGTGCTTAACTAAGGTTAGCGATGAGGCCAGAGTTCAGATGCAGACCCTGGCTCCAGAATCCACTCTCTTAAGCACTTGTGTCCTCTCTAAGCAGGGAGCCAAGAACTTGGAAAAATTTACATGAGGCGCTGGCTGGAGAAACGGGGTTGGATCTCCTAGACTGGTGCATAAATGTTGGTGCGTCTGTGAATATACGCTTCAATCTGAGGAGTACGGGAACATGGTATTGGTCCTTTTCTAATGAGATCTACAACCTTAAATAGGTAAAAATCCCATAAGGTTGGAGGTGATCCCTGGACACTGGCCACCCAGCTAGTGCTGGGCTTCTGGGCAGCCTGTTGGGCTACAGGGCTGAGTGAAGCTGATTGGCTGGGCTGAGGTTGATTTGTGCTGTCAGGGAAGACTGCCTGTTATCTCCAGTTGTATCTCCTAGGAGGAGTGTTTTCCAGGGGCTGAGCTGTCTGTCCTCGTGGGACCTCTGGGCTGGTAGGGCTCATCCCTTGGTAAGCATTTCATTTGCCAGCCATGGCTTGGCATGTACTCACTAGAAGATGAAGCTTGTTAAGACAGAAAAGTGGTCTCCACACTGGACCATTTTTTTCTAAGTGCCATTATCCATGACTTCTACTGAAGAAAAAGAGAGGCAAAATCTTTACATTCTGGGCAAACTATTTTGCAGTTTTCTGGTAACATTGATTAGAGCTTATCTAACTTCATAACAGATCTATCTTATCCATAAGATAAAATGTAGCTTGAAAATCATAAGAGACGCTGAGGCTGCGGAGGGAGGCATCGTTCTTATTTCCAGATAATGTTTTGTATCATGATAAGTCACTTTTTCCAGATGACTTAGACTAAGCAGAGGTTCTCTCTGTGAAGATCATTGTTTTCACTGGTCTTGAGCGGTGAAGAAATGTGTAAGTTTTTTTCTGCCTTAAAGAATAATGGATCAGGCACAACAAATGTATTAGAGTCATCTGATTGGTATCTGAAAAAACATATCGTTGTGTTCTTATAGACATTAGCATAAAAAATTCAACTCTCTTAACCTTAGATTTTGGGGCAAGAGATATGAAAGTACCCTCCCCACCAAAAAGACACAGTTTACAACAAAATGTGATATCAGTGTTGTATCTATTCATGTCCTTTGGTTATTTCAGTTTCCATTACCTTATCTGGAGGGGACAGTGGAGAGCACTCTTGGAGAAGAGTAAGATGCCCTGGCCTTGAATCCTACCTCTTCCACAAGTCACAACTTCAAGTTTCAAATCTTCAGTATCCTTACTGAATTTTTGGTCTGCCTGATTTATCAATTACGTATTTCTGTATTTCTTTATAGTTCTGGCAATTTTTGCCCAATGTATATATATTTCTTAGTATTTTATTGTGTTTTGGTGAAACTTCACACAGGAAATCAGGTTTTCATTGAACAATTTCTATACATATTGTTCAGTGACATTGGTTACATTCTTCACAATGTATCAGCGTTCTCATTATTTTCATTTTGGTTGTTACGTTTCCATCAATCTAGTTCACCTGTCTCCTCTGGCCTTCTCATCTTTGGTCTAGGGTACATGTTTACCATTTGGTTTCATCTGGACAGTATTTTGAGGGGCACAGTACTCACAGGTGATGTTATTTATTTTATGGGCCAATCTGTCATTTGGCTGAAAGGCGGCCTCTGGGAGTGGTTTGAGTTCCAGGTTTAATGAGAATCTCAGGGCTATAGTCTCAGGGGTTCATCTAGTCTCTACCAGTCCAGTAAGTATTTTGCCCAATGTATTTTGAGGCTATATTATGAGGTGTGTTCAAGTTTAGGGTTGTTATATCTTCCTGGTGATCTGAACCTATCATTTTGTAGTGACCTCCTTTGTCTCTAGTAATTCTATTTGTCTTAAAATCTATTTTGTCTGATACTGATAAAGCTACTCCAATTATTTACTTTTAGTTTGTTTGCTGATTGAATTATTTGCCTATTATATCAGTATTTGCATATTATATCTTTTTCCATCCTTTTACTTTCAAAATTTTATAGCCTTATGTTTTAGTGTGTCTCTTGCGATCAGTAAATAACTGGGTTTTTGCTTTTTAAATTTAGTCTTATCAAAGTCTAAAGTTAATCCTTTATCCCAAACATTATAAGAACCTTAAAATGTTTTAACTCCCATCATGCTTCCTGACTTATGTGCTATTTTTATCTTGCAGTTGCTGGAATTGTTTGTGGCTGAAGGCTCTCAACAGACTCCCTCACTGAGAATTGTCCTCAGCTGAAGAGAATGGCCTTGCCCAAAGTCATATCCCTTCTCTGGCAGCAGTTCATATCCAAGACTAGTCAGTGTGTGTATGTGTGCACGTGGGGAGGTAAAGGCTCTCTTATCTAAAGGTGGGATAACACTGAAAAGCTGTCTCAGCTCCAGAGCTCCTGTGGGATCAGCTGATGTCTTTTTGTGAGTGCTTCACAATTTGACTTCTTCCAAGTAGCCAATTCTACTTCCTCTACTCTCCCACAGGTGTTGCGCCCTAGAGCACTCTCCCCAAAACCTTCTGCATGCAAATCTCAGACTCATAATCATTTCCTAGGGAACCTGACTTAGGTGAATTGTTCATAGCCACTGTTTGTTTAGACTTACCTACATATTTTCTATTTTATTTGCTAGTAATTCCTTCTTGCATCCGGGATCAATTTCCTTCTGTTTGAACTTAGATTTCTTTTAGTGAGAGTCTGTTGAGTGAAAGTCTTAATCTTGCTTTGTTCTGAATGGTAGTTTTAATGAGTATAGAATTCCAGTTTGACAGATATTTTCTTGCAGCTCATTGAAGATATTATTCTACTATTTTCTGAATTCCATTGTTGCGATTGCAGGTTCAGCTGTCAGATGAACTGTCACTCCTTGGAAGCTAAGCTGTCTTTTGTCTTTGGCTGCTTTTCAGATCTGTTTGTTTTTGATATTCTGCAGTATCATCATAGTGTGTCTCAGGGAGGATTTATTCTTAGTTAATTTACTTGGGATTCATTGAGCTTCTTAAATTTGTGGATTGGTATCTTTCATCAGTTTTAGAATATTCTCAACTGTTAGCTCGTCAAATATTATCTTTATTTTATTCTCCCTTTTTCTCCTTCAAGAACTCTGATTAGATATGTGTAATCCTCACTCTATCCTTTGTCTTTTCTTAATCTTTCTGTCATATTTTCCATCCCATTATCTCTCTATAATACCTATAGAATAATTTCTTTATATACGTTTTCCAGTTGACTAATGTTCTATTAAGCTCTTTCTAATCTTCTGTTAAGCCTGCCCACTGAGTTTCAAATTTTTGTGTTTTTTATTTCTTAAAATTTTATGTATTTTTCTAATCTGCTTGACTATTTTTGTAGTCTCTTGTTCTTAACTAATTTTCAACACTTTTTAAAATTTCTTTAAGCACATTAAGCACTTATTTTATATTTTGTGTTTGGCAATTTTGATATCTGCTTTTGCTGTAGGTCTGATTCTGCTGGTTCTTGCTCCAGGGGATTAATTTCCTTATGTGATTTTGATTTTTGTTGTCGAACACATATTTTTTGGAATTTATCAGTGGGAATTATTTGAGACTGGGTTGAGGGTGGGTTACCTCAGACAGAATTTACGCTTGCTTCTGCCAGGTGTCTGGGACACTACCAATTTGGGGGCACTTCAATTCCAGGTGTGGAGTTTTTTGAACTACTCATATTGTCTAAATTCTAGCTGCAAATCTATGTGAGGGCCAGTTTCTGATTAAGGACTACCAAGGGGGATTTTTTTTTTCTTATTTCTGATCACTGCCAAGTTTCAAGGCAGGCAATAATCCCTAGGTTTTGGCTTTCTCCCAATTCACTCTATACTTAAGAGATTGTGAAAAACAAAGGTTATGTTCACCTTCTGGCAAATGCTTGAAAGTGCTGGTGAGATTTGGCACATGCTGGTGAAAGCCAGCTTCTGCTTATCTCTCTGAGTTCTTGCTTTTACTTAGTTTTTGGCTTCTAAGTATTTCTCACTTGCTAAGTCATTGGTGAATTTAAGCAATGTGTTTTATATTATAGCTAGCACTTTTAGTTGTTTCGGCAGAAGCATTCATCAAAATACTGAGCCCATCCAACTGCTAAAGATGAAAGTCTCCTGAGCCTCAGTTTTCACTTCTGTAAAATGGTAGTGATGATAATATCCGTCAAAATGGGATTGTTGAAAGGATTAAATGAGACAATGCACACATATTTCTTACAAATAAAAATTTCCCTAGCTGTGTTCACTGAATTAGATATCTCCCCTTTTCAGGTTCCCCACAAGATTCTGTAATCAAATAACTTTGGGAAGTGCTGGTTACTGCAGACTCTCTTGAAAAAGCCACAAAGCTCATCAATATAATGAAAGCTCTGAGATATCCTGCAGTATTTTCCACACTTATATGTCCTCTGAACAGTGTTGGTCATGAACACCTCTTAACAGCTCAAATTTCATGAAATACAGTTTGGGAATGTTGAGGTAAAACATTGAATAAAATATTTTATTAAGTGAGAAAGGAGTATCTTCCCCACAAACAGGCCAGGAAGGAACCATGGCTCACAAATGCCTAGTTCTAGACTGCTGGAATTTAGACCTGCTCCCAGGGTGGTACCTCCACTTCCTTTGTTGTGAGGTTGTAAAAAGAGAAGTATACACTGTGTATATGTAGCCTTTCATGTTGAATCTGTGTTGCATGTGAAGCTGTCCTTCTGGGTGGGGACACGGCGCTTCCTTCTCCCACAAAGGAGTATTGTTTAGGTTTAAGGGCTTTTATTTTAAGTTTGTAGTTGGTGATTCTGAGGAAATAGACTTGATGGTAATGCATATTTGATTTTGGAGACTTTACCTCAGCAGAGTATCTTCTCCAAAGAGGTCAGGGTGGAGCAGAGCATCTATAATTTCTTAAGATTTTCTTGATGTTGAGATCCTAAATGATCATATTTCATAAAAGAACATTTTGGATGTCACCACGCTCATAGTACTTTTTTTTTTTTTTTTTTTTTGAGAGAAATGAGAATTCTTTTAAGGGAGGGATAGAAGGTTTGTCTTAACTGTTTGGCGGAATGGGGATACAGGACAGTTTTCCTACCAGAGGAGTGGAAATGTATATTTCTACATGTTTGATGCATTGCATTGGGCAAATCTGCTGCAAAAGACCTCATTAAAGTGTTGAAAAGCAAAGATGTCACTTTCAAGACTAAGGTGCTCCTGACTCAAGCCATGGTATTTTCAATCGCATCAAATGCATGCAAAAGCTGGACAATGAATAAGAAAGACAGAAGAAGAATAGATGTCTTTAAGTTGAGGTGTTGGCAAAGAATATTGACTCTACCATGGACTACCAAAATGATGAACAAATCTGTCTTGGCAGAAGTACAACCAGACTGCTCCTTAGAAGCGAGGATGGCAAGACTACATTTTACATACTTTGGACATGTTGTCAGGCAGGATCATTCTCTGGAGAAGGACATCATAATTGCTAAAGTAGAGGGCCAGTGAAAAAGAAGAAGACCCTCAAGGAGATGGATTGACACATGGCTGCTACAATGGGCTTCAAGCATAACAACGATTGTGAGGGTGGCACAAGATTGGGCAGTGTTTCATTCTGTGGTACATAGGGTCGCTATGAGTTGGAGCCAACTCAGCACCACCTAACAACAGCAACAACATGTTTGTAACACATGGGGTTGCCATGAGTTGGAATCTGCTCAATGGCAACTAAGAACAATAACATGTTTGTAAAGGTGGCTTAAGTTCTTTAATCCGTTTTACCAAGAGGCTGTAGGAACCCTGTCTCTATTTCCTTGATCAGTGAATGAATATTTTTAAAGTGCTGTTCCCCATGCAATCTAGGAGCAAACAACTTCTTGAATCAAGACTGGTCTTACTGAAAACAAAGGCTGAGGCTTCTGTTTTCTCTGGAGATACAATTGTTAGTTGTGGTCTACCTGGTTCAGAGGGACTGGTGCTGTTGGTTGACAATGCAGGTTTCTAGATCCTACACAAGACCTACCCAGAGCATCTGCATTGTTATTTCCCCATGTGATTATCATGCACATTAAAGTTTTAGAACCTTGGGGTTAGAGTGAGTTCTGAAGTAGGTGTTAGAGTTCTCTGTAAGAGGAACCTCGTGTGTGATCACTAGAAATGGCTATTTGTGGCTTAAATAGTTTTGCTTGATTTTTAATATAAGAAAACAAAATACCCCCCTTCTGTAAGCGTCGATATTCTCTAAATGTCCACTCATTCTTTAGTTTTCACACTTACAGTCTGACTGACACACTCCCTTGTATGACCTTTGGATTCTGCCTGACCGGTTTGTTTGATGACACTGGGTTGATAATAGACTAGGAACAAACAAATGTAATTACTAGAGACCTTACATTTCTATTTAATGGTTGCCATAGTTTTCAAAGCTAAATTCACAAACACATTATTCACTGGATCCTTCCTACAAATCTGTGAGGGAGGCAGAGTAAGTATTAATAATCCTATTTTACAAAAGTGGAGGGACTTCCGGCCAACATGGCACCATAGACAGAAGCACCATGCTGTCCCTCCACAGCAAAGACCCGAAAAACTAATCAAAACAGAGACAAACGTCAATCCAAGAAACCAGAGTGTCAAATAAAGAGATAGAGAACCCCGCCAAGCACTGAATGGAATAAGAAACTGACAGAGATCAGAGAGTGAGAAGAGATATGTTCAGAGCTCCCCTGTCAGCTAAAGCATCACAGATTCATCATCTTGGACTCCTGATGGAGATTAGTGTCTCCCAGCAGGAGACAGAGCACTTGGTAACCAGCAATACACACTTTCCCACCCCCCCATGCTCTTCCTGCTGCTCTATCTCCATGCTTCCTGGCTGGCAGTGGTGGCTTGGCCAGCTAGGAAGTGCAGCATCCGTGCTGCCTGGATTTGCCCCACTCACATCGGAGATCGATGGACAGGGAGTACAGGAAAGCAGCTTCACAAAGTTCCAAGCAGGAGACAGAGCACCGGGTAACCAGTGATATATGCTTTCCTAACCCCGCCCTTCTTTCCTCCTCCCTTGGCTTCCTCTGCTTCCTGCTAGCCACAGTCTCTTGGCTGGGAGGCAACTGCTTTGGCCCCGGGCCACTTGGATTCATCCCCTCCACACTGGCCAGCTCCCTGGGTGCCATTTGTCTGATGCTGATGTTGCTTTTCTCCATTTCTTTTGGTTTCTTCCACGCCTCCTTTCTCTTGAACACCTGGCTCTGTGTGCCATCTTTGCTTCTTCTTGAAAGGCTGTGAAGCACCACTTGACCGGGGAACCACTCGTCCGGCCCATGACACCATGCTGGTGGGATCCCTGGGACTTTTTTTTTTTTTTTGCTTTGTTTTGTTTGTTTTCTTCTTCTTTTCATGATTTGGGAACCCTTTCTAGCCAGGTTGCACTGCACGGCTTAGAAGCCACTTCTCCAGTCTGCACAGCCACGTTAGTGGGATCTGTGAGGCAGTTTTCTCCCTCTGTTTTCCTTTCTGTCTTTCTTCATTTCTCAGTTCTCATCTCTCTATACTTACCTTCTTTTCCTGTCTTCTGAATACCTGGTGTTGTGTGACATCTATACCCCATTTAGCCAGGCTATACTGTGGAGCCTGGGAGCCACTTCCCTGATCTTTGCAGCTGCACTGGTGGGACACCTGGGGGCTTTACTTTTCTTCCCTTTTTTCCAAATTTTTATGTAGTTTTTTTTTATTTTTCCCTTTTGTTTTTTTCATTTCTCCACTCCAATTGCAAGCTCTCTTAGCACTCATTTTCTTGTTTGTTTGTTTTTGGCTCCTGTTTCTCTCTCCTCTCTCTCCTCTTTCCCATATTCATATTAGCTCCCACATCACAGACTCCTTCCTCCTTCCTGCCTACCTGCACCATGTGCTAAACCTTACACCCCCAAGCAGTATAGGCATGGCCTACCAGAACCTGCCCAGCACTGATTCCCAGCCAGCCCTGCCAGCCCTAGTATGTGCCACAAATGACCCATCCCAGACCCTTCCCTTCAGCTGGACCTGGGCTGCTGCAGCATAGCTGAGCAACTGGCCCTGCCCATTGGACAAGAAGATGAAAAGTATCGTGACCACAGATGAGTAAACAACAAAGAATGTACAGCCTGCCTGCTCAAACATAAGTAAATAAAACAAAAAGCAGGACAAAACAAACAGATCTACAATCAATAAATGAAGAAAATAAATACTGAATGTTCCAAAGACGGAAGACAATATTAAAACATATAAAAAAACAAGACAGGATGGTTCCAGTAGGCATCCCAAATAAAACACCAGATGACATTCCAGTAGAAGAAAAGGCACTAGAACTACCTGACAGGGAATTCAAATCACTAATATTCAAAGCTATCCAAGAGTTGAAGCAAAAAGCAGACAAAAATGAGGAAAAAATGGAAAATTTATGGAAAAGGCAGACAAATCCACGAAAAATACAGACAAAAAAGAATGGAAGAGTTCAGGAAAATAATACAGGAACAAAATGCCAAAATAAATTCACAACTAGAAATCATACAAAAACAACAGTTAGAAATCCAAAAGACAAACAACAAGATCTCAGAAATGGACAATGTCATAGAAGGGCTGAGGAGCAGGTTTGAAATGATGGAAGACAGGGTTAGCAAAATTGAAGACAAATACTTGGATACAACTCTAAAAAAAAAATCAGAAACATTAGCCATACAACTTGAACAAATAGAAAGAGAATAGCAAAAAAAGTTCACAGCCACCAGAAGAAAGGAAATAATAAAATCAGAGCAGAAATAAATGCAATAGAGAATTAAAAAACAATAGAAGGAATAAACAAAACCAGAAGTTGGTTCTCTGAAAGAATCAACAAAATTGACAAACCACTGGCCAAACCGACAAAAGAAAAACAGGAGAGGGTGTAAATAACCCAAATAAAAAATGAAATGGGGGACATTACAAGATACCCAACTGAAATAAAAAGGATCATACAGAGTATTATGAAAAACTGTACTCCAACAAATTTGAAAACCTAGAGGAAACGGGCCAATTTCTAGAAACACACTACCTACTCAAACTAACACAAAATGATGTTGAAAATCTGAACAAACCAATAACAAGAGATTGAAAAGCAATTAAAAAACTCCCAATGAAAAAAAGCCCTGGCCCAGATGGCTTCACTGGAGAATTCTACCAACATTTAGAGAAGAGCTTAAACCAGTAGTACTCAAACCATTTCAGAACATAGAAAAGGAAGTGATACTTCCAAATTCATTCTATGAAGCCAGCATAACCCTGATACCAAAACCAGGCAAAGACACCAAAAAAAAGAAAATAAAATTACAGAGCAATATCTCTCATGAATATAGATGCAAAAATTCTAAACAAAATTCTAGCCAATAGAATTCAGCATCATATCAAAAAATAATACACCACAGCCAAGTAGGATTCATATCAGGTATGCAAGATGGTTCAACATTACAAAATTGATCAACGTAATCCACCATATAAATAAAAGGAAAGAAAAAAATCACATGATCATCTCAATCTATGCAGAAAAGGCATTTGACAAAGTCCAACACCCATTCCTGATAAAAACTCTCAATAAAATAGGCATAGAAGGAAAATTTCTAAACATAATAAAGGGCATCTATGCAAAACTAACAGCCAACATCATTCTTAATGGAGAGAGGCTGAAAACATTTGCCTTAAGAACAGGAACAAGACAAGGATGCCCTTATCACCACTCCTATTTAACGTTGTTTTCGAAGTCCTAGCTAGAGCAACAAGGCAAGAAACAGAAATAAAGGGCATCCAAATTGGTAATGAAGAATTTAAACTGTCCCTATTTGCAGATGATATAATACTGTACATAGAAAACCCAAAAGAATCCATGAGAAAACTACTGGAACAAATAGAAACATTCAGCAGAGTAGCAGGATATAAGATAAACATGCAAAAATCAGTTGGATCCCAAAACACCAATAAAGAGAATGATGAAAAGGAAATCACGAAAACAATACCATTTATAATAGCCCCTAAAAAAAACAAAATGAAACAAAACGAAAACCAAAAAACCTCCAAAAACCTAGGAATGAATCTAAGCAGGGATGTAAAGGACCTATACAAAAAAACAACAACAAAAAACAAAACAAAACAAAAAAACAGCTACAAAACACCACTGCAAGAAACCAAAAGAGATCTACGTAAATGGAAAAACACACCATGGTCATGGATAGGTAGACTCAACATTGTGAAAACAACAATTCTATCCAAAGCGTTTACAAACACAATGTGATGCTGATCCAAATACCAACAACATTCTTTAAAGAGATGGAAAAACTTATCATTAACTTTATATGGAAAGGGAAGAAGTCTTGGATAAGTAAAGAACTATTGAAGAAGAATAAAGTAGGAGGACTCACACTGACCTCAGAACCTACTATGCAGCTACAGTAGTCAAAACAGCCTGGTACTGGTACAATGACAGATACACTGACCAATGGAACAGAATCGAGAACCCAGATGTAAATCCATCCACCTATGGTCACCTGATCTTTGTCAAGGGCCCAAAGTCCATCGACTGAGGAAAAGACAGTCTTCTTAACAAATGGTGCAGGCAAAACTGGATGTCTATCTGCAAAAAAATTGAAACAGGTCCCATTCCTCACGCCATATACAAAAACTAATTCAAAATGGATCAAAGACCTAAATATAAAGCCCATAGAAGAAAAAACAGGATCAATGCTAGGGGTCCTAATATACAGCATTAACAGTAGACAAACCACGACCAACAATACACAAACTCCAGAAGATAAGCTAGATAAATGGGATCTTCTAAAAATTAAACACTTATACTCATCAAAAGACTTCATCAAAAAAGTAAAAAGAGCACCTACAGACTGGGAAAATAATTTTTGGCTATTAATAATCGGACAAAGTTCTGGTCTCTAAAATCTACAAGAAAATCCAACACCTCTACAACAAAAAGACAAATAATCCAATTTAAAAATGGGCAAAGGAAAATGAACAGACACTTCACCAAAAAAGACATTCAAGTGGCCAATAGACACATGAGGAAATGCTTGTGATCACTAGCCATTAGAGAAATGCAAGTCAAAACCACAATGAGATACCATCTCACCCCGGCATTACTGGCACAAATTAATAAAACAGGAAATAGCAAATATTTGGAGAGGCTGTGGGGAGATCGGAACTCTTATGCACTACTGGTGGGAAAGCAAAATGATACAACCATTTTGGAAAACAACATGGTGCTTCCTTAGAAAACTAGAAATAGAAATACCGTAGGATCCAGCAATCCTACTTCTAGGAATATATCCTAAAAGCTGTCACACAAATAGACATATGCACACCCTTGTTCATTGCAGCATTGTTCACGATAGCAAAAAGATGAAAGCAATGTAGATGCCCATCAACAGATGAATGGATAAGCAAACTGTAGTATATACAGACAATAAAGTATTACCCAAAGATAAAGAACAATGATGGATCTGTGAAGTATCTCAAACATGGATGCATCTGGAGGGCATTAGGCTGAGTGAAATAAGTCAATCGCAAAAGGACAAATATTGTGTGAGACCACTACCATAAAAACTAATGAAAAGGTTTATACACACGAAAAGCAATCTTTGATGGTTATGAGGGAGGTGAGGGGTGGGGATGAAAAAACACTAAATGGACAAGTGGTGCCTTTGGTGAAGGGTAAGGCAGTACACAATACGGAGGAAGCCAGCACAATTTGTGCAAGGCAAGGTCATGGAAGCTCCATAGACACATCCAAACTCCCCGAGGGGCTGAATTGCTGGGCTGAGGGCTGTGGAGACCACGGGCCGGGAACATCTAGCTGAATTGGGGTAACATAGTTTATAAAGAAAATATTCTACATTCTACTTTGGTGAGTAGCAACTGGGGTATTAAATGCCTGTGGGTGGCCATTTAGGATACTCCACTGGTCTCACCCCTTCAGGAGCAAGGAAGAATGAAGAAAGCTAAAGATACCAGGGAAAGATTAGTCCAAAGGACTAATGGACCACATCTTCCACAGCCTCCACCAGACTGGGTCCAGTACAATGAAATGGTGCCCCGCTCCCACCACTGACTGATCTGACAGGGATCACAATAGAGGGTCCTGGACAGAGATGGAGAAAAATGTAGAACAAAATTCTAACTCAAAAAGAAAGACCGGATTTGGTGGCCTGACAGACTGGAGAAACCCTGAGAGTATGGCCCCTGAACACCCTTTCAGCTCAGTAATAAAGTCACTGCTGAGGCTCACCCTTCAGCCAGAGTGGACAGGGACATAAAACAAGACTAGATGGGCACAGCAGCCCAGAGGCAAGGACTAGAAGACATGAGGGGACAGGAAAGCCGGTAATAGGGAACCCAAGGTTGACGAGGGAGAGTGTTGACATATTGTGGTGTTAACCAATGTCATAAAACAATATGTGTACTAACTGTTAATGAGAAACTAGTTTGTTCTGTAAACCTTCATCTAAAGTACAATCAAAAAAAAAAAAGTGGAAACAGGCTCAGATAGGTTAACTGACTTGTTCAAGTTTGTGAATGTAGAAAGCGGTGGAGCCAGATTTAGAATCCAAGGATTCTTGCCTGCCCACCCGCCGTTTTACCTTGCCCAGCTCCGACTAACTCTCATTGCCTCCTTCTTTCCCTCCCTTTCTTCCTTGAATTTATCAGAGTCCATTCTGCTAATCAAGGCTGACCAAGTGGCCTCTTTGTGCTGCCCTGTCCTGGCCACTGTAAACATAAGAATATTTTCACCCTAAAACACTGTGGTAATTTCTTGTTTTTCTAACCTGAATGCCAGCAAGCCCTTACCAACTGTGTACACTTAATGTGCCTGGATCTTTATAGGAAGAGAAATGTGGTAGAAACTTGGAGGAATGTTTTGCTTAATTAGGCTGTTCTGTGAACATATCTTCACTTTACTGGTCAGAATCTAAGTCTTGGCTTTGTTAAGCTACAAATAACTTATACTAATAATCGTGCATCTGGAGGTGGAGTGCACCTGTTCTTTTTTTTTTTTTCTTTTTCCTTTTTCTCTTACCAGGACACATAGACCTACCCACAAAAAGGGACCCAGGCTCTATGCAGTTTAGAAGAATGGTAAGGAAAGATGTTTGCATAATTTGAATCCTCAGGCATTTTTAACTGAAATAATGAGAGAGATTGCTGTTTTGCTTACTCAGCACAGAGAAGGCTTTTCCAATTCTACAGTTAATTTGATCAGTCCAGATAGCCCATTCCCCAAAACCCATCTAGCACTAAATCCAAAAGTACTGTCTAAACTACAGAATTATTCAGATAACTATTTACAACCTCTCCATCTTTGGAGTCTATACGCACAGAAGACTTTTTTTCTTCTTCTATTATTCATATAATATTTAAAAGTCTTCACATTGCTTATCATCCACCCATATTTTGTGCAAACGGTTAATGTACTTGACTGTTAACCAAAAGATTGGAGAGTCAAGTCCACCTAGAGGTGCCACAGAAGAAAGGCCTGGCAATCTAATTCTAAAAAATCAGCATTGAAAACCCTATGAAACACAGTTCTACTCTGACACAGATAGATTCACCATGAGTCAGAATCGATTTGTTGGCAACTGATTGGTTTTTGATAGGGCTTTAGGCATGACGACTAATCACACAGAACACAGAGGTAGTAGGTTTGTCCTGCCTTCAAAGAGCTTCCAGGCATTATTATGCTATTTTGTGAGTTTTTCCTTCAAAACTACTGTTTTCTCCTTTCCCAGCAGTAGCCAAGAGGGCACTTCTTAGTGACCCCTCTTTAAATCTCTGACCAGAAGGTCCTCAAGGTAAACCATAACATACTTCCTCCTGACTGCGAGTAAGAGAGAGCAGTCCTGGCTGGCCAGCGGCCCGCTAAAGTGATTTTCCTGTTCTGTGTCTGCACACAGAGCCCAGAGCATGAGCCGAGCAACAGCTGGGTCTAAAAATAAGCCAGCAGCCACATTCCAGCTGCCCTATTGTGGCCCGTGTCACTCCCTGCAACATTTCAGCAGGAGCACGGCTTAGTTTGTACCTGCTAGCCCCTACGGGCAATTCTTTTTGTTGAGTTTCTTACACAAGTCATGGCATGCAGGAAAATCATTGCCAGGAAATCTGGGCTGGTTTGGTGGAATCCTAACCAGAGACAGTGCTGCGTTTGTCAACCCTTATTCAGGAGAAAAGGGGAAAGTCAGCCTTTTCTTGGGTTATCTTACTAGACATATTCCGTGGAAGCTTCCGAGGCTAATTGTGGTGAAAATGTGCCAGGTAGACCTCTTTCATGCCAACCATAATTAATAGTATTATGGTCTTCAAGGCCATAATGTTCATCAGTTATTAATTAGCAATTCATTTTGTTGAATAAATATTACTTATGATTGATGATAGAACTTGTAATTGGGCACTAGAAGTGGCCCTCCTGGGACTGGCCTACCAGCAAGTATTAGCGATGACACAGTAACAGCAAACACAGAGGATAGTCCAGGAAAAGCCAGGTTAAACAACTGTGACACAGACAAGGTGTTCCTTCTCAGTAGGAGAAAAGTCAGTCTTGAGGGTCAGATGTGTATCCTGAGTGCGTTAATTATTTCTGGCCACACAGCATCGGGATTTTCTATTTCCTCGTAAACTTGCAATCGGCTACGCCCCCCACTTTTTTTTTCAAAAAGCAAATTGTTCTCTGCCAGGCGATTCTATTGACTTTGAATTACTCTCGTGATAGGTCTTTTCGAGGTATTGTTACTACGCATGTACAAAGGCTTGAGGGGAAAAAAAAGTGATTTTCCAAAAGGTAATGATTGAATTTTTTGTTTTGAATGATTCCTTAGATTGAATTCACTTTGGATTAACAGATTTTCCTGCCCAATTGATTTTCTGGCATCCATGAAGTGGTCCAGCAGAGATAAAATGGGGGTTCATTTAGTTCATGGCTCTCAGGAAAAACGAGAGCCTGGCAAATGGAACCCGAAACGCTTCTTCCTCGTTTGCTCAGTTAGAGCTGGACAGCCAGGGCCGGTCAGCTGCTGACCAGATGCTGCCTTCAATTAATATTCTAACCCTCAAAGACATTTATCGCTCACTCTAGAAAGCAGAGCAGCTGAGTAATAAAGGGAACCACTAAAACCGACTTTTTTTCAAGAGCATTTATAATGGCTAAATTGCTTGAAATAAATTAGCGCGAAAAATAAACCTAGTTTGTATCCGTAAAACAAATTCCTAATCTTGGGAAAATAGAGAGACAAAGTAGGAGCTTGTATTTAACAAGCGTGTGCAATATGCTTCATTAAGACAGGGCTTTTTTTTTTTTTTTTTTTTTTACCATTTAAAAAGGGTTAATAAACTCCAAGATATCATTGCCAGTTAAACAGGTCCTGTACCGTTTTAACGGAAGTAGGAGGCTACAAAGGAGACAGTTAAAAAGAAACCAAGAGACTGTGTTGTAATGCTAACAGGCAATTAACAAACTCATGGGTGTTAATTATCTTCATACTGTATCATGTTCAATTAGCTTAGTCTCTGCAACAAAGGCAACGATGAACAATTGCTTTGATAGGCGAGCAGCACTTCATTTGTAGTTAATCGGTTTAAGCCCTGCAGTTGCTAGGTTACCTCGGTCTCCAGAGGTGAAAAGCTGTACAGATGCACTATGTTTAAATGACTACAGAGAACTGTTTAAACTCAAACCATGTATAACTCTTTATTGATTTTTCACAGAAGGTCTCAGCTCTGATGATAAGGTTTTGATATATTTTCCTGCTACAGCCAGTTCCTTGGAGTATTCCAGAAAAAAAATCTGTCAATATGCTTCTATTATGATCTCTTGATCTGTGCCTATAAAAACCTTTAGCCGCAGCCCTTATTATAAATAATGGAAGAAGCAATATCTGATTTTTTTTTCTCCACACTGTACTACCTGAAGATTTTTTTTTTCTTCATTGCCTTTGGATCCAAATTACAAGACTTCTTTCTACGCCCATCCTGTAAAATAATAAAGAAGAATTTCTAGCACTAATTAATTTGATTGACTCTCAGCAGGACGGGATCAGCTGTAGCATCATGAACTTTAACAATAACTACCAACTGATGGGCAGTTCACATCAATAAGCCCATCACTAGCCTCTCTCTCACCTGTCACCAGGCGGGGAGTGAGCAATAACCAGCCCCCCACAGATGCTCCCCACTTAGTGCTTTCTGCCCTATTAGCAATTTATAATGGTGATCAAGAAACAGTCAACGGCAAATCAAGGCAACTGTCTGGCTGCCTGTTTAATTGGCCTTGTTTGCTTTTTGATAAATGGCTTGTGACTACTATAGGCCCCTGTATTTTGACTTTTAATAGGCCACAGTGATTAGACTACCAACAGATACTAGGTCAAAACTGAGGAAAGGTGCAAAAAATGTTAATTAATATCAATAATAGGCAATTATTAGTTAGACAGAAGGACCTACTAGCTGCGTGCTCTAATGGTTCAGGGCTAACTGGAAGAGAAACGCTGCCAAATTAGCATAACTGTGTATGCAGACTGCGCGGTGGATCCTAGCAAACATCTGTTACGTTAGTAATTCAAATAGAATTCCTGCCTTCCAAGTGATATTCGCAGAGTCAGCAATCCCTCTTGGCCATTTCAAGGCACTAACAATACCCTAGTGACTGGTGTCCTTCCAAATGGGCTGTGTTTCAAGCTAAGAATTAAATTGCACATTTTCTTGGGGGTTGTGCTGTTGAGGAGCTTAAGGGGGTCACTGTCCTCTGGTCAGCAGAGGTTGGAACAAAAGGGTCTTGCTTGGAGGCCATACTGACCTCAGAGGGAAGTGTAATGTGGGCCCAGCAGGCTCAGGAACAGCCACCAGCTTTCTACGTTCGCTGTTTCATAATTAGCACCGAAAGCATGGCTTTGCCCAACATGTCACTCCCAGTGCTGTATATAATTCTCAAAGCATGATCCTTTGTTAGTCATTCCTTGAAGTCCGTGTGTGTGTGTGTGTGTGTGTGTGTGCTGATAAAGGGCTGAGAGTTTGTTTTGAAGCATAAATAGAGGTAAGGTGGAGTAACAACAGTTAAGACAATGAAATGATAAGAAGGAATCATAAATGGTATTCCCTATACTTGTCATTGATATTAAGGTTATCTTGGGCAGACTCCAGATTATAGTCAAAGAACATTAGAGCACTAAAGGAACTTAGAGATCTTCAAGTCCAAATGGAGCAACTGAGATCCAGAGAGGTCAAGAGACTCATCTCAGGCCACCCGACTGGGTTGGGGCATGGCTGAAACCGACTGGGACTTCTGCTTTCCTGCCCAGCGCCCTTCACCTGACCTTGCTGCCTTCTTCAGGAGCCATGGGTTTCTGCCTGGGGCTTCGCGCCTGGTAGATATTTCCAAAAGACAGGCTTGAAACGTACTCGCAGAATATGTGCAAAAAGAGCTCCCACCACGTAAATGTACAACATTTATGAACTAACATGTTATCAAACATACTTTATTTTAGGATTTTTAAAAACTTGGTTATAAAATTCTAAAACTCACAACATAGTTCTTAATGTATTTCACATTTTAATGTGCGGCACAGGTTTGTTTTTAGAAGGGTGAATTTTAGTCACGTTATTTCTTATTTTGAGCTTGTTTTATACATCTGGCTTGAACCAAACCGGGGAAGGATCTGTGTGCAGTGCCCTTTCCCTTCCCCACCAGAGGACTGACATTTAAGACCCATTTGACTAAACATTTTCAAGATCTTTAAAAAAAAGTGTGTGTGTGAGTGTACACACACAGGGGGACAGAATCTGCTTCTTCAAAGTTTGAAATTGGATGGTGGATTACACCTAACTGGAGTTTTCTCCCTTCCCCTCTCCCTATCTGCCTGCACCCCCCCAATTCCCCACACCAACACAGCTCCATCTTTTTTAATTGCACTGAGCCATTAAGTCTTTTTAGTACCACAGTGTCAAAGAAAATGGGGTTATTTTCCTTCTATATTCCTGCAAAAGTACTTCGACAATCATCTGGTTTTGAGACTATGAGGAAAGTATTATGTCAGTTTTAAAGTTACATTTTCAAATAATTCATTTCTGGGAATAAAATCTTTTAAAATAATGAATCATGAAACTCCCGTTTTTAGTTTTTTTCACGGTTTTACTTAACAAATGTTTGTTGCGCACTGGGCCAGAATGTAAAAGAATTACGAAGATAATCATCAGGATAGCACATTCACGAATTACTTAGCTTCTACTATGTGGAGCTCTTTACTGAGAAATGCATATGCATCAGTTACTTAATTCTCACATCAGCTCAACCAAGTAGCTGTTTTAAATTCCCATTGTACAAATTAAAAAGCCGAGGCGTAGCAAGTTCAAGAGAGTAGAAAGAGGGATAGTTTATATATAAGTTTAAATGCTTAACATTTTGTGATATAAATTGTTGGCCATTTTTAAAGTCTTCAAGAATTCCCCAAATTTATCTGCATTAAAATGCACTTGGTAATATGTTTTTAACTAAAGTTTAAGAAACAACAAACATAATGGTTTACTTTATAATGTCTTTTTCCAGGGTTATCTCCCCTCTCCCCCGAAGTGGGGGCAATGGTGGTTCAGTGGTAGAATTTTCCCCTTCCCTGCGGGAGGCCTGGGTTTGACTCCCAGTCAATGCACCTCATAGGTAGCCACCAACCATGTGTCAGTGGTGATCTGTGTGTTGCTATGATGTTGAACAGATTTCATCAGAGCTTCCAGGCCCAGATGGACTAGGAAGAAAGGCTTGGCTATCTACTTCTGAAAATCAGCCAATGAAAACTCCATGGATCACAAGTGTTCAAAACAACTGATCACTGGGATGGCACAGGACTACACCCTTTTGTTCTGTTGTGCAAGGGATCACCATGCTGGCTTGATGGCAGCTAATAACAACATCTTTGTCAAACAGAGCTTACATAAACATAAATGTTATTGTGAAATTTTAATCTTTGATGTTTCTAGAGAAGAAATTATATATTTTAATAATTAGTATTTTCTTTATCTTATTCCTGTAAGCTCACTGCATTGTAGTACATTTGCTACTTAAGCTATATTCTATTGACTTGAAGATGTTATTGATTATAACATGTACCATTATTTTATTTACCACAAAGAAAGAAAAAAATGCTGCCAATGAAACGATACAACGCTTTCTAATTTTAAATGACTTAGAATTTTTATAATTTTTGAAAGAGCTCATCAAGACATAGATAATCCATAGGTTTTTAAAAAGCATGTGATACTATTGCGTATACTTAAAAATAATATAAGTGAAATAAATTAAGTAAGGTATTCCTAAAACTTCCCATCTGGACTCTAACTGTCTGAATTACTTTTTGACTCAGAGATGTCTACAACCGTGACTTTCCACCCACTATTTTTTTTTTTATTCTTATCTGGTGGTGTAGTGGTTAAGCGCTATGCCTGCTAACCAAGAGGTCGGCAGTTCGAATCCACCAGGCGCGCCTTAGAAACTCTATGGGGCAGTTCTACTTTGTCCTATAGGGTCGCTATGAGTCAGAATTGACTCGACGGCAGCGGGTTTGGTTTTTTTGTTTTTTATATTTTTATCTAGGCCATCAAAAGCATTGGCGATGTAGTATTCCTTTAAAAAGTGCTCCACTATTATCTCTGAGGTTTTCTTCCAAGCCACTATCATCTGTTCTGCAGGTTTTAATGCTGGTGCTTTTAACGTTCTCATATGAGCCAGTGATGACAACTCTGTCAGGACTGCAGCCTGGCTGACAGTGATAGTAAAACACATCTGGATTTCAGAGATGTTGAAATGTGAGAAAAAGGAAGGTACTTCTTAGAATTACATTAGTACACCCATTGTTGTTGGGTTCTGCTGAGTCTATTCCAACATATAGTGATCTCATGTGACACAGTAGAACTGCCCTGTAAGGTTTTCTTAGCTGTAATCTTTACAGAAGCAGATTGCCAGGCCTTTCTCCCATGGAGCCACTGGGTGGGTTCAAATCACCAACCTTTTAGTTAGCAGCGAAGTGCTTAATCGTTGTGCCACCAGGCTCCTCTAGTATACTCACTAGTTATCTGTAATTATCCAAGTATCTGTAAAGTTACATAATTTTACATGAGTATATCTAGATGGTAATTTCTAGCTTATTGAGATGACACGTCACAAATGTTTTTTCACATAGCAGTGTTCACTAACAAGCTGTTGGTGGTGTGTTGATTAAACAACGAATATGGTCAGAAAGCTTGAACATTCTCACATATATGTAAGTGTATATAGTTGGATATGAGACTAGTAAATAGTCTTTGGGGTTTGTGTATTTGTTACTAAGAATGGCCTTTGAGCTTCTTAAGAGCCAAATTCCACATATAGTCAATTATGTTCTTAGTAGTATCAAGATTATCACCATGGCCTATGAAGTGGTGAAATTCTCTCTAGCTTGTTGGAACCAGAACCACCTGGAAAACATCCGCGAGAAGTCTGGAAAGCTGAAGTCATGGACTTGAGTGCCAAAGTGTCTGTCTGCAAGGGAGATGGCCCTAATTCTGATTGGCACCTATGGGCCTGATGTGGGCTGCAGTCTCTGCTCTGGGTGATGTGCAGATGGAATGGGTAGAACCTACTATCCAGGGGAATTTTTGCATTATATTCTGCCTAGAGCTAGTCCTAGGCTGCTTTGTTCTATTTTTTTCTCCTTGGTAAATGTTAGTGCTTGGATATAAAGCAGCCGTGATTTCTTATAGGAGTCCGTGGGTGGTATAAATTATTGGCTCAGCTAATAATCAAAAGGTTGGCAGTTTGAGTCCACCCAGAGGTGCCTTGGAAGAAAGGCCTGGCAATCTACTTCTGAAAGATTACAGCCTTTGAAAATTCTGGGGAGCACAGTTTCACTACTACACACATAGGATTGTCGTGAGTCAGAATCAACTCAACAGCAGCTGGTGGTGGTGGTAAAATTGTCCTCAGGGGAAGTAACTTATCAGTTAAGAACCAGGGTTTCGCAGTCATTCACCCCGGATTTGAATCCTAGCTGTTCCGCTCACCAGTTGTATGATCCTAGGCCTCAGTTCTCTCTTCAGTAAAATGGGGACAACAGAGTCACCACGAGGTGAAATGGACTCGAAGGCAACTGGCTTGGTTTTGGTTTTTATAATGGCATATTATTTTGACTAACACTTGAGACTAGGTGGGGAAGAGCAGGACTGGAGTTTCCTACAGCAGTGCTTCACTCACCCCAATGTGCCATTCCCTGGGCATCGTGTTAAAATGCAGGTTCTGAGGCAGCAAGTCTGAAGTGGGGCCCGAGAGTCTGCATTTCTAACAAGCTTCCAGGTGATGCTACGCTTCGAGTAGCAAGGCAAGGCTTTTCTGTTCCTGTCAGTGTCGCGTCAATTCCAACTCATTGCAACCCTATAGGACAGAGTAGAAATGCCCTGTGGGGTTTCCAAGGCTGTAATCTTTAAGGAAGCAGACCGCTCCATCTTTCTCCTGCAGAGCGGCTGGTGGGTTTGAATGACTGGCCTTTTGGTTAGCAGCCAAGCACTTTAACCGCTGTGCCACCAGGGCTCCTTAGCAAGGCCCTATAGAACATCAAAGGGAAGAAAGGGGGTTGTTTACCTTTCAGCTCAGTGATTGCTTAATGCTGATGTGGTTTGGGACATTGGAGAGTTCTGAGGCTTGTCTGTGTTCCCTTCTCTCTGCCAGCTCCGGGTGAACAGTGAGGAAAGATTTCCCACTGTTATTTTCAGCAAGTCCTCTTGCCATTGACTCTCACCACCGTGGCTGCCAACCAGCTTCATTATGACAAATCTGGCCATTTCTATGGAACCTTCCTGAAATGTACTGGCTAGTCTCCCTGATCTCTAAGCCTATCAAAAATGGCAGAATGCACTTGGGATAGAAAGCTCTTTGTTCATGCTGGCTTCTGGTCTTCGCTTCCGCAGAATGATCTTTCTCTTCCAGCAGCAGATTACTGTTCCTTTTAAAACGATGAGATCCAAGGTTAAACCTGCCTCACCCATGCTATGTGGGAGCCTGGTCTGGCCTATGTACCACTTAATGAGTTTATCTAGAAATGAAAACTTAGATGTATCAACTGAGCAGGGAGCTGGGAGAAATAAATAATTCATAGGGCTTGAGTCGGAATCGACTCGACGGCACTGGGTTGGTGGGTTCCAAGTCTAAAATGTTACCTGATACGATACATATTTTTCTCATAAAGAACAATGGAGGCCAACTTGCAACATGTCAAAATGTACATAAAATTTAGAGTTAAAGAGGGTTTAACACAGAGGGGACAGTGGTGGCTCAGTGGTAGAATTCTCACCTTCCTTATGGGAGACATGAATTAAATTCCCAACCAATGCACCTCATGCCCAACCACGACCCGTCTGTCAACGGAGGCTTGTATGTTGCTATGATGCTGAGCAGGTTTCAGCAGAGCTTCCAGACTAAGATGGACTTGGAAGAAAGGCCTGGTGATCTACTTCCAAAAATTAGCCACTGAAAACCCTGTGGATCACAGTGGTCTAATCTGAACCGATCATGGGAATGGCACAGGACCAGGACTGGGCACCGTTTAGTTCCGTTGTGCTCGGGGTTGCCAGGAGTCAGGTGCTCAATGGCAGCTAGCGACAGCAACAGCAGCAGCAACAACAACATCAAGAACAACACAGAGAGAACGGTTGGTGATTGGAATTGAAGTACCTGGTTCCTTTGATAATTTTCGCTCTCATTGCAAATATTACATTGGCATCTTGGTTTTTATTAAAACAACAGTAATAACAACTTGATACATCAAAAGAGCAAGAGATGTTTAGGTCATCAGACTAAGGTAGGACTGGATCATCTCCTGAGGTTGTCTCCAGTCGTATGATTCTGAAAGTTCAAGTCTCCTTTTAACTTCTTGTGGGAGAACAGAATGAGGAGAACCCAAGTGACAGGAGGCAGAGCAGGGCAACCTGTCACCTCTTTACTTATCTTGGCTTCTGCATATTTTGCACAGTGATTTCTGTTTAGAAATTGATTTACAGCAATTGCAGGTGGCAGAACTTGTTTTAAGGCAGGATTCGAAGTTGAAAAGAAAGGACCTTGTCCAAAGCTTTCTCCAAGGCAGGTCATGCCGAGTGAAGGTTCCTTGTTGAGAGAGAGGAATTCCCCACGGGTCCCTGTCTTCTCACTCCAGCTGACTGCTCTATTGCAGGTATGGTTCTTCTCTGGCTGTCAGTCATTTGAGGGGAACATCTGACCCCAAGGCCTCCCCTGGTTATTAAGGCGGGTGGCACAAATGTGTCAGTCTGATGATGGCATATATGACACAGGAACTGTCACAGAGCAAAGATGGGGAAAGCTGAGCACCTGCTTCCCTAAAGTGGCCGCCAAGCCATGCCTGGTGTTAGTGCTGCATTAGAGACCATACTGCCTGAGGGTCATACATGCTGTGTCAGTGCGCGTGCACGTGTGTGTGTGTGTATGTGTGTGTGTGTGAAAGAGAGAGAGAGACAGAGAATATCTTAACGGGATTTTCAGGCTTCCTTGTTAATTTCACACGCACAGAAATTCTGAATTGACACCTCCATTCATGTAATTGATGTTACTGCTGACTAATTCCATAAAGGACTTGACATCTGGAACCCCAAAGTCACTTGTTCTGCAGCCTATGAGACCAGCAGCAGTGGTGAATTCTTCACTAACATGCACTAAAATTGCCCCCATAACACCACCGCAGTATTGCTGCTCATGTATACTGTGTATACCAGATATAAATTTCCACATGTGGGTACACGCATGTATTAATCCCACTTATTCCCTAAATATGGAACTGAATTTGGAATAAATCCATCAGGAATATGGGCTTAACAACACATTTAAATAGTCACCAATGGGCACCAATAGCTCTGTAATGATTTTTTTTTCTCATTTCAGTTTCCCAAACTGAAGGACTTTCCTTAGTCCTCTTGAATTTCTTGTCCAGGACCCAAAAGTTTGGAAGATTCAGAGTTTTCCGTTCGTGCTGTGATCTTCCCCAGCTGTAACTTATTCTAAAATTGGATCTAATTCAGGGAATAAATACTTGTTAAAGGATTTTGACAGCCAGAATAAGTGATGCTTGTTGTTTGTTAAGGAGCCCTAGTGGCACAGTGGTTAAGGGTTAACTCAAAGTTTGGCAGATCGAACCCACCAGCTGCTCTGCGGTAGAAAGATATGGCAACCTGCTTGCATAAAGATTTACAGCCTTGGAAACCCTATGAGGCAGTTCTGCTCTGTCCTACAGGGTAGCCATGAGCTGGAATCCACTTGACAGCAATGGGTTTGGTTTTGGTTTGTTGTTGCTAGGCACCATCAAGTCGATTCCAATTTATAGCGACCCCATGTGACAGAATACAACTGCCCCATAGGGTTTGTTGTTGTTGTTAGGTGCCATCAAGTAGATTCCGACTCATGGTGACACTATGCACAACAGAACGAAACTCTGCCCGGTCCTGCGCCATCCTCACAATCGTTGTTATGCTCGAGCTCATTGTTGCAGCCGCTGTGTCAATCCACCTCATTGAGGGTCTTCCTCTTTTCCGCTGACCCTGTACTCTGCCAAGCATGATGTCCTTCTCCAGGGACTGATCCCTCCTGACAACATGTCCAAAGTATGTAAGATGCAGTCTCACCATCCTTGCTTCTAAGGAGCATTCTGGTTGTACTTCTTCTAAGACAGACTTGTTCATTCTTTTGGCAGTGCATGGTGTATTCAATATTCTTCGCCAACACCACAATTCAAAGGCGTCAATTCTTCTTTGGTCTTCTTATTCATTGTCCAGCTTTCACATGCATATGATGCGATTGAAAATACCATGGCTCGGGTCAGGCACACCTTAGTCTTCAGGGTGACATCTTTGCTCTTCAACACTTTGAAGAGGTCCTTTGCAGCACATTTGCCCAATGCAACTTACCTTTTGATTTCTTGACTGCTGCTTCTATGGCTGTTGATTGTGGATCCAAGTAAAATGAAATCCTTGACAACTTCAATCTTTTCTCCGCTTATCATGTTGTTGCTCGTTGGTCCAGTTGTGAGCATTGTTTTCTTTATGTTGAGGTGCAATCCATACTGAGCGCTGTGGTCTTTGATCTTCATTGGTAAGTGCTTCAAGTCCTCTTCACTTTCAGCAAGGAAGGTTGTGTCATCTGCATAACACAGGTTGTAAACTCATAGGGTTTACCAGGCTGTTATTTTTATGGAAGCAGATCACCAGGTCTTTCTCCCATGGAGCAGCTGGATGGATTTGAACCATCAACTTTTCTCTTAGCGGCTGAGCCTTTTACCGTTGATGCTTAGGAATCTTTTATAAAGGCCTAGAATAGATTTTTAAAGCAATCTGAGGTAAATTTTCAATGTACGTGTATAGGTGCATAGTTCTGGTGGAAAAGTTTATTTATTCATTCAGTAATTAGGTATGTAAAAGATGCAATGTTTAGACATGAGTACGCTGATGGGATGCTTTTCAAATTTAACCTAAGGGATGAGTGTTTGAAACCCCATGATTGTTGTGTGGCTTCGGACCATGTTAAACTTGCTGACATAATCTGCCAAAAAGGGATGAGGGATTCCCTCAGGGTTCTGGGAAGGGCATGAGCTTCCTTCTCGGGAGCTTCTGGTTAGAGAAGGTCTTTTCTGGGAAGTTTTTGATTTACACATTTTGAGGAAATAGGATTTAAGAAATATGGGTTTCGCTTTGAGATCTGCTCCAGAGCTGGTCAGGCTCAAGGACTGGGCACGTAATATTTATTCTGGAAAGATGAACAAAGAGGTACGATTCTTCAAAAACCGTGTTTCTGCGTTAAATACCTTGTTAATACAACCCACCGTTTTAACTTCTGATGCCAATTATAATGTTTATCAGAGAACTTCTTTACTAAAAGAAAACGTGTTCTTGGGCGAAATTCGGAATACGCCATCTAGTAAAACTGATTAAAATTAAGCTTATTCCAGAAAGCTCCTGACGATCAAGGGCTAGTTGGGGAAGACTCTTAAAAAGGCAGATGAGTTTTTATTAATCCACTAAGTGGGAGGGCTCTCTCTCTCTGTCCCCTGTGGCGTTTGATTTTAAGACCCCTGTACGGAGCATCTGTATAGGGGAAGGTTTAATCAGGGAGGCAGAACCACCGTGAGTGATATGGAATAAGGGATTTATTACTGGGATTAGACCATACAAAACTGTGGGAACTGGTGGAATGATCTATTTCATCCGATAGAGATAAATTCCTAGATGGCATTGTGTGAACCAATTTATTTTTAATTTGATTTTTTAAAAATATTACTTATTAAGAAAAAAAATATGACTTATTGAAGGCTTTGGTTATTTGAAGCAATGAAAGTCTAATTTTCCTGGTTAATTTAGTTAAACTTTCTTTTTTCATTTCGTATTTATCTTTACCCGTTTGCAAGAAATTTGTGAAATAGCTGATGTATATCTGTTCAAGACTGAATACCCTACCGTGGTTAAACCTCATTGATTGTCCTTTCGTTTATACTGTTCGGCCCTGGTGGCACAACAGTTAAGTGCTCGACTGCTAACAGAAATGTTGGCAGTTTGAACCCACTTAGCGGCTCCAAAGAGGAAAGATCTGGTGATCTGCTTCCATAAAGATTACAGCCAAGAAAACCCTGTGGGGAAGTTCTACTGGGTCATAAGAGATCAATTCTATTCACGTAATCCAGAAAATTTGGTCACACTCAACAACAATTCTTTTCTTTTTTTTAACTAATTTTTATTGTGCTTTAAGTGAAAGTTTACAAATCAAGTCAGCCTCTCACAGGAAAACTAACATACACCTTGCTACATACTCCCAATTACTCTCCCCCTAATGAGACGGCTGTCTCCCTCCACTCTCTCTTTTCGTGTCTATTTTGCCAGCTTCTAACCCCCTCCACCCTCTCATCTCCCCTCCAGGCAGGAGATGCCAACATAGTCTCAAGTGTCCACCTGATCCAAGTAGCTCACTCCAAACTAGCATCCCTCTCCAACCCATTGTCCAGTCCAATCCATGTCTGAAGAGTTGGCTTCTGGAATGGTTCCTGTCCTGGGCCAACAGAGGGTCTGGGGGCCATGACCACCGAGGTCCTTCTAGTATCAGTCAGACCATTAAGTCCGGTCTTTTTATGAGAATTTGGGTTCTGCATCCCACTGCTCTCCTGACCCCTTGGGGGTTCTCTGTTCAACAACAATTCTTAATGCTAATGCCTTAATTAAGGATTTATTTCTTGATCAGAATGTTTTACATGAAGGTCATCTTCATGTTTAAACTTGGAAACCTGTGAAGACTAGACATACATTTGATGCACAGACACCATTATTTATTCTGTCAAAGCAGAGCCTCATGGTTGAACAATGAAACAATATTGACAGACCCGAAAGAGGTTTTATGATATTGCTATTCTTTTATCTACTACAAATCTCACCTTAGATTTGGTTTTTAATCAGATAACCACGCCTATCTGATGTAAGTTACCAAAAGGTATTAAACATTTACTGTGTACGAGGTGGGGCCCTGGCGGTGCAGTGTTAAGTGTTCGGCTGCAAACCAAAAGGTGGGTAGTTCAAATCCACCAGCTGCTCGTTGGGAACCCTATGGGGCAGTTCTGCTCTGTCCTATAGGGTTGCTATGTGTTGGAATTGACTCGATGGCACCTAACTACAACAACATTTATGTGATCAGATAAACTGCAATAAAACTTATTCATTGTGCGTGCTCTGATAATTGACCTCTCCAAACTGTACCAATGGATGCTGTAGGAGTCCTGTACTATGTCTCCTAGCTAGCCTGGAGCTAAGTTTCCTGAATTCCCTTCCTTGCGTGGTTCTGGGTCAGGATTGGGCACATTGCTGGAGATTTGGAAGGCAGAAGTAATGGCCAGGCATTATGCTCTTAAGGTCAGTGTACAGCAGCAGGCTCCCTTTCTGCTCATGAACGTTACACTGATCTCTCTGCTGGTTCACCAGGCTACTATAAGGCTGGGTCTGCAGCTCCTGCTACATCTCTCCCTTCAAATTCTCTGAACCACAGGTTGGCTCTGGCTTATTGTTTTCATGTGTCAACAGAAGCCAGGAATTGGATTTTTTTTGCTGACTTCTCCTAATTTTTAAATGGTGATTCTAATTACACATATCACATGTACACAAAAATATATAATAATAAAGGCACTCCATGGGCCAAATACACCCACTTGAGTTGTGTCTGGCCTAAGGGTCTCCAGCTTACACCCTCTACTCTGAATGGGCAGACTGATAGTCAAAACCCTAGGATGAGGACAGAGTGATGAAAAGAGCAAGAGAACTGTGAGGGAGGAGAATGTTGGAGATAGGCAGGGAGGATGGACCCCCAGTGCCCATGTAGGGTGGACTCTATGGATGGATTGACAACTCCATGCTTCATGGGAAAAATAAACAACCCTTTTGCTCTGTGTGTGTGTGTCAAATTATCTAATAAAAACTACCACTTTCACAATAATTTGCGTTATACACAGAGATTTCACATATGCTTTTTCATTTATTTTTATTTACTCTTTTATCTACTATCTTGGATTCAAGTGGATTCAAAGATAAATCACTCCTGGTTCCTGCCTGCAAAGGTTATAATCCGTAGAGGAGACTGATATGTTCATATCCAACTATAAAACAAGAATGGATATGAGTAGGTGTAAGGGAGGGGGGTAGGGAGGGAAGAATTTGGACAAGAAGAAACGGAGAATGTCAGGAGTATTTTTGGGGACACAAAAAGCTTGAACAGATGCACCAAGGAGAATTTGGAAAAGTCAACAGTAAAAGCTGATATAAAGATACTACCACAGTTAAAATCCATTTGTGACCTACAACTGGGAGGAATCTTCAGCCTGCTTTCTTGGTCAAAATGTTGATCAGTCAATGTCCTGCCTTCAAGAAGCCTGAGTTTGAGAAAGGGGCAGTTGAGCGATAGCCGTTGTTTCTTGTAAAAAGGAGTACTACATTGATTCTGGAATTCAGGATCCAAAAATGACAGCGAGGTTGGTCTAAGTGCTTTTAGGTTTTTACGATGTGCTACAAGAGGTCAGACACCAGATAAGAGGAGGCTGTTACTAAGGGCTGTCAATTGTGAGAAAGAATGACAAATCAATTTTGAAAGTTTTTTAATAAATAATTAACTGAGCTTTTTTATTTATGTAATCCTGAAAATTTGCATCAAATCTATCTGTGTCTTCTGCTTAAAACTCTTTAGTGGTATTGTAAAGTCCAGGCTTCTCTTTGGAATGATCTGGTCAAGGCCCCTTATAACCTGGTCCTGGTTTCCCTCTCCAACCCGGTGTCCATCCTCTGTCCCCATCCCCCTGAATTTTCTGGCCGTGAGGCACTATTTGCAGTGGTCTTGCTATTTCGCACCTTTTTTTTTTTTTTTAATGTCATTTTGGTAGATCTTGGCTGTATTTCGGGCGCCTTTCCAAAGGCTTCGATCTCCCTTGGAAGAGTGGTCTGTTTTCAGCCTTGGGTACAGTGTTTGCTCCTTCCTAACTCTCAGCTGCCTTATGTGTCCTACTTGGAATGGTCCATTTAACCTTTTCTCTTAGTGGGTGTATCTGTTTTAGGTTATTTTTGATCTTATAGGCATCTAGTACAAGTTCCAGAGCCACGTTTGTTTCTTTCCTGGACCATCCTGAAACCTTTTTGATCAAGGCCTGATACTTTTCTCAGTCACTGGCCATTTACTCTATGATTCATTCTGGAGAGAAGAGGAATTTTTTCCCTGATTCTGCAAAGTATCAGTTCTTTCCGAGTCTGGCAATTTGGAGTAGGGCACTTCTCGCATTTAAAACTGATGTTGACATTCAAAGGATGTATTTCTTCTTTTTAACATTATCTGCTTGGCCACATTTTAGAATATTATTTATTCTAACCCATAGCAACCCTGTAGGACAGAACAGAACTGCCCCATAGAATTCCCAAGGAGCGTCTGGTAGATTCGAAGTGCCAACCTTTTGGTTAGCAGTTGAGCTCTTAACCACTGTGCTACCAGGGCTCCTTTCAAACTGCAGGTCATGAAAATGGCTATGAAGTACATTTATTGTCATGACCTGTATTAGGAAATATGAGTAGCATAAAGTAAAGAACATTGGAATGCATCATGGGTAGGAAAGGTAAGTTTTGTAAAACTTGCTATACGTATACGTGTATATGTATACTGGGTTGTGATATACAATATAAGGTATATTTCTTAGAATACCAAAACCCAAACTCTTGCCATCAAGCCTATCCATTCCAACTCATGGCAACCGTATAGGACAGAGTAGAACTGCCCCATAGGGTATCCAAGGCTGTACATCTTTACGGAATCAGGCTGCCATACCTTTCTCTCACAGAGTGGCTGGTGGGTTCAAAAAGCAGACATTTCAGTTAGCAGCCGAGTGCATTAACCATGGCACCTCGAGTGCTCCTTTTCTGATGGTAAAAAAGTTTGAAAAACATGGCTTTAGAGCAATCCATTTACTTTTTTCTCTTTCTTTCCTCTTTGTGCTGTTTTTACTCTGGTTCTAAAGCAGGCATCTTTTTTATTTGTTTTTAAGTTGTTTTGCTTGGCTATCCACATTGATCAGACTAACTGAATAATTAACAGGTTACCACTTTTCATTCTATTGTGTGTTCATCTCTAAACTTGGTTCTTTTTAAGCTTTTTACAGGAGTATGTTTATTTTGATAAGAAGTTTAAATTATACTCCTTGTAACATTCTGGCAGTTCCCCCCCATTCTTTGTAAAGTTCCAGTTTTTTTTAGAATCTCTCTTGACCACAATTCTTTTTTATGTATAAACTTTAGAGGGAGATCTTGACAAACATTAGTTAAAAAGACAAACAAACAGCAACAAAAACCAATCCCAAACTGTCCTTTAACCCAGCTAATCTCTTCAACTTGTTAGCAATCAGATTATTTTACACTGCATCCAAAATTATGGGACAGGCAGTGTTACTTAGTTGCTAATGATTTAAATCACATTTATTTAACAAGTATTCATATACACATGTTTTCACTCCAGGCTAACTTTAATTAATTGCTTTGATGCTGTTTACAATGAACAATAACGCTAAAAGGACAAACTATCCCAAAGCAGGCATTTTTAACGCGGGAAACTCAGTTCCTCATTGAACATTACATCTTGATGTTATGGAAAATAAACTTGCCTCTTTAAAAGGGAACTAATAAAACAGAAGGCCCCAGAAGAGCTGAACATAGTGCAAATTTCTGAATGAATCTCTTAGGATTTGCTTTTAATCTGAATATATAATAGCGTGGCATTGCAAAATTTGAATTATGCTACTCAATTTTAATGGCTAATCTGCTTTAAAAAAATACACAAGCTTAATTGTGACATACGAAAGTCCTTATTTAGGGTAGATTTCTAATTTGATTGCTGCCGGCCCTGCTGTGTGAAGAGTCTCCTGGGTGCAGATTTTTAAGAGTGTGTGTGCGCCTTTACATCTCGCAGTGTAACAATTCCTCGTTGCTGAGCCTGCCCCAGCCTCCACGTGAGCCAGAAACAGACAATAGATCCATCCTAATGGAGTTGTGTACTTGCCATCTGTAGGAGCAGCTGCTAGCCCGCATCTGCACAATATGCTGGGACTGAGAGCTCCGCTAATCTGCATAATAAGGAGGAGGCTCGTCCCACTCCTGCTAATAATCATGAGCGACTGATGCACTTCATTCCCTCACTGCCGAGCACAACCAGGCAGGTTTCCTGCTCTGGGTAGACAGGGGTCAAATAGGACCTGCGGCCTGGAGCTGAAAGTCACACCCTCATAGTTGAGGGTTGCCTTAATCCAGGGGGACCATGGTTTGGTCTTTCTCTTGAGTCACGTTGACACATAATAGGAAATCCTGAGAACTGGGATGAAAAGGCGCTAGCACATTAAGATTGCTAATCAGAAATGCTTTTGGAGCAATTAGAGTATTGACCGGTTTGCATTTGAAAATGCCCCCTTTGTGGGAAAAAGGGCACAAGCAAGTTTTCCGTTTAATTGTGAGCTACTTTGAGTCATTTGGTTTCCACTGACTTTTTAATAGCTGCACAATGCTGAGGTCTGACTTTTTAACTATCTTAATATACATAGCCCCTCCCTCCATTGTGGAGTATTGAGTTAATGTACCAAGAGGTGTTCAGGAGAGTATTTCATCTTTTAAGATTAAAGAACATACATTTTCAGACAGGTAGCGTGGGCTTTATCAGCAAATTATATTGAGGAGTCGAAAAATGGACTGAGACTGAAATAGGCAGACTATGTGAGCTAATGAATCAAATTTATGTTTATTTTCATTTATGATGTCAGGCTTAAATGAAGATTTTATTTCTGGCTATATCTTGAAGGCAATAGTACTGGTAGTAGAAAGAAAAATGACTATTGAAATGATGTATTTCTAGAATAGCCTACAATCACTTTCTTATTAAAGGAAATGGCTTAATTTTTCTAGAAAGATTATGTACTTACAAGTATAGTTTGATTTCACAGAGTTGATTTAAAGGTTAGAACATTTTAACTTAGGTGACCTAGAGTGAGGGTAATATTTTATATCAGATTATAATGTGCCATTATTTATAAAGTCCTCTTATAAGAAGTGGCGAGATTATCTAATTTCTTACAGGAGAAATATTTGCATAATTCACCACCCGTCAAAGAAGCACTGGGAAAAGAGCAATAATTTATGGAGATGGAAGACTAGGAATAATTGTTTCCACCAGTAAACAAAGTAGCTCACTTAGCATTCAATCCAACCTTTTAATCAACACCATTTGGTTAAATAAGACAGCATCTTCTGGAGTGATAGAATAGAAAAAAATTTTATCGAAAGTAATTCCACGTAAATAGAATCAGTATCACTGCACTGTGATAATAAGAGAAGGACCTGATATCTCTGGGAAATGTTAGTTACAGGTTCTGTGAAATCTTGGTGACCAGCTATGGAAAAGCTAAAACAATGGGCTGGTTTCCACCCATTTATCTGACCAATCTCATGGTGCTGTGAATAATTGAAGAGCAATGTACCAGGTGAACTGAAAGCATCCTTCCTTGACTTGCTAATTTTAAAGTCCATGTGCTCCTGTACATCAAGAGACTGCCTACATGTTCTTTCTAAAATAGAAATGTCAGACTGCCCCAGAATGCTTCCAAAAGCTTTGGAGTCACTGAACGACGTTCATAAAGAAGAAAAACGAGTATCTGAGTTGGCTCCAAATGTAGGAGCCTTTCATAAGAATTTTTAGTAATTTTCCTTGAAATTAGAAAACAAAGATTGTAGGGGAATAAAGCACTAGTTAAGGGCATAAACAGGACGATCAGTCAAGGACGAATGCATGTTACTAAACTAAATCTCTAGTTAGATTTCATTTACCCTATTAGTGTCTGCACAGTACATGTTACTAGCTGTAAATATTTGATTCATTTATTTATTTGGTTGTTGTTTGTCTATTTCCTCATGCTTGAATGGTAGCTCCAAGAGAGAAGGGACATTTCCTGTTCTATTCCCAGAACCTAAAAACAAAATAAATCCTCAATAAATATTTTGTTGATAAGTGAAAGTTTTTGCATCTGCCACCCCAGAGGGGATGTTTCAGGATCTTTTAAGACCAGCTCAGAAGAATGCTTCCTACTTACATTCAGGTTATCTTCATGCAAAAATACAAAATGTTCCTGGTAGAAACTGGAAAACTGTAAAATTCCAAGGATAGGCTCTGCCATTGAAAATCTATGAATCTCCAGATAACATTCAGGAGTCTACCTTGCAGAGTCTCAGAAAATAAGGCCTCAATGTAATATACAAGCGTCTCTGTGCAAAAAGAAAAGAAAAAAAAAGTTCTAGCTATTTCCATTTATCTCTCATCAGGAGGGAGCTGGGTTGATCTGAGAAGCACCCTTGAATCAAGTGCAGGATGGAATTTGTCAATTCTGAGAAACTATTTCTGGACCCAAAGGTCTACAATATTTGCTTTGAACTCAGGCCAGTTCTAAGAGAGACGGGGTGGCTTGGAAAGTTGCTTAAAGATACATTCATTTATTTCATCCTCGCACCCACCCACTGATCCGTCCACCCATTCGTCCGTCTATCCATCCATCCATCCATCCATCCAATATTATTTGAGCGCTTACTATGTTTCAGGAACTTTTTCTGGCTACTGGATGCACTAATAAATGGGTTCTTCTTTGCATTTCTCTTTAAATTCTAGAAAACATTCTGAAAAAGTTTCCTTGACATGAGGGAGCTGTAACACTCCATGGTTTTGTAAGGATTCAAGGTCCAGACTTGAACCAGGTTTGTAGGGAGACATGAAGGTTCCTTACTCTAGTGACCATCAATGCTCACTGTTTAAAAAACAATTCTCAGTAAAGACATATATGTGTTAAGATTTTAACTGAGAATTAAAAATTTTTTCCTTGTTTTTATGAGTGGAATCTTTTTATTTGTATTTTATAATTGGTTGTTGATCATATACGTGAAAGTATGAAAGTTGTTGAAATATAATTATTTTCAAATAGTCCCCCTTATTGAACTCTATTACCTCTTAGCTTAATTTTTAAAAAATTTTCTTAGTTTCTAAGTCTACAATCATATCAGCCAGTAATAATTGTAATTTTCTCTCCTCCATTCCAATAGCTATGGCATCTTATTTATTTTTTTTCTCATAATGTTTTGGATAGAATTTTCAGAATATTGTTAAATAATAGTGATATGATAGCACCCCTGTCTTGAATCTTAAATCTCAGGAATGCCTGTGATGATGATGCTACTACTAATAATAGTACTAATGATAATAATAACTACCATGTTAAATGAATAATTTCTTTTATAAGGATCAGCAGAAAGCTGGTTCCTATGAGGCGGTGGTTGAAAATGCCCCAAATGTCTAACTTTTCCAAATTGCTGTACTGTTCCATCATCTCTAACATCAACTCCCCCTCCTCCTCTCAGTACTCTCCCTCCTGTCTTTGGGTTGCATCATTCGCTGCAACATCTCACAGAACTCACGAACCGTATCAAGGAAATGGCCCATGTGGTTTTGGAGACTGGTAAGTCCCAAATCCGTGGGTCAGGCACAGACTTCTTCTGACTCACATGGCCGCAGGGGCCAACAAACCCAAATCAGCGGGTCAGACAACAGACTGCTTTTGGATTGAGTGTATTTTATTGTTTCATTTTATCCCCACAATTGACTTATTAGTTATATATTGCCTTTTTTTTTTTTTCCAGTGGTTGTTCTAGGGTTGACATTATACATTCTTAACTTATCACAGTCTATCGTCAAATAATAATATACCATTTCTCATGAAGTGTAAGGTTTTTACAACAGTATACTTCCATTTCCCCCTTGCCGGCCTTTGCTCTATTGTTGTCATACACTTTAATTCTATGTATATGTTAAACCCTGAAATACGTTATTTTCATTTTAAAACTTTTTGTAACTTTTGTGTTCCTCATTTTCATAGTATTTGACTTTATATTTGCTGAGTCGTTACATTTTTCTTGGTTTTTATTTTGAGTTATGGAGTTGTTATACCTCTTTGTGGTTACCTTAATACTTACCCCTATTTTTCTAAGTAAAAACCTAACTTGTATTGTCCTGTATCGCCTTGTATCCCTCTCCATATGGCAGTTCTATGCCACCTGTATTTAGTCCTTCTTTTTGATTATTGTGATCTTCTACATATTGACTTCAATGATTCCCTGTTTTGAGCGTTTTTTTTTTTAAATTAATCTTAATTTGTTTTTGTGATTTCCCTATTTGAGTTGATATCAGGATGCTCTGTTCTGTGACCTTGTGTTGTGCTGGTATCTGATATTATTGGTTTTCTGACCAAACAATTTCCTTTAGTATTTCTTGTAGCTTTGGTTTGGTTTTTGCAAATTCTCTAAGCTTGCGTTTATCTGTAAATGTCTTAATCTCGCCTTCGTATTTCAGAGAGAGTTTTGCTGGATATATGATCCTTGGCTGGCAGTTTTTCTCCTTCAGTGCTCTGTATATGTCATCCCATTGCCTTCTTGCCTGCATAGTTTCTGCTGAGTAGACTGAACTTATTCTTATTGATTCTCCATTGTAGGAGACCTTTCTTTTCTCCCTGGCTGCTTTTAAAATTTTCTCTTTATCTTTGGTTTTGGCAAGTTTGATGATAATATGTCTTGGTGATTTTCTTTTTGGATCAATCTTAAATGGGGTTCAATGGGCATCTTGGATAGATATCCTTTCGTCTTTCATGATGTCAGGGAAGTTTTCTGCCAACAGATCTTCAACTATTCTCTCTGTGTTTTCTGTTGTCCCTCCCTGTTCTGGGACTCTAATCACACGCAAGTTATCCTTCTTGATAGAATCCCACATGATTCTTAGGGCTTCTTCATTTTTTTAAATTCTTTTATCTGATTTTTTTTCAGCTATATTGGTGTTAATTCTCTGGTCCCCCAGATCTCCCAGTCTACACTCTAATTGCTCGAGTCTGCTCCTCTGACTTCCTATTGCGTTGTCTAATTCTGCAATTTTATTGTTAATCTTTTGGATTTCTGAATGCTGTCTCTCTATGGATTCTTGCAACTTATTAATTTTTCCACTATGTTCTTGAATACTCTTTTTGAGTTCTTCAACTGCTTTATCAGTGTGTTCCTTGGCTTTTTCTTTAGATTGCCTTATTTCATTTCTGAGGTCATCCCTGATGTCTTGAAGCATTCTGTAAATTAGTTTCATTTTAAACCTTTTTGAAGAATAATATTTTTTTGTGTTTTTGGTAAAAAGTTACACAGCAAATTAGGCTCCCCTTTAAAAATTTTTTCACGAATTTTTCTGTTTCATGGGTTACAATTTTTACAATGTGTCAGCATTTTCATTATTTTCATTCTGTTTGTCCTGTTTCCGTTGATTTAGCTTCCCTTTTCCTCCTTGCCTTCTCACCTTTGCTTTTGGGTAAATGCTGATCATTTGGTATCATTTAGTTCATTGTTGAGGGGAGCATATCACTCCCAGTGATACTGTTTATTTTATGAGCCAATCTATTATTTGGCTGAAAGCAACCTGTAGAAATAGCTTTAATTCCACGTTCAAAGGTTATCTTAGGGAGATAGTCCCAGGTTTTTCTCTAGTCTGTATTGGTCCTGTAGGTCTGGACTTTTTTTTAGGAATTTAAGTTTTGTTCTACTTTTTTCTTCCATTGTATCTGGGACTTCTATCATGTCCCTGGTCAGAATGGTTAGTAGTTGTAGCTGGACACCATCTAATTCTTCTGGTATTAGGTTAGAAGAGGCTGTGCTTCACATGGGCTATTAGTCCCTTGGATTAGTTTCTTCTTTGAGCCTTTGTTTACCTTCATTCTCTTTTGCTCCATATGAGTTGAGACCAATAGTATCGTAGATGGCTGCTTGCAAACTTTTAAGACTCCAGAAGCTATCCACCAAACTAGAATGTAGAACATTACCTTTGTGAACTATGTTATGCCAATTGACTATGTTGTCCCCTGAGACTATGCTCCTTATTCTTTAACCCAGTAAACCAATCCCATGAGTTGTTTTGATATGTCCAGGAAGCCTCTGTAACTGTGCCCTCTATGTGGTTTGTTATATATGTGGATATGGACACAGCACATACAAATGTGTATGCCTCCAGATACACCTACACACATATGTGCATTTAGTTGCATATGCCTTTCTATGCCCATATATGCGTCCATATCTACCAATTTAACCACATCCATGATTTTTGCTTGTTTTTACTGTTGTTGCAAAATTGTATGGCTTGTAGCATTTACAGATAATGACCCTTTTTCTTGGGTACTTCTTTGTGTTTTTATTTACCTTGGTCAGATTGTGCTGGCTTCACCCTTATTTGAGATTGCCTTTCTCATCACCCAAAGTAACAAGTATTTACTCTCTAGAAAGTGATTCTCCCTCTGTCTCCTTCCCATCCCTGGTAACCATCAAAGAACTTTATTTTCTGTGCATATATCTATTCTTGACTTTTTATAATAGTGGGACCATACAATATTTGTCTTTTTGTGATTGAATTATTTCACTCAGATTCCAGATTCATCCATGTTATAAGATGTTTCATGAACTCCTCATTATTCTTTATAGTTGTGTAGTATTCCATTGTATATAGGTACCACAATTTGTTTATCCATTCATCCATGATGGGGACTTAGGTTGTTTCCATCTTTTTGCTATTGTGAATAATGCTGCAATGAACATAGGTGTGCATGTGTCTATTCATGTCATGATATATACCTAGGAGTGGGGTTGCTGGATCGTAAGGAATTTCTATTTCTTTAAGGAAGTATATGCTCCTTCTAAATTAATCTTTTCTCATTTGAAGATGAGCAGACAGGAAAAAAAAGGTACTGTGGGAGAAAATAATAAAAAGTGAAGAAAATGTGCTGCTATGAGTTTTAATACATTAACTTAATCTTCATCTTGAGATTCCCTTCTTACATCTAAGGAAACTGAGGCACAGAGAGGGTAAATGACTTACCCTGGATCACACAACTAGTAAATGGTGGAGCCAGGATACAAGCCTAGGCAGCCTTAACCATTGCCTCATTATTCATCTGGGGGGTATGGGTTGTATCTCCCTCTCAGATCTCCTATCTTGGATAATTGATAATCGCACTTAAGAGTACAATTTCTAGCCCTGGTGGTGCAGTGGTTAAGAGCCTGGCTGCTAACCAAAAACATCAGCAATTCTAATCCACCAGTTGCTTCCTGGAAACCCTGTGGGGCAGTCAGACTCTGTCTTATAGGGTTGCTATGAGTTAGAATCCACTTGACTGCAGTGGGTTTGGTTTTTGGCTTTGGAACCAGCTAATCTAGTGCAGACCTCAGACATGATGGGCTTCTCTCCTGACCACTGTCTGATTTTCTGACTGCCTGATTCTCTGACACACTGAATTGAATGAGTACAGGGAACACCATAGTCCCCAGATTGAACTTCTAGGTTTTTCCTGCTCCTGCCCCTGTGTATATAGCTTGCTCTGTCCTCGTAACATATACCAGTCCTAGTGCCTAACTCCTTGCTAAGTAGTTAGTTTTTCCATTGTTACAGTGCCTGACTGGCAGTGGGGAGATGGGAACAGCACTCTGGCTGCTGGGTAGCTCACCAACACACCAGAGAAACAGCTGCTCAGTTTTCTGATTTCCGTAACATTGACCTTTAAGACCATGACACAGTGGGGCTGGAGTGAGAGATCTTCCCATCTCTTGTGAAACAGTTATCTTGACCAGGTGGAAAATCCTTTCAATTTCTGGTATTGATCCTGTTAGTCCTTGTCCTTAGTATTGTGGTGAGTTTTGTCATTTTCTTCTGTTTTCATATGTATTTTAGATGAATCTGGGAGAGATTGTGTCAGGACTGCCAGCCACATGCTGTTTAAAACCAGAAACCTCTCATTTTACGTAGGAAGTTGTCATGAAGTAGATTAGACCATGAAGTTTATCAGTATAAAATCAGGTAAACTCCTCTTTATTATCACATAGCAAAATTAACTTTTTCCTCTTTTGGCATATGGTTCTATGAATTTTAATAGACTTATGAATCTACATGAAAAGACTTGTGTTACCACTACCACAATCAGTCACAGAACAGTACCATCATCCCAAAAAACTCCCTCATGCTATAGTGAAAATATCGCCCTGCCCCTATCCCTCAGCAACCACTGAGCTATTCTTCATGACTATAGTTTTGTCCTTTCAAGAGTGTCATATAAATTGACTCATACAATATGTATTATTTTGATACTGGTTTTTTTTCACTCAGCATAATGCCTTTGATAGTCGTCCAAGTTTTTGTATGTATCAATAGTTTCTTACTTTTTATAGCTGAATAGTATTCTATTGCCTGGATATAATGGTTTGTTTAACCATTCTCCTGTTGAAGGACATTTGGGTTGCTTCCAGTTTTGAGATATTATGAGTAGAACTGCTACAAGCATTTGTGTACAGGTTTTTGTGTGAACAAAGTTTTCATTTCTCTAGGGTAAATACCCACGAGCGGAACTGCTAGGTCACACGGTAAGGTATGTTTAACTTTATGAGAAACTTCCAGACTGTTTTCCTGAGGGGCTATCTCATTTTCCACTCCCATCAGCAATGCATGAGTGTTCCAGTTGTTCTGTACCCTTGCTCAGACTTGGTATTGCCCATATTTTTTTTATTTTAGTCAATCTAACAAGTGTGTAGTGTTTTTTTATTTGCTTTATTATTTTTTTTAATGGCTAATAAAAAACCATGATGCGATACCACTGCACATCTATTCAGGAGGTAGCATATGATCAAGAAACAATCGTATTCAAGGAAGAAGTCTAAGTTGCACTGAAGGCATTGGCGCAAAACAAGGTTCCAGGAACTGAGGAATCCCAAATGAAATATTTCAGCAAATGGATGCAGCACTGGAGTTGGAGACAGCTACCTGGCGAACTGACTGGAAGAGATCCATATTTGTGCCCACTCCAAAGAAAGGTGATCCAACAGACTGTGGAAATTACCAGCAACGTTATTAATATCACACGCAAGTAAAATTTTGCTGAAGATCATTCAAAAGCAGTTGCAGCAGTACATAGACAAGAAACTGCCAAAAATTCAAGCTGGATTCAGAAGAGGATGTGGAGTAAGGGATATCATTGCTGATGTCAGATGAATCTTGGCTGAAAGCGAAGAATAACAGAAAGGTGTTTACCTGTGTATTACTGACTATACAAAGGCATTTGACTGTGCTAGTCATAACAAATTATGGATAACAGAGCAAAGAATGAAAATTCCACAACACTTAGTTGTGCTCTTGAGGAACCTGTACATAGATCAAGAGGCAGTCATTCAAACAGAACAAGAGGATACTGTGTGGTTTAAAGGCAGGAAAGGTGTGTGTCAGGGTTTTATCCTTTCACCATACTTATTCAATCTGTATGCTGAGAAAATAATCCAAGAAATTGCACTATATGAAGAACACGGCATCAGGATTGGAGGAAGACTCATTCACAACCTGTGATATGCAGATGTCACAAACTTGCTTGTGGAAAGCAAGTAGGACTTGAAGCACTTACTGATGAAGATCAAAGACTACAGTCTTCAGTATGGATTAAACCTCAACATTAAGAAAACAAAAATCCTACAACTGGCCCAATAAGCAACATCACAATAAACAGAAAAAAAATTGAAGTTGTGAAGGATTTCATTTTACTTGGATCCACAATCAACACCCATGTAAGCAGCAGTCAAGAAATCAAACAATGCATTACATTGGGCAAATCTGCTACAAAAGACCTCTTTCAAGTGTTGAAAAGCAAAGATGTCACTTTGAGGTCTAAGGTGCTCCTGACCCAAGCCAAGGCATTTTCAATCACCTCACATGCATGGGAAAGCTTGGCAACGAATAAGGAAGACTGAAGAAGAATTGATACCTTTGAATTATGGCAAAGAATATTGAATATACCACAGTCTGCCAAAAGAACGAACAAGTCTGTCTCAGAAGAAGTACACCCACAGTGCTCTCTGGAAGTGAGGATGGCAAGATTTCATCTCATGTGCTTTGGACATGTTATCAAGAGTGACCAGTACCTGGAAAAGGACATCATACTTGATAAGTTAGAGGGTCAGTGAAAAAGAGGAAGACCATCGATGAGATGGAGTGACACAGTGGCTTCAACAAGAGGCTTAAACACAGCAATGATTGTAAGGATGGCACAGGACCAGGCAGTGTTTCGTTCCATTGTATATTGGGTCACTATGAGTCAGAACTGACTTGATTGCACCGAACAACAATGGCCAATGATGTCAAATGTTGTTTTATGTGCTTATTTGCCATCCTTATATCTTCTTAGAAGAGCAGTACTGGTTCAGTGGTAGAATTCTTGCCTTTCATGTGGGAGACCTGGGTTAAATTCCCTGCCGATGCACCTCATGAGCAGTCACCACCTATCTGTCAGTACAAGTTTGCGTGTTGCTAAGACGTTGAACGTGTTCCAACAGAGCTTCTAGACTAAGATGGACTAGGAAAAAAGGCCTGGCAGGCTATTTTGAAAATCAGCCAATGAAAACTGTATGGATCACAGTGATCTGACCCACAATTGATGATGGGGATTGTGTAGGACTGGACAGTATTTTGCTCCATTGTGCATGGGGTTGCTAAGAGTCGGGGGCCTGACTTGAAGGCAACTAACAACAATAACAATAACAGCAACAACAACATCTTCTTTGGTGAAGTGTCTACTCAAGTCCTTTACCCAATTTTCAACTGGTTTGTTTGTTTTTGTATTGTTGAAGTTTGGGAGTTATTTATATATTCTGAATGTAAGTCCTTTGCCAAGCAGGCAACTTAAAGATATTTTCTTTAAGTCTTTTGTCTTTAAGAGTGACTTTCAATGAGCAGTTTTTAAAATTCCAATGAAGTCCAATTTATCCTTTTTTTTAAAAAAAATAAATTGTGCTTTTGTTGTCATATCTAAGAACTCTTCAACTAACCCAGGTCACAAAGTTCTTTTCCTATGTTTTCTTCTAATAAGCTTATAGTTTGGTGTTTTAAATTTAAATCTCTGGAATTTTTAAAATTAATGTTTGTATAATGTGTGAGGTTTAGGTTTAGGTTCATTTTTTGACCAAGCGATCTAACACCATTTGTTGAAACCCCTCTGTGATGGTTAAGGTTATGTGTCAACTTGGCTGGGCCATGATTCTCAGTGTTTTGGCAGTTGTATAATGTTGTGATCACTTCCCTGTTGAAATTTGATATGCGATTTTATGATGGAATCTGCTGAGTGGTACTGTCAGGGGCTGGGCCCGTGGCATTTCACCACCCCCTAAGCCTTCATCTCTCACCCTCTGCTGCCCTCTGCCACCTACTTTCTTCCTGCTCGCCTTGCCAAGGCTTTTGGCTTGTTCTGGATCCTACAGCTGCCTCTTGTCCTCTGACCTCTGATTCTTGGGACTTGAGCTAGAAGCTTACCTGCTGATCTTGGGTTTGCCAACCCCTGTAGCCATGTGAATCAGGAGAAGCCTTGTGGTCTTCCTGCCAGTCTTGGGATTTGTCGATCTTCACAGCCTGTGAGCAAGAGTCCTGCTCTCCCACCTGGTGATCTTGGGTTTGCCAGCCCCTGCAACTACGTGAATCGGAAGCCTCTATAGTGATCCATGGACTTGGGATGTTCCAGCCTCTACAATTACATGAGCTGTTCCCTTGATATAAATCTCTCTCTCTATATATACTTATGCGCTTACTGGTTTTGCTTCTCTAGAGAACCCAGCCTAAGACATATGTTTGTATTCTGAAAACAGTGATAATATTTAAAATTAGCACTTTCGAACTTTCCAACAACAACATCACTAAGTCAGTCAATAAGTCAGTCCGACAGCCAGTCAATCAGGCATTCAGTCATTTAGTTATTTGACCAATGTATCTGGAGTGCCTGTATTGTTTCTGGCATTATGCAAAGTGCCAGGTGTGAAAGGTGCCTGGAACATGGTTTGTTTTCCTGTTGGGTTTCATGGTCTAGACAGGGAAGCAAAGTACTACAAACTTACCATATCAGTATGTGTACGAAAGAAGGCTCTTCCTGTTAAATTTATGTTATGACTAATATTTAATCATTATTTGTGTGGATTCCTAACTCTTTAATTTTTGGCTTCTTTCCCTCAAGTCGTCGATCTAATCTCTAAACTCATAAAAGCTTAGAGGAGTACACACTGTGAGGGAAGCTGGAGATGAACCCTTTTGCTAATGGAAACAAGTATGAGTTTGTTTTGTGTGTAAATACTCCCGATTTCTCAAATTTAAAGTTTGGATTTTTGTACAGTGGGTTTTCTTAAAAATAAGTCACACCAACATCAAAACTTGCTACTCTTTTCTCTGAAAGAGGTCAGATCGTTAAGTCATGTCTCCAAAACGCGACTGTAGATAAAGATTTACTGGGCTCATAGGTCAGGTAGTTCTAGTTATTTAAAGTAAACTTATGATCAGAATATTATTCATAAATAGAAAGTTGATGGTATGCCCTAAAGGTTGGGCTTGATAAATAGGTTGGCTTTTGAGACACTAGCTATGAATAGTAGTTTAGTGATACATTCACTAAGGAGTTATAGGGGGTTCGCAATTAAATCCTAGGCATTAATTATTACTCCTGCCTTACCCAGAAAACCTTTTTTCTTTTCATTTTAATTGACATTCAGAGTTGTTAGACTGATAAAAGGGAAAGTGGGGTGGGATGGAGGCATCTGGATTCCAGTTTGGGTGGCTTTTATACTGTTCAGTTTGGGCTGCCTTTGCCTTGGTACCACCCCGTTTATTTCTACTTGTGTAGAGAACCAGTTTGAAGCTAGATGAGCATGACTAGTAGCACGTAACAATGAAATAGTAATAAAAATAAATATGAAACCAATGGCAGCAATAACTAACATTTATTAAACACATAGGAGATTAGGCTATGTAAGATTGTGACTTCCATGTACTAGTGGACTCTCTCCCTTGCTGGCTTTGATGAAGCAAGTTGTCATGTTGAGAAGGCCCATGTTGGAAGGAACTGAGGGTGGCCTCCAGCCAACAACTAGCCCTGGAAGAACTGAAATTCTGCCACCGACATGGAAGTGAGTTTGGAAGCAGATCCTTCCCCCATTGAGTCTTCTGATGAGACTCTGGCTAGTCTCTTGATTGCTGCCTTGTAAGAGATCCTGAGGCAGAGGACTCAGCTAAGCTATGCTGGATTCATGACCACAGAAATTGTGAGATAATAAATGTGTGTTGTTTTAAGCTGCTTAGTTTGTGATGATCTGTTATACAGCAATAGATAACTAATATAAGAGAGATAAAGTAATTTTCCCAAAGTCACACTATTAATTTGGCTGCAGCCTATGGATTCCCTCTTACTAACCATTTCGTGTAGAAATATCCTGAAAGTGTTTGCCATGTGGTATTGAATTTCTCCTTTAGAACAGTAGAATTTTTTCCTTAACAGTTTTTATACAGTTCTTTGAAAGAGAAATCATATTTTTTAAAATTTCAGAAGTCTGAAGGAAAACAAAACAAAACAAAACAACAAAATAAGCCAGGACATCTTGTTTGGAGTTTGGGGTAAAGCATCGACTTTTATTTTTCTTTGCTGTTTTTATTTTACTATTCTGGGGCCACTGGGCTTCAAACCAAAACCAAACCTGCTGCTGTTGAGTCAATTCTGACTCATAGTGACCCTGTAGAACAGAGTAGAACTACCCCATAGTGTTTCCAAGGAGTGACTGGTGGATTTGAACTTCCCGACCTTTTAGTTAGCAGCCATACCTCTTACCCACTGCACCGCCAGGGCTCTATTTTCATTACATAGTGTTTTTTAAGGGAAATGGAAACAGGCAGAGAGAAGTTAATGCTAGACACTCCAGCTGGGGACCATTTCTAACATCCAAATGCCAGTCAGTTTACAAGAGAGATGAATGTGGTGGGTCAGCTTTCTCAGAGGTGACTGTAATAAGAAGTGGTTGGCTTTCCTTCTAACAGAGAAACTTGGCCATTTTTTTTTTCCAGTTAATGGGATCAATAGGCTATAACTTCATGTCTCTTTAAATTTCTGGAAAAAAATCAAATAAACATGCAAATCAACAATGCATTAGCATCTCTGATGGTACCTATGCGCTTTTCCTCTTCATGCCTAAAAAAAAAGTCGAGTTGATTCCAACCCTTGGCGATTCTATAGGACAGAGTAGAACTGCCCCATAAGGCTTCCAAGGGGCATCTGGTGGATTCAAACTGCTGACATTTTGATTAGCAGCTGGGCTCTTAACCACTATGCCACTAGTATTGTTTTAGCGGCATAGAAGACTGTCATGACTCCTGTGAGACCCCCCCTTACCATAATCATCACCTAAGTTAATGCTTGTTTATAAAACTCATATCCACCTTTTTCTTTCTCATAAAAAATCCAATTCCAGTCCAACACTCTCAGGAAGCCTTCATTTCTGTAGTGCCCCTTGCTCTAGTGTGGAAACATATAGAATAATTTTTCCATTCCAAAGCAGACGTTAAAGACTTTTTAACCCCAGTCATTCACAGAGACAGCTTCAACAGGATTCCTACAACCCCAGAGCCTGCATGTTTTAAGTGACTTTAGCCTTCTGGGATCATGGTGGCTGTTTCAGGCTGCTGTTATTAGTTGCTGTTGAGTCAGTTCTGACTCATGGCAACCCAGTGTGTACAAGAATAGAACTGCTCCATAGGGTCTTCAAGGCTGTGACTTTAAGGAAGCAGATTGCCAGGCCTGTCTTCTGAGGTACCTCTGGATAGGTCTGAACTGCCAACATTTTGGCTAATAGTCAAGCCCTTAACTGTTTGTGCCACCCAGGGGCTACTTGTTTTTTTCTTTTTTTTTTTTGTTAACCTGGATGAGCTTGATGTCCTGAGTAGAAAGCTTCAGACAGCCTAGACACCATTTATATTAGTTTCCTCAGGCTGCTGTAACTAAGTACCACAAATTGGATGACTCATAGGACTAGACACAGTTCTGGCGGCTAGGAGTCTGAATTCAGGATGTGGCAAGGCTCTTTCCAAAGACTCTAGGGTATGATCCTTTGTTGTCTCTCCTGGCTTCTGGTAGCCCCAGGAGGCTTTTGGCTTGCATCTGCAGCATAACTCTGTAGTCACATGGTCCTCTTACCTCGTCTGTCTCTCTGTATCTCTTCTTCCTTTTATAGGACACCATTCAGGTGGATTAGGACCCACCCTACTCTGATATGGCCTCATGCTAACTGATAACATTTTCAAAGTCCTTATTTCCAAACAAGGTCATATTTACAGGTAATGAGGGTTAGAACATCAACATAATTTTTTGCGGGGTGGGGGGGCCCAATTCAATCTCTAACACTCCTGATTACACCAAATAATGAAATTTACACTAAATTATATTCCTGAGGTGACCTGGGCTGTTCTGAAGCTGACTTTCATGAGAAAGTATGGTAGATTTTTCTTCACATGCTCTTCATTTTCTAGCTCTATCCTCCACGGTAGTCTCAAAATATGAGGCATGTATTTAAGATACCTTGGATTTTAAGATGAAAATCCTGACACAAACACCAATTGTTCATTCTCCTATATGCCGTGAGGTTTTTATGACATTAGCTTAGAGAAAAAAGCCCAAAGTTGAGCTATAAATCGAGGTTTTCAGACAGCCCTTTCTAATTTTAAGCTGCAATAAAGGTTCAACTATAATAACATTGGTTTAATTTCTGAGAGCTCCTATACTTGCAGCTTTGGAAGTGTCCCTTATAGAACTGAGAAGGCCTTTGGGGCCGTATTTCTGGCCTCCTCAGACATTTTGGTTTCTAAGCTTAAAATTTTAAGATGATCTAGTTCCATTTACTCTTGGAAAAACTTGAAGAAAGACCAAGTTAAAAGCCTCTTGGAAAGCTTTTATAAGTCATTTTGGATGATAGCACGTTCAGACCAAGACTGGGATGAGTTAAGTGTGAATGAATCAGAAACACGTGGGTAATGTTTCCCTTAACATTTGCTTTTAATGTGGAATAGGAATGCAAGAAGCCCTAGATAATTTCATTTTAGTTAAATTCATGTGGTTGAGGAACATTGCTGAACTTCAAGCCCAACTTGCTGCTGCCATTTTGCTTTCTGGAATGGCCATGCTGTATCCAGTAATGGAAGATTCCTGTGGCAGGAGCTGTGTACTATTGCTTCACCATGTGCTGGAAAGGTACCACATTGTCTGGGAACTGAAATTCTATGAATTCTCAAAGCCCATTTTGTGTCTCTTTTTACCAATGATGTGAAAGTTAAGTGTGTGGGCTCTGGATTTCTCATTCCTGCTCTTCTACTTGGTAATTGTATGTCCTTGGGTAACAGTTATATAGCCTCTCAATCTTTTGTTTTCCATTTTGTAAAATGAGAATAAAAGTAAATAAAATCGGAGCAATTTCTGAGTGTTGCTCTGAGAATTAATTGAGATTAAATGTCTAAAAGCATTTAGCACAATCTCTGGCATAAAAGAAGTGTTTAATAAATGCTGATGTTATCATTGCTGACTTAAACAGCATTGTAATATATACATTAATGACAGACATTGTTAGAATTCCCATAGCAGATCTAGGACTGTGCTGTCATCATCAAAGCATTTTAACACCTGATTTGGAAGTAGGGGGAGAGGTCTAGCCAAGAGGATTATCATCCAGTGTGGTACGATTGGCATGCAAGCTCTGGCTGAACGATAATAGACTGAATTCAAAGCCTGCCACCACCCACCTGCCTCTGTTGGCATTGGAAAATTGTAGAATAACCTCAGTTCTGGAAATGCAAATGAGAGTTGATGACACCAGGCTTCAGCTCCACTTGTTTGAAAGCCCCATGACAAGGCATCAGTCTATATCAGCACTCTTCAGCAAGCCTCTTTCTCCTAAATGTGCACAGATGGGTGGTTCTTTTGTTAGCCAGTTGTGTCTCATGTGCTCCATTTAAATGTGCGCTTTGTTTTCAGACAGTCATTAGGGCTGTAAACTCATTCTGCAGTCCTTGTGCTGGGTGCATCGTGGATCTCTGATGCCTCACTATGTGGCGTTCTCACTGCTGGGGATGTGACAAAGCCAGAAAATACTAGAGAAGGACAATGTGGTGATTCAGGAAAGCTTCAAACCAGGAAGGTAGCACTCATGGCTCCTTACCATCATCACCTCAGCTTATCTGTCAGTTCTCACTTCCTTGCTCCTTCTGAATAAACCATTAGCCGAGGAATCGATTCCGACTCATAGCAACTCTATAGGAAAGAGTAGAAATGACCCACAGGGTTTCCAAGACAGGAAATCTTTACCGAAGCAGACTGCCACATCTTTCTCTCATAGAGTGGCTGATGGGTTAAAACCATCGACTCTCCAGTTAGCAGTTGAGTCCTTAACTACTGTGCCACCAAGGCTCCTTGCCTTTTGAATAGTCCTTGTTATTCAGTCCTAGTGCCCCAGCGTCCATACCACCCTTGCCTTTATCAGTCAACTTGTGTGGCAGAGGGGGCAAATGTTGAAAATGTACTTTCAGAAACAGAGTTAAAAAAGAAAAAAAAAAGCTTCCTGACCCTGTCTACTTGTTTTTTAATCTGTGTGTGTGTGTTTGTTGACGTTGCTGCTAATGATGATGGCAATACGAGGGGGCTTGGTGGTAATGGAGAGCCATTGCCTGTGAATATGGCTGTCTTTGAGAAAAATAGATTCTGCAGTTCGTGCTCTCTTTTAGTACTAATCAAACATGTTTACTCCCTGATTTTGAGAATCATGAAGCTGCTTTGCACACAGGCTGTGTGAATTACTCATCCATATTCTGCTCATTTTAGTTAGTCTTGTTCAAAGTATTCCAAGCAGACCTCTCCTATAAATCCTATAAATCTTAGATTCCTTTCATTTGGGAGTGGAGAAAGAGATAGATCAAGAAAGGTCCTTCTTGTTCCCATCCTTTAGCTGCATAGAGTCTGACAAAAGGACTCAAACTGGTCAGTCATCATTCTTCTTGCTGTCTCCAGACTCCTCCATTTTGGCCATTAATTCATAAATTTATTTATTCACCCAAGCAAGCAAAGTGCAAGACACTGGGGACCCAAGGGAAAAAAGAGTTACCCTCTTGTAAGTAGAGTGTCTTGTAAATAAGGCAGGAGTTTAAGCTATTTTCTAGGGCTAACAGGGGTGGGCAAAAGTCCAGCAGGAAAACAGAACTGCTGACCCTGAGGAGGCTGTCAAGGAGGACTTTACAGGGAAGAGGGTGTTTGAGCTGAGTTTTGAAGGATGAGCTGGAGTTCATGATGAACAACATGTGCAAATTCAAGGAGCTGTGAATGTGACTTGTTCAGGAAATGGCCAGTAATTTAGTAAAAGTGGAGTCAAGAGCTTCTGGAACCAAGTCAGGGGCTCAGGTGCCATGCATGCTAAGATGTTTCTACAAGAGATAGAACTGTTGAAGGTTAGGAGCAAGGGAGTGCCATAGTTGGGTTTTGAAAGATAAATTTGTTGGCAGAGTGTGAGGTGGTTCAGAGAGAAGGGCTTGGTGGGATGGGATGCAGGGAGGCCAGCAGGTGGTGAATAGTAATGAGAGCTTGAACCAAGGCAGGAATAGAGAAGAAAGATGTGCAGCAAGAAGAAAACAAAGTGGTTACTTTAAAGAAGAAATGCCTGTAGCAGCTTCTCTTTCAAGGTTTCTTGGGGGAATTCAACTAGAAAAGCTCATTAATGGGCATATTATATTATGGAAAGATGGCCTCTTTTAGGAAACAGACATATTAAATTGTCCCACAAAATAGAAGAACAGGAATTTTTAACTTTCTCCTGATGCTGAGGGAGATGACTTTTATGGGGACTCTGGAACATGGAGAAGTGGAAGACCTGGGATATTCCCTCAGGCAATAGTGACTAGTATTTAATTTTAAGCTGTTTTCTATGTTGTCCCCATCCATGACTCTAGAATCTAATAAGAGTATCTTATACACACTAGCCTGAGTTAGTGGTGCTTTGGGGAATTATATGTTGGGCAATGTGTGTGCTTGGGATGGGAAAATGAGGGAGTGTTTAGGCTTTGAACAACAATCCTTCTCTGAGCCAGCTTGGAGGTATCATACCCAGAGAAGGCAGAGGTTCTAGAAACTCAGACAGTGGCCAGCAGCAAGTAAGCAGAGGTGCCAGGCAGTGTCAAGAGCAAAGTTAGGAGCTCAGCAATAGTTTAGAAGCAGTCAGCAGGGTCAACTGATTCAAAAGTGGGTATGAAAATAATCACCTTCTCTTAACTAACCCAGAGAAAAGTGACCTCTGAAGGGACAGAAGAAATTAGGTTCTGATGTTACATGGATAAGTGCCTCGGGAGGCAACCATTTGGAATATAAGAGATCCATAGGTGGTAGTGTCATCAGAACCTGGTGACAGATTGAACCTGGGAAGAACAGAAGAGGTAGTAATCAAAGAGGACAAAAGACCAAGCTAGAGTGTTTAGGGAGAACAATGATAAGATTTTTCTTTTCTTTTTGGAAGGGGGATTGGGAAGTGGAAATGGAATTGAAATGGTTATAAAATATCCAAGTGGATTGGTCCACATAAATGTGGGAGCAGGACAGAGATCCAAGACGAAGTCATAGATGTGTTATCAGCACAGAGGGTGCCAGGGGACTGAAAAAGACCACTCACAGAGGGTCCAGATGAAGAAAAGAGGCACTGGCAGAGACCTAGATGGGCCAGTATTCAAGAAATTCTTCCACACGGGACTCTCCTGGGCTCCCGCTCTTTAAAAGGCTGCTCTGTTTATTTGGGTATTATCTTTCTCTTCTCTTGCTTCTAGGAGAGATCTCAGGTAAAGGAGCTATAAGTATGATTTACTCCTTTACCCAAAAGATTTTGCATTGCCTTTACTAGTTCCTATTACTTTTGCGTAAATTAGGAACTCTATTATTAAGGAGCACTTAATGACATACTTCAAATATTAACTCCACCTAAAAATGGCCAGTTATAAAATCCACTTCTTGTACCACTGCTCCTTGAGAAGCCCTGATCAGTTCATTACTGATATAAATACTTTCTATCCCACCCCCCTCCCCGCACCCTTCTCCATACTACCCTATTCCACACCATTCTATTCTATTTCTATACCAGCACCCTAATGAGTAAGTTTTATTTCGGAAGTGAATTTAGAATTCAGTTATTTAAAACTTTGATCACGTTTTCCTGTAGAATTAATGTTATAAAAACATGGCTCAACTCCTGGTTCTGGTATAGGTGCTGGAGCAGGGCCCTCAGTGTATGGCTAGAAGAGAAAGCCATTAGATTTCTCTATTCAAGGCTCTGGGAAAAGTGTTTGACCCTTTCTCTCTACTCCCAACTCCCAAACACCTGCCATTTTTATCAGGTAAACATTTGGATAAACTGGTGCTTATAAATTAGTTGACTGGAACTCAAGAAGGAAGCTAGTGAGTTAATCTCTGAGTTAGTTTACTCCAAGCTACAAAATCTGCTTTTATTCTTTATACCTCTCTACAGAAAAAAAAAAAAAAAGTATGATCAGGAAGAATATTCTAATTTGGAGACATCTATGAGATAAACCAATGAACAGGTTTAATATTGAGTAGGGCTGACTAATGGGAAGAGCAGCGGAATTACGGAAGTACAAGAACACTTAAGATAAATCTAACTTCATTGGAGGAGTTGACAAAAAAATTATGGCAAGAATGGCGGTAGCTATGTGTGAATGCTTTTAAGTCTAAGTCAGTATTTAGAGTGGAGCTGAAGGGCTCTGTCAAAAGAACCAACACATTTTAGGCTAATTGGGAAAGGCATTCACTAACTAACTTGTCAAAAAACAGTTTATTGAAAACTCTGTGCAGTGGCAGGGAAATAATGGTGATCAAGACAGGCACAGGCCTTGTCCTCTGGAGAGCTTATACTTTAGTACAAGAGATTGGTAAATTCTTGGCTGGGGAAGGACAGGGTCTGTGGGAACCACCTGTCACATTTGCAGGTGCAGGGGTTAGTATTTCAACATAACTTTTTGGAGGACACTATTCAATCTATGCTGCCTTTCTTGTTAGGTGCCGTTGAGTTGGTACCAACTCATCGCTACCCTAGGTACAACAGAATGAAACACTGCCTGGTCCTGCAACATCCTCACAATCATTGGTATGCTTGAGCCCATTTTTGCTGCAACTGTGTCAATTCATCTCATTGAAGGTCTTCCTCCTTTTTGCTGACCCTCTACTTTACCAAGCATGATGTCCTTCTCCAGGGACTCGTCCCTCCTGATACCATGCCCAAAGTACATGAGACGAAGTCTCCTCATCCTCTCTTCCAAGGAACACTCTGGGTGTATTTCTTCCAAGACAGATTTGTTTGTTCTTCTGGCAGTTCATGGTATATCCAATATTCTTTGCCAAAACCATAATTCAAAGGCATCACTGCTTCTCCAGTCTTCCTTATTCATTCTCCAGCTTTCACATGCATACAAGGTGATTGAAAATATCATGGCTTGGGTTGGTATACCTTAGTCCTTAAGGTGACATCTTTGCTTTTGAACACTTTAAAGAGGTCTTTTACTGTAGATTTGCCCAATGCAATACATCGTTTCATTTCCTGATTGTTGCTTCCATGGGCATTGATTGTGAATCCAAGTAAAATGAAATCCTCGACAACATCAATGTTTTCTCGGTTTGTCATTATATTGCTTATTGGTCCAGTTGGAAGGATTTTTGTTTTCTTTTATGTTGAGGCGGAATCTATTCTGAAGACTGTAGTCTTTGATCTTCATCAGAAGTGCTTCATGTTCTCTTCACTTTCAGCAAGCAAGGTTGAGTCATCTGAATATCCCAGGTTGTTAATGAGTCTTCCTCCGATCCTGATGCCACATTCTTCTTCATATAGTCCAGCTTCTTGGATTATTTGCTCAGCATACAGATCAAATAAATATGGTGAAAGGATGCAATCCTGACACACCTTTCTTGACATTAAGCTGTGCAGTATCCCCTTGCTCTGTTTGAATGACTGCCTCTTGGTCTAAGTACAGGTTCTGCATGGGCACAATTAAATGTTCTGGAATTCCCATTTTTTGTAATGTTATCCATAATTTGTTATGACCCATACAGTCAAATGCTTTTACATAGTCAATAAGACACAGGTAAACATTTTTCTGGAATTCTCTGCTTTCAGCCAAGATCCATCTAACATCAGCAATGATAGCCATTGTTCCATATCCTCTTCTGAATCGGGCTTGAATTTCTGGCAGTTTCCTGCCTATGTACTGGGGCAACTGCTTTTGCATATTCTTCAGCAAAATTTTAGTTGCATGTGATATTAATGTTATTGTTCGATAATTTCTACATTTGTTTGGATCACCTTTCTTTGGAATGGGCACAAATATGGGTCTCTTCCAATCAATTGGCCAGGTAGCTGCTTCTAAATTTCTTGGCATAGACAAGTGAGCACCTCCAGCCTGCATCCGTTTTGTTGAAACATCTCAATTGGTATTCCACCAATTCCTGGAGCTTTGTTTTTCACCAATGCCTTCAGTGCAGCTTGGACTTCTTTCAGTACCATGGGTTCTTGATCATAGGCACCTCCTGAAATGTTTGAAAGTCAACCAATTCTTTTTGGTACAGTGACTCTGTATATTCCTCCCATCTGCTTTTGATGCTTCCTGCATCACTCAATATTGTGCCCATAGAACCCTTCAAAATTACAGCTCGAGGCTTAAATTTTTTGTTCAGTTCTTTCATCTTGAGAAATACCAAGCATATTCTTCCCTTTTGGTTTCTAACTCCAGGTTTGCACATTTTCATTATAATATTTTACTTTGTCTTCTTGAGCTGCCCTTTGAAATCCATTCGGTTCCTTTACTTTATTATTTCTTCTATTCCCTTTAGCTACTCGGTGCTCAAGAGCAAGGTTGAGAGTCTCTTCTGACATCTATTTTGGTCTTTTCTTTCTTTCTTTCCTGTCTTTTTAATAACCTTTTGCTTTCTTCATGTATGATGTCCTTGATGTCTTCCCACAACTTGTCTGGTCTTTGGTCATTAACATTCAACGTGTCAAATCTACTCTTGAGATGGTCTCCAAATTGAGGTGGGAGATACTCAAGGTAATATTTTGGCTCTTGTGGACTTGTTTTCATTTTCTTCTGCTTCAACTTGAGCTTGCATATGAGCAATTGATGATCTGTTTTGCTGTTGGCCCCTGGCCTTTTTCTGACTGATGATATTGAGCTTTTCCATCGTCTCTTTCCACAGATATAGTCTATATGATTCCTGTGTTGTCCATCCAGTGAGGTCCATGTGTGTAGTTACCATTTACATTGTTGAAAAAGAGTATTTGCAATGAAGAAGCAGTTGGTCTTGTAAAATTCTATCATGTGATCTTTGGTGTCTTTCTATCACCAAGGCCATATTTTCCTTGGAAGGACAACTACAGACAACTTTTGTATTCCAATCACCAGTAATTATCAATGCATCTTGATCGCATGTTTGATCAATTTCAGATTGCAGAAGTTGGTAAAAATCTTCAGTTTCCTCGTCTTTGGCATTAGTGGTTGATGCATAAATTTGAATAGTAGTTGTATTAAATGGTCTTCCTTGTCCAAAAAAAAGAGAAAAACTGAACCTGTTGCCCTCGAGTTGATTCCACAACAGTGGACAAACTGACAGACATATGGTGGATTCAATATGTAACAGGAGCCAATCCCAGACAGGGAGGTGATGAGAGTGTGTGGGGAAGGCTTCCTGGAAGAATGTGAATTAGCCAGATGAAGAGGGATGTAGAAGAGAGTTCCAAGCAGAAGAAATAGCACAGCCAGTGAATGAGAACCTGAAAGACCTTTGTTTTGTCTGGAGTATAGAGTGCAGAGAAGTATAGAAAGTACCTGGCGTTTAGCAGTTTCTAGAATTTAATTTACTCAAGCAAACAAGTGCCTGACGCAAATCATGGTGTTTTCAATCGCCTCATATGTATGTGAAAGCTGGACGATGAATAAGGAAGACCAAAGAAGAAATGAATTGTGGTGTTGCAGAAGAATATTGACTATACCATGGACTGCCAAAAGAACAAACAAATCTGTCTTGGAAGAAGTACAACCAGAATGCTCCTTAGAAGCAAGGATGGCGAGACTACATCTCACATACTTCGGACATGTTATCAGGAGGGATCAGCCCCTAAAGAAGGTCATCGTGCTTAGTAAAGTAGAGGGTCAGCGAAATCAAAGAAGACCCTCAATGTGATGGACTGACACAGTGGCTGCAACAACGGGCTCAAGCATAACAAGACTGTGAGGATGGGGCAGGACCGGGCAGTGTTTCATTCTGTTGTACGTAGGGTCACTATGAGTCAGAACTGACTCAACGGCACCTAACAACAACACAAGTTAACAAAAATTTAGAGCTTTTATATAGAAAAATTTACTAAGTTTCAGTGAGAATGGAAGTTGCTTAGCTAAAAATGGAGTATATGAAGTATTTTATAAGTAGTATTAAAACTAGTTTTCAGAAAAGGGACCTATTTACTTTCTGCCACCAGCTGGATTTTCCCTAATGTGGACCTTGCATAAATTCTGTTGTTGAAATTACGTAGCTTTAAACCTTTGATAAGCATGCTAAAATAATTTCCTTTTTTAATCTAAGGATTTGTAGAAGATCCTAAAACCAGAGACAAAAAAATTATAAGTAGCCAAAGAAGATATTTTACATGCTTTCTTATTTTTTGTTTAAAAATAGCAAAATAGTACGCTTTCCCTCTCTTTTTCCCCCCTTAAAAGATCAGGCAAAAATCTTCTCCAGGGAAATCTTTGAACCAAACAGAATTGTTTCAGTTTCCTTTACCTCCATCTTAAACATCCAATCAGTGTTCTCTCCTCCTCACCTGGCATGGTTTATAAAGGCTGGAGTCCCGGTGCGTATCAGACACAGAAATGAACTGAGTCCTCAGGAGACATTCCACTACAACTTGGTTTTTAAGTGTAAAAGGTAGGAAGTCAGGTTTGTCAGTATTCACATTTAAATAATGATCAAAATGTAACTCCTGTGAATATTTCAGAAGATTCTCATAGTTGTTAATCACTTACATTTCTAAGTCCATTTAACATTCTTGAGTGGAAATTGAGATATCTGAATTTAGATTGGTATCTTTCAGGAGAAGCGACTGGTGTCAGCTGTAGTTCATTAAGTTAATTCCAAGTTCAGATGCTGTCCCAGAATTTTTTTTTCTAAGTTGTATGTATGAACATGAAGCTAAATTAGTATTCATTTCTTCAGGATTTTTAAAGCAAGGATTTGCATATTTTACTGACAAAATATTGAAGGCAATGCCCAGAGATTTAGTTCTAATTTATTCATTAATATGAACTAGAATGTTGTTGTTGTTGTTACTTGCCATTGAGTTGGTTCCGACTCATTGCAACCCTACCTACAACAGAACGAAACACTGCCCAGTCCTGCGCAATACTCACAATCGTTATGCTTAAGCCCATTGTTGCTGCCACTGTGTCAATCCATCTTATTGAGGGTCTTCCTCTTTTTTGCTGACCCTCTACTTTACCAAGCATGATGTCCTTTTCCTGGATCTGATCCCTCCTGACAACATGTCCAAAGTACATGAGATGTAGTCTCGCCATCCTTGCTTCTAAGGAGCTTTCTGGTTGTTCTTCTTCCAAAACAGATTTGTTTGTTCTTTTGGCAGTTCATGGTATAGTCAATATTCTTCTGCAACACAACAATTTAAAGGTGTCAGCTCTTCTTCGGTCTTCTTATTCATTGCCCAGCTTTTACATACATAGGAGGCAATTGAAAGCACCATGGCTTGGGTCAGGTGCACCTTAGCCTTCAAGGTGACGTCTTTGCTTTTTCAACACTTTAAAGAAGTTTTTTCCAGCAGATTTGTCCAATGCAATGGGTCTTTTGATTTCTTGATTGCTGCTTCCGTGGGTGTTGACTGTGGATCCAAGTAAAAGGAAATCCTTGAGAACTTCAGTTGTTTATCATGATGTTGCTTATTGGTCCAGTTGTGAAGATTTTTGTTTTCTTTATGTTGAGGTGTAATCCATACTGAAGGCTGTGGTCTTTGATCTTCATCAGTAAGTGCTTCAAGCCCTCTTCACTTTTAGCAAGTAAGGTTGTGTCATCTGCATAACACAGGTTGTTAATAAGTCTTCCTCCAAAACTGGTGCCCTGTTCTTCATATAGTCCACCTTCTGGGGCTATTTGCTTAGCATACAGATAGAATAGGTATGGTGAAAGGATACAACCCTTACAAACACCTTTTCTGACTTTAAACCATGCATTATCCCCTTGTTTGATGTGAACGACTGCCTCTTGATCTATGTACAGGTTCCTCATGTGCACAATTCAGTGTTCTGGAATTCCCATTCTTTGCAATGTTATCCGTAATTTGTTATGATCCCCCTGGTTGAATGCCTTTGCATAGTCAATAAAACACAGGTAAACATCTTTCTGGTATTCTCTACTTTCAACCAGGATCCATCTGACATCAGCAATGATGTCTCTAGTTCTGTGTCCTCTTCCGAATCTGGCAGTTCCCTGTCAATATACTGCTGCAACCACTTTTGAATGATCTTCAGCAAAATTTTACTTGCATGTGATATTAATGACATTGTTTGATAATTTCCAAATTTGGTGGAATCACCTTTCTTGGGAATAGGCATAAATGTAGATCTCTTCCAGTAGGTTGGCCAGGTAGCTGTCTTCCAAATTTCTTGGCATAGATGAGTACTTCCAGCACCGCATCCACTTGTTGAAATATCTCAGTTGGTATTCCGTCAATTCCTGGAGCCTTGTTTTTCACCAATGCCTTCAGTGCAGCTTGGACTTGTTCGTTCAGTACTATTGGTTCCTGCTCATATGGTACCTCCCGAAATGGTCCAGAGTCGACCAATTCTTTTTGGTATAGTGACTCTGTGTAGTCCTGCCACCTTTTTTGATGTTTCCTGAGTCGTTTAATATTTTCCCCATAGAATCCTTTAGTATTGCAACTCGAGGCTAGAATTTTTTCTTCAGTTCTTTCAGCTTGAAAAATGCAGAGTGTGTTCTTCCCTTTGGTTTTCCATCTCCAGGTCTTTGCACATGTCATTATAATACTTTGTCTTCTTGAGCTGCCTTTTGAAATCTTCTGTTCAACTCTTACTTCATCGTATCTTCCTTTCACTTTAGCTACTTGATGTTCAGAAGCAAGTTTCAGAGTCTCTTCTGACATCCATTTTAGTCTTTTCTTCCTCTCCTGTCTTTTTAATAACCTCTTGCTTTCTTCATGTATGGTGTTCTTGATGTCATTCCACAACTCATTCGCCCTTCGATCATTAATGTTCAATGCAACAAATCTATTCTTGATGTGGTCTCTAAATTCAGGTGGGATATACTCAAGGTCGTGCTTTGGCTCTTGTCGACTTGTTCTAATTTTCTTCAGTTTCAACTTGAACTTGCACCTGAGCAATTGATGGTCTGTTCCATGGTCGGCCCTTGGCCTTGTTCCGACTGATGATATTGAGCTTTTCCATTGTCTCTTCCCGCAGATGTAGTTGATTTGATTCCTGTGTATTCCATCTGGCAAGGTCCATGTGTATAGTTGCCTTTTGTGTTGGTGAAAAAAGATATTTGCCATGAAGAAGTCGTTGGTATTGCAAAATTCTATCATGCGATCTCCAGCATCATTTCTATCACCAATGCCATATTTTCCAACTACCGATCCTTCTTCTGTTTCTTTCTCATTATGATCTCCAGTAATTATCAATGCATCCTGATTGCATGTTGGATCAATTTCAGACTGCAGAAGTTGGTAAAAATCTTCGGTTTCTTCATCTTTGGCCTTAGCGGTTGGTGCGTAAATTTGAATAATAGTTGTATTTACTGATCTTTCTTGTAGGCATATGAATATTATCCTATCACTGTCAACGTTGTAATTCAGGATAGATCTTCAAATGTTCTTTTTGATGATGAGCACGACACTATCACTCTTCAAGATGTTGTTCCCAGCATAGTAGACCATATGATTGTCTGATTCAAAGTGGCCAATAACAGTCCTTTTCGGCTCACTAATGCCTAGGATATTAATATTTATGCATTTCATTTTGTTTTTACGACTTCCAGTTTTCCTAGATTCATATTTTGTACACTCCACATTCCAGTTATTAATGGATATTTACTGGTGTTTTTTTCTTATTTTGAGTCGTGCCACATCAGCAAATGAAGCTCCTGAAAGCTTGACTCCATCCATGTCATTAAGGTCGACTCTACTTTGAGGGGGCAGCACCTCCCCAATCGTCTTTGGAGTGCCTTCCAACCTGATGAGGTGCCCAATTTCTGTCACTATATCAAACAGTGTTCTGCTGCTATTCATAAAGTTTTCACTGACAAAATCTTTTCAGAAGTAGACTGCCAGGTCCTTCTTCCTAGTCTGTCTTAGTCTGGAAGCCTAGCTGAAACTTGTCTACCATGGGTGACCCTGCTGGTATTTGAATACCAGTGGCATAGCTTCCAGCATCACAGCAACACTCGATTCCCCACAGTACGACAAACTGACAGACATGTGGGGGATGGTCTCTAATAAGTCATGTAATATGTTTATCCATTTTCTCTTGTTGCTAAGTAGTCATGATGCCACCTGTTCTTTGTTAGAGCTTAGATGGGCTATTAAGTACTTTGAGCTGTTTAATAATTTCAGCTCATATCTAAGATGATGTAACAAGTACCCAGCACCATGCTAAGTGCCTAACATGTAGTATGTTGCTGAGACCGCTGAATAATACTGTAAGGATTAATATATATCCTATATATTAATATCCCGTTTTACAGAGGAGGAAACTGAGCTTTAGAGAGGTTAGATGAGTTGGCTAAGGTCATGTCATTAGTAAGAGGAGGAGCCCAGATTTGGCCAGGGAGCCACATTTTCAGAGCCCATGGTCCTAACTTCTGCATAGACAAAGTTTCTATTCTTGACAAAAACTACTATGCAGGATTTCATCCTCAATTCTGGGAACATGGTGTTCTATGATTTAAAGACAGAAGCTTGATCAACTAGGTAAAGAATCACTCTGATTAAATGTCAGTGAAGCAGTTCATTGACATCCTCATGGCAATTTCCCAGAGAAATAGATTCCTGAATGGAAGCCCTTGTGTAGAAGTATCTACTTGTCAGTAATAAAAGAATGCAATACACTGCTTTGATTATTACTTCACTTATGTTCCTATAAAATGGAAAACTCCCTTCACAACAAGCCTTTAAAGAAGTCTTTATGAAACATTTGGGTCATATTCATGATAATTATTCAACATTAGATTACCAAAAGGAGTTCTGTTTTGTAGCTAATTAGTGGGAAATGGATTGGCAACAAGTGGGAGTTCCCAGCCTTTATTTATTATTCAATTTTTTAAAATTGTCTTTGTTGTCATCTAGTCTCAAGGTGAATTATAAACTAAAAGACCTTTAAAAATGCATCTAAAAGCCACCTTAAAAAAATCAACTTTATTGAGACAATTTACATACAATAAAATGTACCCAATTTAAATATACAGTTAAATGAGTTTTGACAAATGTAATCACCACCAGAATCATTACATCAATTCCCTTCCCAGTCAACAGCCAGCCCTGGCCCCAGGCAATCACTGATCTGCTTTCTGTCACTGTTGATTAATCTTACCTTTTCTGGAATTTTAGATTAAAAAAAAAAATGCCCATTGCCGTAGGGTTGATTCCAACTCATAGCGATCCTATAGGTCAGAGTAGAACTGAGTTCCCAAGGAGCACCATGGTAGATTCAAACTGCCGACCTTTTAGTTAGCAGCTGTAGCACTTAACTATGCCATCAGTTTCCTTTAGATAAATAGAACCATACAATATGTACAATTTACGTTTGGCTTCTTTCACTCAGCATAATATTTTTTAAACTTGTCTCTATTGTTGCGTGTTTCAGTAGTTTATTCCTTTTTATTGCTGAGTAGTATTCCATTATACGGCCATACCACAGTTTTTTCCATTCACTCATTGATGAACATTTGGATCATTTCTAGTTTAGCTATTATGAATAAATAATAAAGCTGGTATAAATATTCATGAACAAGTCTTTATGTTTTCTTTTCTACTAGGTAAATACCTAGGAGTGGGATTGCTGAGTCATATGGTAAATGCATGTTTAACTTATAAGAAACTGCTAAACTATTTTTCAACGTGGTTAACCATTTTGCATCACCACAAGCACTATATAAGAGTTCCGGTTGCTCTACCCTCTTGCGAACACTCAATATTGTCAAAATCACTATCTTTAAAATACATGGTTTTAAATCTTCAAAGCAGGTAAGAGAGAACCTTGTCAGACAGCTAACTTTAAAAGTCAAATTCTGTCCACATTGTAAAAGGCCAGTGATTTTACTCCATGGACTCAGTGGGGGGGAAGAATATGCCTTTCTTCTGCTTCTCTAGAACTGAGCTATTAGGAGTATTAGCCGGAGTCTCCAGGCTGAAAACCACTGGCAGAAACCTCCTTAGTGGAGAGAAGTGATTTTTGTCAGTCTCCGCAGAGGCATTACAGAGCCACACTAAGGACTTGAATGATGGTTGTTACTTTGGACCAAGCACTTTTTATACTATCCAGATGTTTCACATACATCAGAGCTTCACTGTGGGTTAGTCTTGTCTCCAAAATGTAGTACATGCCAGGAAATAGACCATCTGTTTATTCTTCTGGATATAGATGATGCTGGGCACAGAGTAGGTGTCCAACAAGTTCTCTTTGTTGCTTATGCACTTTTTACAAGACTCCCAGATTAGTAAAGGATCAAACACAGGAGCAGTTGCTGGTCTCTCAGGTAACAAAACAAACATGACATGACTTGACTCTTTTGCCACTCTGGCATTAGAGTACTGTTCACCCACACTTTGAATCCTGTGCTCCTAAGAATAATGGCACCAACATTCGGAATGGAAAGACTAAAGTTTACAGCTGGGCTTCTGTTGGGCCTACTTCATCTGACAGAAAACCCAACAGTTAAGCTGACTGATGTTGCTTAAGACAGGCACAGAATGAGTTATAGTTTTTAAGAATTGATGTTGAACTCAGAGAATCTACTCAGTGTCTCCTATTGGGGCAGGAGAGGAGACACAAAGATGAAAGATACATCTTCTCTTTGATGGAGGAGAGAGACAAGTAAGCCAACTATACAATCGAGTGTATGTGTACTCAGGGTTTTTTTTTTAAAGGTACACAGGAGGGGCTCTATGCTTAACTTAACTCCACAAACATTTGTTGTAGCTGCTATGGACCAGACACTGATCTTCTTAACCAAAACAAGACCTATTGCCGTTGAGTCTATTCTGACTCATAGTGACCCTCTAAGACAGAGTAGAACTATCCTACAGGGTTTCCAAGGCCATAAATCCTTATGGAAGCAGACTGCTGCATTTCTTCCTCTGGTGGGTTTGAACTGCCAACATTTGGTTATCAGCTGAGTGCTTTAACTGCTGTGCCACCAGGGTTCATGTTGAGCTTCTTAAAGCCATTCATTTTCATAGAACTTCTAGTCTAATGCAAAGATAGATATAAGGCCAATAAGGCAAAAGAAGCAAGTGAAAACTGTCCCAGAGAAGGGAGGGAGTACATGGCAAAGGAATTTGTCCTGGTTTAGAAGCAGGAGGGACTTAAAGGATGTGTGTAATTAGGTGAAGGGCTCTGATGTATTGGTGATATGGGGCATAGAAGACACCAGACTCCAGGGGGGATGTATGGCACACCAGGAATGGGAAGAAGACTCTATAGGGCCAGAGTTCAAAGGTGGTGACCAGGTAACACATGAGAAGTTCTGGAGGGCTGGGGAGAGGACAGGGAGCAGGAGCCAAGCTGGAGAGGGTGATGCGTAGATGCAATGGTTGTGGGGATGATGTCAATCAGGTTTTTAAAGAGGAAGAGCTATGGATATATTTAGGGCTAGGACTTAGTGTGGATTACACCTCAACATAAAGAAAAAAAAAGAAAATCCTCACAACTGGACCAATAAGCCACATCATGACAAACGGAGAAAAGACTGACATTTTCAAGGATTTCATTTTACTTGGATCCACAATCAATACCCCTGGAAGCAGCAGTCAAGAAATCAAAAGATGCATTGCATTGGGCAAATCTGCTGCAAAAGACCTCTTCAAAGTGCTGAAAAGCAAAGACATCACCTTGAAGACTAAGGTGCGCCTGACCCAAGCCATGGTATTTTCAATGGCATCATATGCATGTGAAAGCTGGACAAATGAATAAGGAAAACCGAAGAACTGATGCCTTTGAATTGTGGTATTGGTGAAGAATATTGAATATACCATGGACTGCCAAAAGAACGAACAAGTCTGTCTTGAAAGAAGTACAACCAGAATGTTCCTTTGAAGCAAAGATGGCGAGACTGTGTCTTACATACTTTGGACATGTCAGGAAGGATCAGTCCCTGGAGAAGGACATCATGCTTGGTAAAGTCCAGGGTCAGTGGAAAAGAGGAAGACCCTCAACAAGCTGGATTGACACAGTGGTGGCAACAATGGGCTCAAGCATAATAATGATGGTAAGGATGGCTCAGGACCGGGCAGTGCTTCATTCTGTAGTACATAGGGTTGCTATGAGTAGGAACTGACTCGACAGCACCTAACAACAACATAATAGAACTAAGTGTAAACCAGTTTAATAGTTCTATTCTGCGCTGTTAAATAAACCACATCTAAGTATGTTAATACACATTTTAGCCAGCAAACTTATCATTTTTCCTGGAGTCTTTAAAATAGAACCCCTAACCCTATATCGTAGAAGTTAACATTTCTCATGACACCATTTTCTACAGACGGAGTCACCCATAGCAACTTGTGACTCCTAAAAAAACAATAAGGGTGGGATGAAGGTTTGGTCTCATCTTTAAGTGAAGGCCACTGGCAAAGCTGGGCTTGAACTCAGAGCTCTGAACATTCCTTGTTCCATCTCTCCTATTGGTACATCTTCTCCAATAAAATGTCTTATCAAATTGCCCAGAATCTGGAATTTCTTGACCCTTCTTATTTTGGGTTAAGTTTTCATGTTTTCCACAAACTGACAAATTTTCAAAACTCCACAAGGGCAGGTTATCTGTTTTCTTGCCGAGGGCATAGAATGGTGCCTGGAACGTAGTAGATGCTCAATGAGTATGTCTTGAATGAATGTATGAAGACATATTTACAGATTGTCAATGAACAGATATTAAGAAATTTGGTCTTGTTTTGTTTCCTTGTTACTCCATATATGCCCTTTTTCTTAGTTTGAAGTCCCATCTTGAGTAAAACAAGCCTTACAAACTCAGTTAAGATACTGCAACCTAAATGTTAGTCCCACTGTCCCATTGTTGTTGTTGTTAAGTGCTGTCAAATCAGTTCTGACTCATAGCAATCCTACGTACGACAGAATGAAACACTGCCCAGTCCTGAGCCAGCCTCATGATCATTGTTATGCTTGAGCTCATTGTTGCAGCCACTGTATCAATCCATCTCATTGAGGGTCTTCTTCTTTTTCAATGACCCTCTATTTTACCAAGCATGATGTCCTTCTCCAAGTGGTGGTGCCTCCTGATAACATGTCCAAAGTGTGTGAGATGAAGTCTTGCCATCCTTGCTTCTAAGGAGCATTCTGGTTGTACTTCTTCCAAGACAGATTTGTTCATTCTTCTGACAGTCCCTGGTACACTCAAAAGTCTTTACCAACACCATAATTCAAAGGCATCAGTTCTTCTTCAGTCTTATCTTTATTCACTGCCAAGCTTTCACATGCATATGAGGTGATTGAAAACACCATGGCTTGGGTCAGGTGCACGTCAGTCCTTAAAATGACATCTTTGCTCTGCAACACATTAAAGAGGTCTTTTGCAGCCAATTTGCCCAATGCAATGTGTCGTTTGATTTCTTGACTATTGCTCCATGGCTGTTGTTTGTGGATTCAAGTAAAATGAAATCCTTGACAACTTCAATCTTTTCTCTGTTCATTGTGATGTTGGTTATTGGTCTAGTTGTAAGGATTTTTGTTTTCTTTATGTTGAGGTATAATCCATACTAATGACCAAAGACCAGATGAGTTGTAGAATGTCATCAAGGACATCATACATGAAAAAAAGTAAGAGGACATTAAAGAGACAGGAAAGAAAGAAAAGACCAAAATGGATGTCAGAAGAGACTCGGAAACACTGTCCCATAACCACTCCTTATTATTGCTTTAAAAAAACAATCAATTATCTGTGGGAAATGCTCCCTTCTTTTCAAAATCTACATTTTATTACCTTAAGAGCAGAATAAAAATTTTTCTGTGTCTTCTCTACTGATTTTTAACCTCTATGATGAAAAGTGTTAGCTTACTTATCATGTGCTATTAATCTTCTATCATTTTACAACCATCAATTCTCATCACCTCCTTGTGGAGAAGACAGTGTAGATTTATATAGTCTGCAGGCAGATAGGCAATACTTTCACACTTGCATGAGCTATGAGATTTTCTCTCTGGGTGTTTGTTAATGAAAGGAAGGCAAATTACACTTTATATATAAGAAGTGTCGTTGTCCTTATTCAAAGGTATTGCTGCAGTCACCTGCTAGAGAGTAATGAATAGCCCTGTCTCCACAGTGAGTGGAGGGCAAAGAACACATGCCTTGAATGTTTTTTTTAGTCCATTTGAAAGTCAAATTGGAGAGAGGACACCTTAGTGTTTGTACCATTTTCCTTTAAATCTCAGGTGAAAATCCCAAGTAGATGTCTGAGAAAGTGGTAGAAAAACCTAGCTGATTCCCCCAGGCTTCTCACTAATATGGTTACAAATACAGGGTGGTGACAATCACCCAGGGTCTGGCAGGGTGAGGAAAAGCGCCTTACACTGGGACAGGTTTGGGGTAGTTTGGGTTTCTGTTTGTGTTCTGTCTTAACCAGTCTATGGGCTTGGGAAAGCCATTTGATTCTTCTGCAACCAGCTTCCTTCTCTGCAAAATGGACAAGGCTGCATCTTCTCAGCCTATCTCTGACAGCTATTGTGAAGATTTAAAGGAATGTGTGCAAGTGCTCTGACAAGAAAAGAGGCCATGTAAATGCAAAGAACCACTTTGGAATGTGTTGAACTTTTGGTGGAGGGTGGCAAGGAGAACCCAAGGTGACAATTTTGAGAACTGAGCTGTCTGGTACCCTGGCACTCCATATGTGTCTGAGTTGGTCCTAGACTAGTGGCTAGAGAGAAATGCATAGGAATGTGACAGCCTTTACCATTTCTGGCTCCAAATCACCAGGTAAAAAAGACTTCCTTCATGTTTTACTCCCTACCTCCCTTAGGGTGACCACCCACCCAGTTTACACCTGTTGTATCACTTTCACTCTTAATGATATCTTGGTTTGGTCAATTATGCTTGATAAGTTATGTGGTCACTCTGTTTACCAGGCATTGGATCAGACAATTATTTGTGAAATACGAAAACTTGAACGGCACAGAATTTTCGAGACTCTGAGGCCTAATCAGCACTTCTAGTCTGGACCAGGAGCCACTTTTAGCACTTGTCTTTTCTCTGCTGTTTGATAATTTGTCAAATAGAAATCTTCTTGCTCGTGGAAGTGGGAAGAAGGATCTGTTTTCTGGGAGAATCTAATCAAAGGCAAACATTTTGGCATGTAATGTAATGAAGACATATGAATAGACTTGTGGTAGGTAACAAAATGGCCCCTCCAAAGATGTCCATGCTGGAAGAAACTAGAAACGAATTTTCCCCTAGAACCTTTAGAAGGAATGAAGTCCTGCTGACAACTTTGTCTTGGACTTCTGACCTCCGGAACTGTGAGTGAATGTCTGTTGTCTTAAGTCACCATGTTTGTAGTAATTTGTTATGGCAGGCCTAGGAAACTAAATACACATGGCTTCAGTGGCCAACCTCACACAGATGTCTCACATTATATCTCCTGCCCAGAGAGCCTGAGAGCTCCAGGCCTGTCTAGCTAACTGTTTACCTGACATCTCTGGCTGCCTAAGAGCCACTTCAAATCCATCATACCCAGAACTCTCTTGTGCCCAAACCTGTCCGGTCTCCTCTAGGACACTAAATGACCACCGTCTATTCAGTTGAGCATGTTGGAAACTTAGGAGTCGTTCTTGGAACCTCTCTCTCTTCTACTTTTTGAATGTGCAATCACCAAGTGCTATGATTTTACTTTCCAGATATTTCTCAAATTTGCCTACTTCCCCCAGCATTTCCAGAATCACTGCCTTTGTCCTTGCTCTTGCTTGGATTACTATAACTGCCTCTTAACTCATCTCCCTCCAGCCACTCTGGCTGCCCCAATCTCATCTCTCTCCTGCAGCAAGGATGATCTTTTAAAAATGTAGCTTTGATAATGTCAGCCTGTGATTAGAACCCTTTAGTAGATTTCCAGAGCCCTGGTGGTGCAGTGATTAAGAGCTCAGGTGCTAACTAAAAGGTCAGCAGTTCGAATCCACCAGTTGCTTCATGGAAACTCTATGGGGCAGTTCTACTCTGTCCTATAGGGTCACTATGAGTCAGAATTGACTTGACAGCAATGGGTTTTTAGTAGGTTTCCATTGCTCACATGACTAATGCAAAACTAACACAAAGTAGGACATGCTGCAAGGTCCAGCCTCAACCTGCACCAGGCTCCTTCTTGGGGTGTCCTCCTCAGGTACCCTGTCACAGGGCCTTTGCATATATTGCTCCCCCTGCTACGAATGTTCTTTCCTCCTTTCTTTGTCTAGATAATTCTAACTTATCCTTCAGAGTCCAGTGTTATTCTCTTAGGGAGCTCTCTCCAACTTGTCAAACTAAGTAGAATCCCTCTGTCTTTCAGACTTTTACAGTACTCTGTATCTCTCCTTCATAGCTCTTGTCCATGCTACAATTTTACATTTATTTTTGTTATTATTAACAAATGCCCTCCCTTACTAGAAAACATGTGCCACTGAGAACATGGAAAATGTCTGTATGTTTGCAATTATGTCCCAAAGCCTAGCACCATGCATGATCGGTGCTCAATAAATATTTCTTGCATGAATTAATGAATGAAATAAGTAGTGTGTACCCATATGAAGAAAGATCTGGCGATTTCCTGCCAAAAATCAGCCAATGAAAATCCTATGGTTCACAATGGTCAGATCCTGTTGTGCATGGGGTCACCAGGAGTCGGGGCTCAGTTGACAGCAGCTAACAGCAACAACAGCTAACAACAACAACAACAACGGTATTCATATTCAAAGAAGACTTCTCTGTGTATATGCCTTGCCATTTGGGGCTTATTGTGAAGGGGGCCGAAAAGATGGTCACTACGCATACAGGGGAAGAGAAAGGCATTCCCTGCCCCAGCTTCTTTTTAACCATTCAGAGACTTACCAGCATCATCTGTCTTCTAATTTGCTGAATATTATGAGCGGTCTTTCAGACCTGGTTTTGGAGGAATAAGTGCATAAAGTCTATTTCCAGGAAGCATATGAGTCATTTAAGCTTTTATTTCCCAAGTGCTATGCCAGCTTGTTGCGATTTGAGCAGGATGCAACAAGTGCACATATTTTTAGCTTTTATGACAAGTATTGTATACTTATCCTCGCGAGTCTTCAGCCTGAATGCCTTTCATTGAAATGATGCCAAGTGGGGAAGAGCTTACCCATAGCAGTGTGCTTGTTTGCAAAACAGTAAAACTACTAGCAAAAAAAAAAAACTTCTTTGCAATTAATAGAGGCAAAGACAAAAACATAAAACTTTGGTTCATGAAGAGAGGGAGTAATTTTAGGAAAAAGAGGTTGATTTTCTAAGCCCAGGCCATGGCAACTGTAAAATTAGCATGGAAGCCGCTTTATCGTTGCCTGAAAACAGTAGAAACCGAAAAATCCAAACCCACTGCTGTCGAGTTAATCCTGACTTATAGCGACTCTATAGGACAGACTAGAACTGCCCCATAGAGTTTCTAAGGAGTGCCTGGTGGGTTTGAGATGCTGACCTTTTGGTTAGCAGCTGTAGCCCTTAACCACTATGCCACCAAGGTTTCCAAAAACAGGAGAACAAAAACCAAACCTGCTGTTGTCCAGTTGATTCCGACTCATAGTGACCATAAAGGACAGAGTAGAACTGCCCCATATGGTTTCCAAGAAGCACCTGGTGGATTCAAACTGCTGACCTTTTGGTTAGCAGCTGTAGATCTTAACCACTATGCAAACAGGAGAAGGACCTCTTAAATGTGCTTTGATTCTCGCCAACTCTCTAGGGAACCCTTCCCATGTCATGTGAAGGTTTTGAAGAGCACTTTAATTAACCTATATCAAACAGACTGTATATAAGAAAGAACTGTGTAAAGATTTCTTTAATTAGTGAATTTCATCAGGCCTCTTCTAATGTTCATCAGTAAAGTAGTTGGTAGGCTGCCTGGGTCCTTGGTGGTACATTCAGTCAATAAGCTTATTCGTGACTCTAGCAAGTAGCTATGTTTTTGAACCAATGGGAATTTGGTGGGCCATTTCCCTTTGCTACCTTCAGCTACATGGCCAGAATCTATAAACTGTTCTCTTCAGAGAAACAAAGTGCTGAAGTGAGCAAGGCGGCCAGCAGGGTCTGCAGGGGTCACATTAATTGCACAGACACATGTTTTCTCCTAAATAAAACTAAAGACAGTTTGTAGTGTTCTATTCAAGGTGTGTGTGTGTGTGTGTGTGTGTGTGTTGGGGGAAGGTGCATTACCAGTATGTTTGATATATAGTGTTAAACCAGAGTAATTTTTTTCATCTAATTTTGAAGAGTCGCATGTATTTCATTGTCCTCCCAGAGGAGCAATAAAGCATAAAGAACTCTCCCCCAGTAAATCAACAGTTAGCAGACAAAAGGTCAAAATACCCAAAGCCACAAGAACATTAACACTTTGGATATAAAGATTCCCTAAGAAACTAATGCTCGCTCTCACTATGGAGAAAGCAGACGCCTTATCTTTGTGAGTTTACTAAATGGAGCCAAACTGTAGCTGTAGCCACTTTAACTAAACCAAGAGCTGGATCTTTTAGCAGCCCACAGTCATTAAAGCTCTCAGAGAGCCTCCCAGGAGCCGATGTGCTTGCTTAAGTATATGCTGTAAAAGGTCCCAGAGATTTACAAGGAACTGCTCCACGCTAAACCAGGCACACCATCTGATAAACAAGCAATTTTAGCTTCAGGCTAAATGATGCTCTTTGAGGTTTTGATTTACAATGCTGAAGATGATATATTTGGAGTTCAGGGGTAGGTTCTGCTATGGGCTTGCTGTGATTACTCACCCATGAGCAGGATTCAGGGCTCAAGTGTTCAACTTGGAGGTCAGAAAATTGCCAGTGGAATGAAAAAGGTTGATAAAGTTTATTGAGATGCTAAATATATGTATATATATAACTTATTAAGCTGGTGGTTTTGAACACTCCGTAAGCTTTCTGGGAACCACAGTTTTTTTGTTAGTTTGCTTAAATCCTAAAGATATGAAAATAATCTGCAAAATTGATCTGGTGGTCTAATTTTACTTTCATTACATTTAAGAAACAAGGTCAGGCTATGCTTATTATTGTTGACATTTAAAAATAAGAAAAAAATTGTCCAATTTAGCATTTATGAAATTGCCCGAAAACTAAGAATTTTGAAGACACCTTTAAAGCAAATCAAATCACCTTCAACAACACTGAGGAATAGACTTATAGTACCAGAACCTGATTTAAGAACTGTGGAATGGCTTTTAAGACCAGGATTCGTCCAGTTAGAACCCCTGCTGAGAATTTGCATTTCCACCCCAGATATACTGAATCAGAGTCTACATTTTAACAAGATCCCCAGGTGATTCTTATAAATCTCCAAGTGGTTCTTATGTATACATAACAATCACCCCAGGATCTTGTTAAAATGATCCCCAGGTGATTCTTACAGATCCTCAAGGATTCTTATGTACATACAAAAATCACCTGGGGATCTTGTTAAAATATAGATTCTGATTCAGTATGTCTGGGGTGGAAATGCAAACTCTCAGCTGGGGTTTGAACCAGCTCAAAGCCCTGTTTAAAACTCATGATTCCAAAAAATGATTTGGCAAATTGCTTTACTCAGAAGTTTTGTGTTTAATAAATATTTGAGTTGCTACTAATATTGGCACTGTACTAGAACAAAGATAAATGAAATATGGTTTCTCTCCTATAGAAGTTTACAATCCAGTAGAGAAAATCATAGATAAGTTCAGTAAGATGTGAAAGTGTTAAGAGCGAGCTATGTATAGAACGCTATGGAATATACAAGAGGGCACTAATCTGTTGGACTTAAAGGGGATTTGAGAGACAGAGGCCTCCTTGATACACTTCTTCCTTTCCCATGAATGGTCAGGCAGCCAAGCACACAAGAGAAAATGATGAAAGGAGGCATTTCAAGAGACTGCTGGTATTATAGCCTACAGTGCACTCAGAGCTGTGGCTGGATGGTTTTTTACTGAGAAGACCTCAAACCATTTGCAGTTCTGACTAAGGTGACACTGAGCATATTCAGAAATTGTAGACATAACTCACTAATAAGGGAATCAGTGGCTAATTGTACATAAGGAACTAAATACAGTCCTGAGGTAGAGCTAGCTCTAGGCTAGGACATGGGCGCCAACCTTGGCTTTTTGGTCCACACCTTCTTCTGACGATCTAGTGAGCACACCTCTTCCTCTTCTCTTAAGAAAGAAACCAGATAAAGTTATGAAGGTTATAGCACACGTGATAGACACCGGCATGGTACTTCACTTTTTCTGGCAACTTATATTTAAAAAATATATATATATATTTTTAGAGGGACTAAATTCCTAAGCAATGGGGCTTTGATAATGAAATAGAGTGGGATGGAACTGTCTTTTGGGGAGATTAGAAGTAAGGGGCATAGTTCTCTCTGCTATCAACTTTCCCCACGCACTATTTTCCTGTGGGTAACACAGCCCTGGTTGGGCCTAAAGGTTAATAATATTGACTACCATTTATTGAGTGCTTACTACGTGCCAGGCCTCAAAACAACTCCATGAGGTAGGTGCTTTTCAGTCTGTGTTTTACCTACGAGGAAACTATTTAACTTGCTGATGGTCACATGGCTAGTGTGGTCACACTAAGCTGCCTCCCAGGACATTATGCAGGCAATGGCCTCTAAATTAGAAATTCAAGGCATCACTGACCTGACTTCCCAACAGTTTAGTCCTATAGACTAGCGTTACAAGCCAGCAGCAGAAATCCCTTATTTTTAGCCATCTGATTGCCGTGTTGCTTCTCTAAGCCTCAGTTTCACAGTCTGGAATAAATGCTCTCCTTTCTCTCCCCAGAAAATAATTGGAGCACCAGCTTTATAATGCCTGTAAAGCATTTAAGATTATGCAAATGAAGGATATTATAGAGACACAAGTGATGGTATTTTATAGCAGCCTATTATCGACGGCACTGGGTTTTTTTTATTAAGACATATCATTGTAAAGACAGACACTGAGTTGCATCCTTTTACCAGATCTTTTCCTGAATTTTAGCATGGAATTAGCATTAATTAGCAGCATTAATTAGCATTAGTAGATACTTTTAAAATCTATCCAAGTTAATTGTCTTCATGAACTCAGACTTCTGCACATGCTCCAATGGATCTAATAAATTCCCTTAGCCAAAGTATTTTTCAAGTATTGTAGTATAATTCACTTTATCATGTCCAGTCTTAGTCTAATAATGCAGAACTCCCAGGAGCCAAGTATATTTCCTGAAGCTTACAATTACTTTTATAAAAGTTGCAGTGAAGTATGATGATTTTTAATGGCATCGATGATACCATTGTATATATCGGTTTCAGTTTTGAAGTAGACTTAAGTTCAAAGACCCAAGGGGACCATTCTCCTCTTGATGCACTTGTGTTACTCCCATTAATGCTAATGGGACAGACAAATGCTGCTCCAGAGGAGAATAGATCTGCCCTTTGGAAGGTAACAGGTTTTAATTAGTAATGTGTTGACTCACACAAAAGCAGCTTGCCCTCTGTAAATAGCAAATGTTCACAGAGATGAGAACATGGATCACAGTCCCGGTTGTTTATACGAAGTCTTCAAGTCTGAGATTTGTAAATGGCAGAGACATAAGGCTCTTATCAACTGAGATTGAGAAAAGGAACCTTGATTTGGGAGCTTTATTGAAAGAAAGTCACAAACCTCAGAATTAAAGCATTATTTATTAAACTTCGATGCACCTGAGTGCCAAGTAAATCTCTGTAGTGGGGCTTTTACAATGACTTTATCTTTGAAAGGGAAGCTCAGTTAACTTGATACTCTGGAACTGAAGGCCTGATGGAGTAGGAGGTTCACCTTTGTTTGATTGCAGCTTTAAACATAAAAAAGTGAAAGTCCAGAGAGTCTTACCTAGCTAGAGGACTCAGTGGTGGTTTAGTGACAGAGCTTGGCAACAAAGCACTTCCTTGAAAGTGGTTCTTAGGCTGAAAGGATAAACAGAAGGATGGAGAATGAGAGACAGAAAGGACCTAGCATTTTGGCATCTTGGCTGCTCCATGTAATTGTCTAGGATGTTGTCTTAAACATGAGCTTCAGAATAAGGAGGGCAGAAGACCAGTTTCTACCTTCTATATACACATCTCTAGGTGCTCCAGGGTGATGCAAGTGGTTAAGCCCTCAGCTACAAACCAAAAGGTTGACGGTTTGAATAGACCTGGGAAGAAAGGCCCGGCAACCTACTCCCAAAAGATCATAGCCATTGAAAACCTTCTGACACACATGGAGTCTCCATGAGTTGGAACTGGCGCAACAGGTGACAACATTTTTTTAAGCCTTGCTTTAAGGAAACCCGGAGCCGTGGTAGTGTAGTGGTTGAGCATTCAGCTGCTAACCAAAAGGTCTGCAGTTCAAATCTACCAGCCACTCCTTGGAAACCCTACGGGCTAGTTCTACTCTGTCCTACAGAGTCACTGTGAGTTAGAATCAACTCAATGGCAATAAGTTTCTTTACGGTTTTTTAAGGAAACCTGTTTTATTGATTTCCTAGGATTACCATAACAAAGTACTACAAATTGGGTTGCTTAAAACAAACAAACAAACAAACAAATGTATTCTCTTACAGTTCTGGAGGCCAGAAGTTCAAAATCAAGATGTTGGCAGGGCCATGTACGCTCTGGAGGCTCTAGGGGAAGGTTCTTCCTTGCCTCTTTATAACTTCTGTTGGCTCCTGGCAATCTTTGGAATTCGTTGGCTTGTAGATGTATCACTCCAACCTCTGCCTCTGTCTTCGTGCGTCCTAGTCCTCTGTGTGTCTCTATGTATCCACTGTCCTCTTCTCTTTGTGTAAGGACTTCAGTCATAGAATTTAGGACCCACCCTAAATCCAGGATGATTTTATCAGTTTCATCTCGAGATGAAATTATATCTACAAAGACCCTATCTCCAAATAAAGTGACATTTTAAGGTCTTGAGTGGACGTGAATTTTGGGGGCACACTATCCAACCCACTATACCTGTATGGCACAAATTGTTAAGTGGTGGACTATTAGCCAAAAGGTTGGTGTTCAAACCCACCCAGAGGTGCTCTCAGAAGACAGGCCTGGTGATCTACTTCTGAAAGATTACAGCCTTGGAAACTCTATGAAGCAGCTCTATTCTGCACACGTGGGGTTGCCATGAGTTGGAATGGACTCAATGGCAACTAACAACAACATACCTTTTATAAGAATACAGCTTGTAGGGGTGATTACTGGCTCTAGATAACACACTGCAGGTTTGAGTTATCATGTTTAAATGTAATACGTTCAACACATAATTTTCAGAAATAAATTTCTGTCATGAAGTGAGATAAATTTATATCTATAACCTTAGTTTTTGTAAGGCTAGGTCCAAATGATCATAGATTTTACGTTAAAAATTTTTTTTTTAAGGATAATGCTTACTTTTATTTTCAAAACATTTAGTGAATGTTACACTGACTTGTAAAAATGAATGAACATACTCTTTATAGAAAAAAATCTTAAGATGTAATTATCTGGAGATATAATTTTTTATACCAAGAATATAAAGTAAAGAGATGCAGTAAGTCTGGAGTAGGACCCAAACATCTGTATTTTTATATAACTTCATGAGTTTTTTTTTTTTTTTTTTCATGAGTAGGTCCAACGTATATTCCCACTGAAAACCACTTCTCTAGAAGATGTTAACATTTAATGTATCAGTCTGGTTTTATCTCTGAACAAGTAGATGGGTGTTATGAATTGAATTGTGTCCCCCAAAAATGTGTGTCAACTTGGCTAGACCATGATCCCCAGTGTTGTGTCATTGTCCACCATTTTGTCATCTGATGTGATTTTAAATGTATTGTAAATCCTTCCTCTGTGATGTTAATGAGGCAGGATTAGAGGTAGCTAATGAGGCAGGCCACAATCTACAAAATCGGATTGTGTCTTAAGTCAATCTTTTTTGAGATATGAAAGAAAGAAGCAAGCAGAGAGACATGGGGGCCTCATACCACCAAGAAACAAAAGCCAGGAGAAGAATAGTGCTTGTCCTTTGGACCCAGGGTCCCTATACTGAGAAGCTCCTTGACCAGGCAAGATCGATGACTAGATCTCCCCCCAGAGCCGACACAGAGAGAAAGCCTTTGCCTGAGGCTGGCATCCTGAATTCGGTCTTCTAGCCTGCTAGACTGTGAAAGAATAAATTTCTCTTTGTTAAAGCCATCCACTTGTGGTATTTCTGTTAAAGCAGCACTAGGTGACTAGGACAACGGGATTAAGATAACAATAATTTAGACATATGTGTGTGTTTTCTTTTTTTAGTTTTTATGTACAGGGAGGTTAAAAAAATAGTATTCATTGTGCTTGACTATAATGATTGGAAAAAAGAACTTAGTGTTGGAAAGACCAACTTAGTATTTGGAGGAAACTCTGATTGGAATAACATTCTATTGGTTATAAGTGTAATTTTTTTTCCGTATAAGTATTTGGGGAACACTTTGCTTTAAAAAGTCTTTGAAGAAACTCAATTATGGGAGAGGACACTCTCTGCCATTTCACAAGGAAAAATATCAATATGTAAGGTAAGCGTCTTGTTTCTACACGCTTCTGCTGCTCTTTCTTACCTTCCCTCCTGTGACTATGAAAAAATTCCATTCATATAGGTATTAAGCTTATCGAAGAAGAAATGTCACAGGCACATTCTCAAGCTCATGAATTCATTATCACACATATTCAGTCTAGAGATGTGAGGTGTAATGTCCTTTTCTACAAGGTGTCCCCAAAAGATACACTCCGCTGTCAGGACGATTTCATTTAGACCCAATTTCCCCAGATCTTTGAATGTTGCAGATGACTACATGTGTTCGCTCCACATTCCCCTCCTGACTTACTGGAGACTGTAAACGTTATTAACTTTGAAGTGTCTATTTATGTCACCCTGCAACACCCTCCCTCATTCAACAAAGGCTGGGGTTTTTTAGTTTGCACATTGGAAACAGCTTGTGAAAGTATTTCCAAGCTTGAAGCAATCCTTTTTCACAATACATAAAGAGAGGCTGAATGCAGACATCAGACTTATTTCTGCCCCAACAGTAGCAAACCTCCAGTACAAACTTCTTGGCTGCATTTCAGTACTCTTCTATCATTTCCACTACTTTTCATTTTTTTTTCTCCACGTTCTCAATGTTTTTCCACCCTAAATATTCTTCATCAGTAGTATAACAAATACTCAGAGCAACTTGGGGACATATCCTAGGAAAACACTCTGAGTTATAGAATACAGAATTTGTTTGGGAAGCATGGAAATAGGCTTGATTTTGGATAATTAAGAAAATTCATGGCTTATGTAATTTCTTCCCGTAAAGACTGGATATTTCAAGGTCGTGGCATCCAAGTTAATTTGCCCGTTACCACTGCTAACTGTTTGTAGCAGTGTACAAAATGACAACAGCTCTCTTGGATCCACAAATGGAAGCCAGGAGTAGAGGACAACAGAACTGCCCTGCCAGCTTCTGCATTGTTATTACATTAGAAATAATTAAACTTCTAATTTAAGCAACTCCAGTGTTGGAGACTCTTAGATACAACACCTTAGCTTGTATCCTAATTAATACAATTCCTACTAGAACAGAGTAGGGAAAATCACCATATGGATTGTGCACAGTTGTTTGAGCGAATTCTGGAGATGGATGGACATATCGGTGCCTAGGGCCAGGGTGGGGAGGGGTTCAGAATACCTGGTTCAGGACTGCAAACCAAACCAGAGAGGGTGTGGCTTCTAATAAATTGCTAAACTTGGTTCTTATTGGCTCAAGGTTTGGAAAGGTTGAGCTATTGGGAGGCAGGTCTTCAAAACCTGCAGCTGAGCAGCCAGGAACTGACACTGGTGAAAACTTGCACATTGTATTGTAACATCATCTAACTTCATGTCTTGGTCCCTTCTTCCCAGCTAAATTGGGGGTTCCCTGCCAAGTGTGTATTTTCCATTTAATAAGAGCTCAGTATGTAATGGTTTGCTGAATCACTTAAGTTGCTGATACGTGCATTAGAAAACCCAAACCAAACTCCTTCCATTGAAGTGATTCCAACTCATAATGACCCTATAGTGTGAGTTAAAGAACTATAAATACCCTAGTACAACTAATACCTTTCTCATCCACAGAACTGAAAAGAAATAACTTGTAAAATCTTTTATTTCAGCCTTAATTTTACAGATGAGGAAACTGAGGCCTAAAGAGGTGAGGTGACTTATCAAAAGTCAGGGGCAAACCCAACCCAAGAGTCCAAATCTGTTGCATAAGAATCACTGTTTACTCTAATTGTTGTTCCATTAATAGACTGTTCGTGGCTTAGCCAGCAGATGTAGGACTAGCCTATTCTTCCCTTCATGTTTAAAAGGTCGTAACATATAATAAAATCATACCTAAATGGAACATCCTTTTTAATCTTTATGCAGGAGAAAGTGATTTTTCCAAAGTAGCTATAACGATTTAGCAAAATTAGAAGACTTCTTTGGAAAATAAATTTTGTTATTCTTTTGGAAGAGATATTGGCTAATGGGCTCTTGCTTTATAGTCAGTTGGATGCCTAGGAGAGTAGCCCTGGTGGTGCAGTGGTTAAGTGCTTGCCTGCTAACCAAAAGGGTGGTGGTTCGAACCCACCAGCTGCTCTGCCGGAAAAAGATGCGACAGTCTGCTCCTGTGAATATTTATAGCCTTGGAAACCCTATGGGGCAGCTCTATAGTGTTGCTATGAGTTGGAATCAACTTGACAGCAATGGTTTGCTTTGCTTTTGGGTGCTTAGGGAGATAATGTGCAACTGTAAGGAATAACCTAAAGACAAAAGGAACTCCCTGTAGAGGGGTATTCACTAATTAGATAGTAGAGAAGTATTTTAGGTGAAGGGAAAGACAACACACAATACAGGAGAGATCAACACAACTAGACTAAACCAAAAGCAAAGAAGTTTCCTGAATATAACCGAATACTTCAAAGGCCAGAATTGCAGGGGCGGGGGTCTGGGGAACATGGTTTCAGGGGACATCTAAGTCAATTGGCATAATAAAATGTATTAAGAAAACATTCTGCATCCCACTTTGGTAAGTGGTGTCTGGGGTCTTAAATGCTATCAAGCAGCCATCTAAGATGCATCAATTGGTCTCAACCCACCTGGAGCAAAGAGTATGAAGAACACCAAAGACCCAAGGTAATTATGAGCCCAAGAGACAGAAAGGGCCATATAAATCAGAGACTACATCAGCCTGAAACCAAGAACTAGAGGGTGCCTAGCTACAACTAATGACTGCCTTGACAGGAAACACAACAGAGAATCCCTGATGGAGGAGGAGAACAGTGGGATGTAGACCTCAAATTCTTGTAAAAAGACTAGACTTAACGGTCTGACTGAGACTAGAAGGACCTCAGAGGTCATGGTCTCCAGACCTTCTGTTAGCCCAAGACTGGAACCATACCCAAACCCAACTCTTCAGACAGGGATTGGACTGGACAGAAAATGATACTGGTGAGGATTGAGCTTCTTGGCTCAGGTAGACACATGAGACTATGTGGGCAGCTCCTGTCTGAGGCCAGATGAGAGGGCAGAGGGGGTCAGGAGCTGGTTGAATGGACATGGGAAATACAGAGTGGAGAGGAGGAGTGTGTTGTCTCGTTAGGGGGAGAGCAACTAGGAGTACATAGCAAGGAGTATATAAATTTTTGTATGATAGGCTGACTTGATTTGTAAACTTTCATTTAAAGCACACACACACAAAAAAAGGTGCTCCCTGTAGCTCTTAGCATCACAATGCTGATGTGAAAAAAAAAAAAAAAAGATGTGAACGGTATGAATAATGCGTGGAATTTTTTTGGAGGCTGGGATGTCAGTTGAATTCAAAATCAAAATATTTGAGATAAAGTTTAGTAATAGACTAGTCATGTAAAAGGTCCCCTGCTGGTGCAATGGTTAAGCCATTGGCTGCTAACTGAAAGGTTGGTGGCTCAAACCCACCCAGTGGCTCTTTGGAAGACAGAACTGGAGATCTGCTCCCATAAAGATTACAACCTCAGAGGTGGGGCCAAGATGGAGGAATAGCCAAACACTTCTGGTGATCCCTCTTACAACAAAGACCTGAAAAAACAAGTGAAACGATTATATTTATGACAAGCCAGGAGCCCTGAACATCAAAGGCAAAGTTAGAAAATGGGCTGAGCGGCAGGGGAAGGGAGAGATGGTTCAGAACTGGAGAGGAGTTGCCGGACCTGAATTGCTGGGACCCCTCAGGCTCCATTGTCAGGAGCGGCTGCAGCGGGCTGGAAGTAGCATTCGGCTGCAGTTTTCTCAGGGAGAAGCAGCCAGCCACATAGTTTACTCACATCTCTGGAACCAGAGAATAATGTCACTCTTGGCAAAAGCTAAGTACTTGTGTATATTTTACAATGTCCCTCACCTCCAAGCCAGCTTCAGAGGGTGTTGATTTCCCTGGGCCTGAGATAGGCCCTGTTGAGCACCTGGAGCCATTTTCCTGGCTTTGGGGAAGGAATATATTTGCAATTGGGGGAAAAGATAATTTGCCAGCTCCGCTAACCTGGGGAGCTCCGGACAGAAACAGCTCCTGTCCAGGCATAAATAGTCTGTGGACTTTGAATACCTTTCCCCCTACATGGACCTGTGTGGGCCTATTTCATGAGAATAGGCCCTTGTTGGCAGACTGCAACTGTTTCAGCTGTGTGGTGAAGAGGTACGTGTTTGATGATTGACACTACTTTGCCTATTAAACAGGGTCCTCACCTACCCACATCAGGGGGCTAAGGACTGGTGGCTTCACTCAGGTCACCCAGCCACCTGAAACAGGGGTACAAGGATAACTGGTACCTCCCAGTCCTTAAGCAACCAAAAGCATTGGGTGCACATGGTCTGTCTGCAGAACCCACTCACCTGTACACTCTAGGGAAGAGGGACATGCTTTCCTCAGAGTCACTTGGGGGACAATTCTCAGCCCCCTGCCTTGTTCAGAGCATGACACCCTGCTGCAATCACATACCGGTACCTACACCAATCATCCCTGCCCATCTAAGACTGTAGGATGGAGGCTGTACCACATACTTGATGTCCAGCTACCTGGACACCTGAGCTGAATCCATACAAGAAAAGTGAATGGACTCCTAGACTGATATACCTGATAACAGCTCTAACCATCTGGTGACTAGATGTCGGTGGTTCAAAGGCGAAAATAATCAAGTTAGCTCACTCAAGCAACCCATTTGAGCATATCAAAACAAAACAAAGCAAGAAGCTAGGATACAGTAAACAAACATAAAATAAACTAATACGATAACTTATGAATGGCTCGGAGACAATAGTCAATATCAAATCAAATAAAGAAACAGACCATGATCACTTCAACAAGCTCTCCAAACAAAGAATCAAGGGATCTTCTAGAAGAAAGTACCTTTCTGGAATTACCAGATGCAGAATACAAAAGATTAATATACAGAACTGTTCAAGACATCAGGAAGGAGATCAGGCAATACACAGAACAAATCAAGAAACACAAAGATAAAAGAGTTGAGGAAATTAAAAAGGTTATTCAAGAACATAATGAAAAATTTAATAAGCTGCAAGAATCCAGCAATCAGAAATTCAGAAGATTAACAATAAAATTACAGAATTAGACAACTCAATAGAAAGTCAGATGAGCAGAATTGAGCAAGGGGAAGGCAGAATTGGTGAGCTTGAAGATAAAACACTTGGCACCAATATATTTGAAGAAAAATCAGATGAAAGAATTTTAAAAAATGAAAAAAACTTAAGAGTCATGTGGGACTCTATCAAGAGAAATAACCTATGAGTGATTGGAGTACTAGAACAGGGAGGGATGACAGAAAATACGGAGAGAATTGTTGAAGACTTGTTGGCAGAAAATTTCCCTGATATAGTGAAAGATGAGAAGGTATCTACCCAAGATGCCCATTGAACTCCACGTAAGGTGGATTTTAAAAGAAAGTCACCAAGACATGTTATAATCAAACTTGCCAAAACCAAAGATAAAGAGAGAATTTTAAGAGCAGCTAGGGATAAATGCAAAGACACCTCCAAAGGAGAGTCAATAAGAATAAGCTCAGACTACTTGGCAGAAACCATGCAGGCAAGAAGGCAATGGGATGACTTATATAAAGCATTGAAGGAAAAAGAATTGCCAGCCAAGAATCATATATCCAGCAAAACTGTTTCTGAAATATGAGGGTGAAATTAGGACATTTGCAGATAAACAGAGGTTTAGAGAATTCATAAAAACCAAACCAAAACTACAAGAAATACTAAAGGGAGTCCTTTGGTTAGAAGATCAATAATATCAGATATCAACCCAAGATTAGAACACTGGAGAGAGTAATCAGAGGTCAACCCAGACAGGGAAATCACAAAAATAAATCAAGATAAAAAAAGCTCAAAACAAGGAAACTGCGATGTTATTATGTAAAAGAAGACAACATTAAAACAAGAAAGAAGGACTAAAAAATGTAGCCATAGATCTTTCAAATGGAGAGGACGACAAGGCAATATAAAGAAGTAAAAGTTAGGTTTAAACTTAGAAAAATAGGGATAAATATTAAGGTAACCACAAATGAAACTAACAATCTTACTCATCAAAATAAACACAGGAAAAAAAAATAGAGACTAGGCAGAAACAAAATCAACAACAGTGAATAAGAGGAAAAGGTAATACATAAAGATAAACTACTCAAAAACTACTCAGCACGTAAAAATTAAGTGGGAAGAACAAACTATCAACAACATGCAAAAAAAGACATCAAAATGACAGCACTAAGCTCATAAAAGAAAGTACCTGTCCATAATTACACTGAATGTAAATGGACTAAATGCACCAATAAAGAGACAGAGAGTGGCAAAACGGATTAAAAAACCATGATCAGTCTATATGCTGCCTACAAGAGACACACCATAGACTTAGAGACACAAACAAACTAAAACTCAAAGGATGGAAAAAGACATATCAGGCAAACAATCAAAAAAGAGCAGGAGTGGCAATATTAATTTCTGACAAAATAGACTTTAAAGTTAAATCCACCACAAAGGATAAGGAAGGACACTATATAATGATTAAATGGACAATATGCCAGGAGGATATAACCATACTAAATATTTATGCACCCAATGACAGAGCTGCAAGATATATGAACCAAGGTATAACAGCATTGAAAAATGAGATAGACAGCTCCACAATTATTGTAGGAGACTTCAACACACCACTTTCGGTGAAGGATAGGACATCAACAAAGAAGCTTAATAAAGACATGGAAGATCTAAATGCCACAATCAACCAACTTGACCTTGTAGACATATACAGAACACTCCACCCAACAGCAACCAAGTATACTTTCTTTTCTAGTGCTCGTGGAACATTCTCTAGAATAGACCACATATTAGGTCATAAAGCAAGCCTTAGCAGGATCCAAAACATCAAAATATTACAAAGCATCTTCTCTGACCATTGTTGTTGTTGTAGTTAGGTGCCATCGAGTCAGTTCCAACTCATAGCGACCCTGTGCACAACAGAACAAAACACTGCCCGGTCCTGAGCCATCCTTACAATCGTTGTTATGCTTGAGCTCATTGTTGCAGCCACTGTGTCAATCCACCTCATTTAGGGTCTTCCTCTTTTCCGCTGATCCTGTACTCTGCCAAGCATGATGTCCTTCTCTAGGGACTCATCCCTCCTGACAACATGTCCAAAGTATGTAAGATGCAGTCTTGCCATCCTTGCTTCAAAGGAACATTCTGGGTGTACTTCTTTCAAGACAGACTTGTTCGTTCTTTTGGTCGTCCATGGTATAGTCAATATTCTTCAATAACACCACAATTCAAAGGCGTCAATTCTTCTTCCATCTTCCTTATTCGTTGTCCAGCTTTCACATGCATATGATGTCATTGAAGATACTATGGCTTGGGTCAGGCACACCTTAGTCTTCATAGTGACATCTTTGTTCTTCAACACTTTAAAGAAGTCCTTTGCAATGCGTCCTTTGATTTCTTGATTGCTGCTTCCATGGCTGTCGATTGTGGATCCAAGTAAAAGAAAATCCTTGACAACTTCAATCTTGTCTCCGTTTATCATGATGTTGCTCAGTGGTCCAGTTGTGAGGATTTTTGTTTTCTTTATGTTGAGGTTTAATCCATACTGAAGGCTGCGGTCTTTGATCTTCACCAGTAAGTGCATCAAGTCCTCTTCACTTTCAGCAAGGAAGGTTGTGTCATCTGCATAACGCAGGTTGTTAAAGAGCCTTCCTCCAATCCTGATGCCCCGTTCTTCTTCATATAGTCCAGTTTCTTGTACTACTTGCTCAGCATACAGAGCAAATAATACGAGAAGCTGGACTATATTGCAAATACCTTCTTTCACCAACATAAACGGTGACTATACATATGGACCTCACCAGATGGAACACACAGAAATCAACTTGATTACACCTGTGGAAAGAGATGATGGAAAAGCTCAATATCATCAGTCAGAACAAGGCAAGTGTTCCAAAATTGCTCACGTGCAAGTTCAAGCTGAAACTGAAGAAAATCAGAGCAAGTCCACGAAAGCCAAAATACGATCTTGAGTATATCCCACCTGAATTTGGAGACCATCTGAAGAATAGATTTGACGCATTGCACACTACTGACCGAAGACCAGATGAGTTGTGGAATGACATCAAAGACATCGTACATGAAGAAAGCAAGAGGTTATTGAAAAGACAGGAAAGAGAAAAGACCAAGATGGATGTCAGAGGAGACTCTGAAACTTCCTCTTGAACGTCGAGAAGCTAAAGCAAAGGAAGAATTGATGAAGTAAAAGAACTGAACAGAAGATTTCATAGGGCGTCTCGAGAAGACAAAGTAAAGTATTATAATGACATGTGCAAAGAGCTGGAGATGGAAAACCAAAAGGGAAGAACATGCTCAGATTTTCTATAGCTGAAAGAACTGAAGAAAAAATTCAAGCCTCGAGTTGCAATAGTGAGGGATTCCATGGGGAAAATATTAAATGACGCAGGAAGCATCAAAAGAAGATGGAAGGAATACACAGAGTCATTATACCAAAAAGAATTAATTGAAGTTCAACCGTTTCAAGAGGTGGCATATGATCAGGAACCGATGGTACTGAAGGAAGAAGTCCAAACTGCTCTGAAGGCATTGGTGAAAAACAAGGCTTCAGGAATTGATGGAATATCAATTGAGATGTTTCAACAAACAGATGCAGTGCTGGAGGTTCTTGCTCATCTATGTCAAGAAATATGGAAGACAGCTTCCTGGTCAACCGAATGGAAGAGATCCATGTTTATGCCTATTCCCAAGAAAGGCGATTCAACTGAATGTGGAAATTATAGAACAATATCATTAATATCACACGCAAGCAAAATTTTGCTGAAGATCATGCAAAAACGGCTACAGCTGTATATCGACAGGGAACTGCCAGAAATTCAGGCCAGTTTCAGAAGAGAATGTGGAACCAGGGATATCATTGCTGATGTCAGATGGATCCTGGCTGAAAGCAGAGAATACCAGAGGGATGTTTACCTGTGTTTTACTGACATGCAAAGGCATTCAACTGTGTGGATCATAACAAATTATGGATAACATTGCAAAGGATGGGAATTCCAGAACACTTAACTGTGCTCATGAGGAACCTTTACATGGATCAAGAGACCGTTGTTTAGACAGAACAAGGGGATACTGAGTGGTTTAAAGTCAGGAAAGGTGTATGTCAGGGTTGTATTCTTTCACCACACTTATTCAATCTGTGTGCTGGATTCCTCTACACCAATAAAAAGAACCTTGAAGAGGAAATTACCAAATCAATACTATTTACAGTAGCCCCCAAGAAGATAAAATGCTTAGGAATAAATCTTACCAGAGATGTAAAAGACCTATACAAAGAAAACTACAAGACACTACTGCAAGAAACCAAAAGAGACCTACATAAGTGGAAAACCATACCTTGCTCATGGATAGGAAGACTTAAGGCTGTAAAAACATCTATTCTACCAAAATCCAGCTATAGATACAATGCAAATCGGATCCAAATTCCAATGACATTTTTAATGAGATGTAAAAACAAATCATCAACTTCATGTATGGAAAGGAAAGAGGCCCCAGATAATTAAAGTATTACTGAAAAAGAAGAACAAAGTGGGAGGCCTCACTCCACCTGATTTTAGAACCTGTGATACTGCCACAGTAGTCAAAACAGCTCGGTACTGGTACAACAACAGATACATAGTCCAATGGAACAGAATTGAGAGTCTAGACATACACCCATCCACACGTGAACAGCTGGTATTTGACAAAGGACCAAAGTCAGTTAAATGAGGGAAAAGATGGTCTTTTTAACAAATGGTGCTGGCATAACTGGATATCCATCTGCAAAAAAATGAAACAAGACCCATACCTCACGCCATGCACAAAAACTAACTCAAAATGGTTCAAAGACCTAGACATAAAATCTAAAATGATAAAGATCATGGAAGAAAAAATAGGGACAACATTATGAGCCCTAATACATGGCATAAACAGTATACAAAACATTACTAACAATGCAGAAGAGAAACTAGATAACTGGGAGTTCCTAAAAATCAAACACCTATGCTCATCCAAAGTGTTCACCAAAAGAGTAAAAATATTACCTACGGATTGGGAAAAAGTTTTTAGCTATGACATTTCTGATCAGTGCCTGATCTCTAAAATCTACATGATACTACAAAAACTCAACTACAAAAAGACAAATAACCCAGTTAAAAAATGGGCACAGGATATGAACAGGCACTTCACCAAAGAAGACATTCAGGTGGCAAACAAATACATGAGGAAATGCTCACGAGCCGTTTGAAAAATGCAGATTAAAACTACAACGAGATTCCATCTCACTCCAACAAGGCTGGCATTAATCCAAAAAACACAAAATAATAAATGTTGGAGGGGTTGTGGAGAGACTGGAACAGTTATACACTGCTGGTGGGAATGTAAAATGGTACAACCACTTTGGAAATCCATTTGGCACTTCCTTAAAAAGCTAGAAATAGAACTACCATATGATCCAGCAATCCCACTCCTGGGAATATATCCTAGAGAAATAAGAGCCTTTACAAGAGCAGATATATGCACACCCATGTTCACTGCAGCACTGTTTACAATAGCAAAAAGATGGAAGCAACCAAGGTGCCCATTAATGGATGAATGGATAAATAAATTATAGTATATTCACACAATGGAATACTATGCATCGATGAAGAACAATGATGAATCCATGAAACATTTCATAATATGGAGGAATCTGGGAGGCATTATGCTCAGTGAAATTAGTCAGTTGCAAAAGGTCAAATATTGTATAAGACCACTACTATAAGAACTCGAGAAATAGTTTAAACCAAGAAGAAAATATTCTTTGATGGTTATGAGAAGGGGGAGGGAGAGAGGGAGAGGGGTTTTCACTAATTAGGTAGTAGATAAGAACTGTTTTAGGAGAAGGGAAAGACAACAAACAATACAGGAGAGGTCAGCACAACTGGACTAAACCAAAAGCAAAGAAGTCTCCCGAATAAACTGAACGCTTCAAAGGCCAGCGTAGCAGGGGTGGGTGTCTGGGGACCATGATTTCAGGGGACATCTAAGTCAATTGGCATAATAATATCTATTAAGATAACATTCTGCATCCCACTTTGGAGAGTGGCACCTTAAACGCTAGCAAGCGGCCACCTAAGATGCATCAATGGGTCTCAACCCAACTGGAGCAAAGGAGAATGAAGAACACCAAAGACAGAAGGTCATTATGAGCCCAAGAAACAGAAAGGGCCACATAAACCAGAGACTACATCAGCCTGAGACCAGGAGAACTACATGGTGCCCAGCTACAACCAATGACTTCTCTGATGGGCAACACAACAGAGAACCCCTGAGGGAGCAGGAGAGCAGTGGGATGCAGACCCCAAGTTCTTGAAAAAGACCAGAGTAATGATCTAAGACTAGAAGGACCCCAGTTGTCACGGTCCCCAGACCTTCTGTTAGCCCCAAGACAGGAACCATTCCCAAAGCCAACTCCCAGACAAGGATTGGACCAGACGATGGGATAGAAAATGATACTGGCAAAGAATGAGCTTCTTGGATTAGGTAGACACATGAGACTATGTTGGCATCTCCTGTCTGGAGGGTTGATGGGAGGACGGAGGGGGTCAGAAGCTGGCAGAATGGGCAGGAAAAGAGAGAGTGGAGGGAAGGAGCGTGCTGTCTCATTTAGGGGGAGAGTAATCAGGAGTATACAGAAAGATGTGTATAAATTTTTGTATGAGAGACTGACTAGATTTGTAAACTTTCACTTAAGCACAATAAAAATTAAAAAAGAAAAGATTACAAACTAGAAAACCCTATGGAGCAGTTCTACTCTGTCACATTGGGTTTCTATGAGTTGAAAATGGACTCAATGTCACCTGACAACAATAGTCAATGTAATAGATCGTTGACTTGTATTATTTCAAACACCTGGGGAGTTCTAAATTTTATCAGGACCAGTTATGCTGAAAGGCTCCCAGTTTGTGAAGAAGATAATTTAATTTAAAGCGTATTCCTCAATTCACACTGCTGTCTAGTGGGTTTTGTCTTCTAGAAAGTATCACCGTGTATTAAGGAAACAATGAATTTTTCCTTGGATAAGTTATTTCTGAGGGGTTCTTTGAAAATCTCCACCGGGTTTTATATCTCAGTTATTAACTTTGTTCATATCAATAGTTGAATGGGCTCCAAAGCTTGATAGTGAAGGATGCATTTTACAATAAAATAAGTAAATGAATAAACACAAATACTTCCTGGCAAAGGGGTGAATGGGGTGGTGGTAGTGGGGCAGTGCTGAGGAAAGATAACCAGTGGGCACTCTCTGGTTTAAACTCCAACCACCTAGCGGGAAAACTTTATTCTGTTGGTCAAGTTTCAGGAAAATTAGATGTCTTTTGACAATGGTTGTAATAGATATGGGCATGTCTAAATGATTTTTTTTTTTTGTTTAAATGAAATCTAATTATGTGATGCACTAGAGCCTCTTACTAATTTGCCTTTCATTCCATCAGTAGACCTTGTTCTAGCTTTTATTGCTTTTGGCCAAAGGCCATCACAAGACTTATGGAGCATTGGGTAACATCAGTGGGATCTTCGGGATAAATTAATTCCACAGTTTAAAAAAATGTGGTTGGCCAATATATTTCGAAGATTAAACAAGGTAATTGGTTGAACAGGATATATATTATGGTTTTGACTAACAGGCTTATCTCTGAGATTGGCCAAGGGTTCCAGCAAACAAGGCTTAACAAAGACTTGGGGAGAGGAATCACTGACAGCAGGGACAGGATTTCTTTTCTTTCTCCTCCTGTGGACTGATCCAGTCGTGGCTGCTAATATATGTCAGGAAGTTCACAGCCTTTAATTCATTGTAAGCTCCAAGTTATTGCACACCAGCACACTTTCAAAAAGAGAGATGTCATAGAAATCCAAGTTGCATAATGGTACACCAGTATTAATGGGACCTTGTAGCAGCACTGCCCTCATGGTAATTAGAATGATGCTACTCTTGGCATGTCTATAGTAACATTTCCTGGATCTTTTGACATACTCTGCAGGTCATCCTCCTTCACAAAGGTTTATTTTAGGCTTTCTGTAAGATGTAGCTATTTTGCAAATAGGACTAAGGTTTGGCGGTTGCTTGGGGGTTTCTAGACATTTCCTATTTTTTTATTCCTTATGAGTAAAATCAGCATACTTGTGTAATACCTCTGAGCACCATTACAGCTGAGCACTAGTGCCTCTAATCTTGCGTTGTATGGTACTCCAAACCCACGGGAGGCTCAGAGGACCCAGATCTATGGGCACGAACCAGTGAAATCTTTGGGACCTTATTACCTTAAGAAGATGGCCATGCGGAGATATCTCATTTGCCTGTTCAGAAGGGATTTCAATGAGAGTGTTCAGGAGAACAGTGAGTTTTTATGCATCATTATCCAACTCCCTCTCCACTCTCCTTCATTTTTAAGCTGAGAGGTATAACAAACCTCTCCAAAACATAGTAGCATAAAACAACCACCATTTTTTTATGCTCATGGACTCTGTGGATTAGGAATTCAGAAAGGGCAAAAGGTTTTACTGTGTCTTACATGTCTCAAATAACTAGGGGTGTCTCAAATGGTTGGAGGCTAGAATAGGTGGGCTGGAGAATCCACTTCCAAGATGGATTCTTTACTCACATGTCTGGCATCTGGCTGGGATGTTTGAAGGACGGGCTCAGTTGGGACTATTGACCTGAGTATCTACATGTGGCCTCTCCAGCATGGCAGTCTCAGGGCAGGAAGACTTCTCACATGGTGGGTCAGGGCTCCAAGAGTGAGTGTTCCCGGAGACAACGTGGAAGCTGCATTGCTGTTTACGACTTGGGATAAATTAATTCCACAATTAAAAAAAAATGTGGTTGGCCAATATATTTAGAAGATTAAACAAGTTAATTGGTTGACCAGGGTATATATTATGGTTTTGACTAACAGGCTTATCTCTGAGATTGGCCAAGGGTTCCAGCAAACAAGGCTTAACAAAGACTCGGGGAGAGGAATCACTTACAGCAGGGACAGGATTTCTGGTGTACTTTATTGGTCAAAGTGGTCATAGCCTTCTTCTGCTCTAGTAGAGGGGACATAAATTCCGACTCTTGATGGGAGAAATGGTAAAGAATTTGTAGCCATATTTTGAAGTCTCCTTCCTGCAAGTTGCCATTGAGTTGATTCTGACTCATAGTGATTGTATAGGACACAATAGAACTGCCCTATAGGACTTTCAAGGAGCAGCTGCTGGATTCGAACTGCCAACCTTTTGGTAGCAGCCTGAGCTCTTAACCACCGCACCACCAGTTGCCCTGGAAAAGCTCCAAGTTCTTATGGTGGCTGTGGGTTGGAGCAGCCCATTCATAAGCTAACCTGTTTCTTCTCCAATCCCACTCTAAGGTAGGGGGCTATCCGCCCCCCATACTAGTTAGGGTACAGTTTGAGTTGTTGAAACAAAAAAATCCCAGAACATAGTGACTTATATAAGACAGAAGTTTATTTTTCTTTCATGTAATAGTCAAGAGGTAGGTGGCAAGATCTGAAATGGATAAGCTGGTCACCCAGGGGTTTAGATTCCTTCCATCTGGTTGATTCATCATTGCCTAAGATCTTGTTCTCTTTTAGTAAAAGATGGTTTACCATCATCAGTCTGCATTTTAGTGCATGGGAAGGGGCAAGAGCAAGTGGAAGGTAAACATTTTCCTTTTAAGGAACTGACCTAGAACTTGCACATATCACTCGTTCACAATCCATTGGCAATAGTTTAGTAACATGGCTATACCTAGCTACAAGAGAGGCTGAGGAAGGTGGTCTCTAGCTAACACTACACGGTGTCCATAAGCCCTGATAAGTATTGTGTGTGCATGGGGTCCTATCACTCAACAGAAGAATGGGAGAGCAGATACAGAGGGATAATTAGCAGTCTCTATCCCTTCCCCCTAACTTTTGAAACATCCCTGTAGTGTTTGCCAGGTGTTTTCAAGAGCAGAACTTGGCAATTTTTTTCTGTAAAGGGACAGATAGTAAATAGGTCTTATGGGTCATATGTTCTTTGTCTGTATTAGTTTTATGTTGCTGCTGTAACAAATTACCACAAACTTAGTGGTAAAACAACACAAATTTATAATCGTATGGTTCTGTATGTCAGAAGCCTGAAAAGGATCTCGATGGGCTAAAATGAAAGCATCACAAGGGCTGCATTCCTTTCTGGAGGCTCTAGGGGAGGATCTGCTTCCTTGCTTATTCAGGTTGTGGCAGAATTTAGCTGCTTGTACACAGCCCCCAACTTCTCAGAACCAGCAGTGGGGCATCAAATCCTTCTCACACTGCTGCCTTTCTGACCACAGCCACAAAAGGCCCTCCACTCTTAAGGGCCTATTTGATTAGATTAGACCATGGAGGGTAATATATTCACAAGTTCCATGGATGAGGACATGGATATCTTTGGGGACCATTATTCTGCCTACCACACTCTCTCAGCCACTCAAATCTGATACTGTAGCTCAAAAGTAGGCCACTGCTCTCAAGTCAATCCCAGCTCAAGGCGACCTCATGTGTTACAGAGTAGAACTGCTCCACAGGGTTATCTTAGCTGTAATCTTTACAGAAGTAGTTCTCCAGGCCTTTCTTCCACAGAGCCAGTGGGTGGATGTGAACTACCAACCTTTATGTTGGCAGCAGATTACAAACTGCTTGTGCCACACAGGTTCCTGAAAAATAGCCACATGTAAGTGAATGTACATGACTGTGTTCCAATGAGACTTTATTTACAAAACAGGCAGCAGGGTGGCTTTGGCTGCCACTTGTGACTAACTTAGGGCTCCCAGTCAAACAGAAACCTCTTCTTAGTCCACCCCCTGGCACTTAGGCACACCCTTCCCTCTGTTATCATGGTACCAACCACTTGCTTCTGTTAAAGCCCTCTTTACACTGAAATGCACTTACTTGCTTCAGTGTCTGTTTTCTTTTGCCTCAGACTATGAGGGAATTGGGTGATGAAATCTTGTCTGATCCATCTTTGTATTTTCCCTAGTACTTAACAATGTCCAGTACTTAGTGGGTGCTGAGTAAATCCTTATTAAATAAATCTTTTGTAATAGCTGAATTGAGGGAGACATGAGTTGAAATACACACACTTTTTTTGTGTGTGGCAGAGAGTAAGTTTTTTCTAGGCAGACCTTCAATTTTGATAAAGTTTGGCTTATTTTGGTTTTGTTCTGGAGGTTGAGCTCCACAGATGAGAGTTTTCATAACAGTTCCTGAAGACAGATCTTAATAAGAGTTTAGAAACAATATTTGATTCCTAATGAAAATTAAAGGGCAAAGCTAGAAGTATACCTTAGCTGGTAAAGCCAAGAGTATGCATTTAACAGACATTTAGCTTCTGCCCGCTTTTGCCAAAATAACAACGTGACCATAAGGAAATTTTCAAATGGAAATAATATTTTCCTTAGTGTTTTCCCAGACACTGGACTTCGGTGTGGGTTGAAAAGTGCACAGAAAGGTTTTTGACCTGCCAAGCCATGAGTTCAGCTGTTGTAGGATAAACACAGAGCTCTGATGACATTAACAACATAGGAGGCGGAAGTGGGCCAGGAATCCATCTCTACCTTATTTATATGAAGTGTTCTCACATTCATGGTCTGTGGCCAAAATAATAGATTTATAGGTGTGTAGGTATTCGGGGCCTTTAAAGGAAAGATATTTTATGTATAAAATATTGTAAGAACAATTCCTTTTATCCCCAGATGTTCAATGAAATTAAGATACACAGAGGGCTCTTTATCCAACATCCAAGCCTCAGTCTTGGGGTGGGACCCAGCATGGATGCTTATTGAGTTATGTAACTATGTGAGACCCAGTGGTAAGGCTACACTATCCAACTGAGATTGACTCAAGTCTCTTGGTTAGATGGAAAACAAATCTCAGTTCTTAGTAAGAATGTCATGCATTTAAAGAGCACACTTACACTTACATTTCCACTTATAGGCGGTAGGTCTAGAATTCCCTAAGCCCTCTCTCAGTCTTAAAAAACTTTTTGAATACCCCACCCCCATACTTTCTTGGCTTCTGTCAAACAAACCTTTTTCTCTCAAATTATTGTCAGCTGCATAGTCAGCATGCCCATTGAATCACTACACTTGTTAACAAAAATGTTAAGATATCAGATCAGGGGCTAGCTTTCTTGGAATGCCCTCATGCTGATGCCAAACCACTAAAATTACTTTTTGGAGCACAGCCCTATGACCAACAATAGAGTCCTGCCCATGTCATAAAAAGCTTTTATGCTAAAATTGCCAGTCTCATATACTGTCCTGTTGATCTCTCTGCTTTTCTCCCAAATCCGTTAGTACAACTTGTACAGAAAATGAAAACCAATGCTCTTAAATAAAATAAAAAGCCAAAGCCCTCTGATGTAATTTACCCTTCCCAACACCTTATTAGCTACCACCCAGTCCTTTAATGCCTTCTGGGAATTTGGCAATGAAATTGATATTTTCTCTGGCACAGCTCAGCCAGGTGATTTACAGAGCATGCTATCCATTCCATACTAACCTCTCTCCTCTGGTATTCCAGAAATTCTCAAAGGTATTAAATGCTAGACCTGGAAGCTATGGTAGGATATTTTCTTGTTGCCCTATGATAGGCATCAACAGGCCATGTTATCTGAACTGCTGACCTTTTGGTTAGCAGCTGAGCTCTTTAACCTCTGTGCCACCAGGGCTCTGATTTGAAGGTACTTGGCTTTTAAAAGATGCCTCCCAAGCATTTCCTTACCAATTTTATTTTGATGTTTTACTTTCTTGGGGCTTTATATTACTGATTTATATGTTCTTAGGTGACTTTTAAGGAGCCCTGGTGGTGCAATGATGAAGGGCTCACTAACCAAAAGGTTGAGAGTTCAAACCCACCCAGTGGCTCTATGGGAGAAAGACCTGGCGATCTGCTTCTGTAAATATTACAGCCAAGGAAACCCTATGGGACAATTTTCTGTCATATGGGGTCGCTATGAGTCAGAATCTACTTGAAGGCACCTAACAACAACAACAACAGCAGGTGACTTTTATAGAATAAATGCGAAGTGAAAGAAGAGACCTATTAGGCTTTTGCCCTTGTAAGGCCATTTACTATTAACTTTGTTCTTTTTCCCTAATGAACATTGAATATGCTTTTAATATTCATAGATTATGTTTTAGAAGATTTGAACAGTGTTTGTGATCTGTGGGTCACAAGGAAGTGAGATAATCTAATATAAGCTATGCATGACTTGTTTTTTTTTTCTTTTACTTTAGTAGAAGATTTACAGAGCAAATTAGTTTCTCACTAAACAAATAATACACATGTTGTTTTGTGACATTGGTTGCCAAACCCATGACATGTCAACACTCTCCCTTCTCAACCTTGGGTTCTCTATTACCAGCTTTCCTGTTCCCTCTTGCCTTCTTGTCCCTGCCCCTGGGCTGGTGGGCCCATTTAGTCTTGTTTTTGTTTATGGGCCTGTCTAATCTTTGGCTGAAGGGTGAGCCTCAGGAGTGACTTCAAGTAATGAGTTAAATGGGAGTCTGGCAGCCATATTCTCTGGGTTTCTCCAGTCTCTGTCAGACCAGTAAGCCTGGTCATTTATGTGTGTGTATGTGAATTAGAATTTTGTTCTACATTTTTCTCCAGCTATTTCTGGGACCCTGTATTGTGATCCCTGTCAGACAAGTCAGTGGTTGTAGCTGGGCACTATATAGTTGTGTTGGACTCGGTCTTGTGGTGGCTGTGGCAGTTGTGTTCCATTAGTCCTTTGGACTAATCTTTCCCTTGTGTCTGTGTTTTTTTTCATTCTTCCCTTGCTCCAGATGTGGTGAGACTAGTGGAGTCTTAGATGGAAGAGTACACAGCAGAGTTACCAGATAACTTCTATCACTACCAGTGGCATTACAATAACAATGACCTGAAACCATCATCTGAATGATGATTGGGAGTGACTTTCCTGGATAGTAAGTTTTTTAGAATGATTTACAAAGTGCTATCCTGGGGATAGAAACAATGCTGGAGATCGAATGATAGAATTTTGCAAGACCAACGACTTCTTCATTGCAAATACCTTCTTTCACCAATATAAACGGTGACTATACACATGGACCTCATCTGATGGAACACACAGAAATCAAATTGACTACATCTGTGGAAAGAGACGATGGAAAAGCTCAATATCACCAGTCAGAACAAGGCCAGGGGCCGACTGTGGAACAGACCATCAATTGCTCATATGCAAGTTCAAGCTGAAACTGAGGAAAATCAGAGCAAGTCCACGAGAGCCAAAATATGCCCTTGAGTATATCCCACCTGAATTTAGAGACCATCTGAAGAATAGATTTGACACATTGAACACTAGCGACCGCAGACTAGACGAGTTGTGGAATGACATCAAGGACATCATCCATGAAGAAAGCAAGAGATCACTGAAAAGACAGGAAAGAAAGAAAAGACCAAGATGGATGTCAGAGGAGACTCTGAAACTTGCTCTTGAGCATCGAGCAGCTAAAGCAAAAGGAAGAATTGATGAAGTAAAAGAACTGAACAGAAGATTTCATAGGGCGTCTCGAGAAGACAAAGTAAAGTATTATAATGACATGTGCAAAGAGCTGGAGATGGAAAACCAAAAGGGAAGAACATGCTCAGATTTTCTATAGCTGAAAGAACTGAAGAAAAAATTCAAGCCTCGAGTTGCAATAGTGAGGGATTCCATGGGGAAAATATTAAATGACGCAGGAAGCATCAAAAGAAGATGGAAGGAATACACAGAGTCATTATACCAAAAAGAATTAATTGAAGTTCAACCGTTTCAAGAGGTGGCATATGATCAGGAACCGATGGTACTGAAGGAAGAAGTCCAAACTGCTCTGAAGGCATTGGTGAAAAACAAGGCTTCAGGAATTGATGGAATATCAATTGAGATGTTTCCACAAACAGATGCAGTGCTGGAGGTGCTCACTCGTCTATGCCAAGAAATATGGAAGACAGCTTCCTGGTCAACTGACTGGAAGAGATCCATGTTTATGCCTATTCCCAAGAAAGGCGATCCAACTAAATGTGGAAATTATAGAACAATATCATTAATATCACACGCAAGCAAAATTTTGCTGAAGATCATGCAAAAACGGCTGCAGCAGTGTGTCGACAGGGAACTGACAGAAATTCCGGCCGGTTTCAGAAGAGGACATGGAACCAGGGATATCATTGCTGATGTCAGATGAATCCTGGCTGAAAGCAGAGAATACCAGAAGGATGTTTGCCTGTGTTTTATTGACTATGCAAAGGTATTCAACTGTGTGGATCATAACAAACTATGAATAACACCACGAAGAATGGAAATTCCAGAACACTTAATTGTGCTCATGAGGAACCTTTATATGGATCAAGAGGCAGTTGTTCAGACAGAACAAGGGGATACCGATTGGTTTAAAGTCAGGAAAGGTGTGTGTCAGGGTTGTATTCTTTCACCATACCTATTTAATCTGTATGCTGAACAAATAATACGAGGAGCTGGACTATATGAAGAAGAATGGGGCATCAGGATTGGAGGAAGGCTCTTTAACAACCTGTGTTATGCAGATGACACAACCTTGCTTGCTGAAAGTGAAGAGGACTTGAAGCACTTACTAATGAAGATCAAAGACCACAGCCTTCATTATGGATTACACCTCTACATAAAGAAAACAAAAATCCTCACAACTGGACCAATGAGCAACATCATGATAAATGGAGAAAAGATTGAAGTTGTCAAGGATTTCACTTTACTTGGATCCACAATCAACAGCCATAGAAGCAGCAGTCAAGGAATCAAAAGACGCATTGCACTGGGCAGATGTGCTGCGAAGGACCTCTTCAAAGTGTTGAAGAGCAAAGATGTCACCCTGAAGACTAAGGTGTGCCTGACCCAAGCAAGCCATGGTATTTTCAATTGCATCATATGCATGTGAAAGCTGGACAATGAGTAAGAAAGACCGAAGAAGAGTTGACACCTTTGAATTGTGGTGTTGGCGCAGAATATTGAATATACCATGGACTGCCAAAAGAACGAACAAATCTGTTTTGGAAGAAGTGTGGCCAGAATGCTCCTTAGAGGCAAGGATGGCAAGACTGCGTCTTACTTTGGACATGTTGTTAGGAAGGATGAGTCCCTGGAGAAGGACATTATGCTTGGCAGAGTACAGGGTCAGCGGAAGAGAGGAAGACCCTCAACAAGGTGGATTCACACAGTGGCTGCAACAATGATCTCAAGCATAACAACGATTGTAAGGATGGTGCAGGACCGGGCAGTGTTTTGTTCTGTTGTGCATGGGGTCGCTATGAGTCGGAACTGACTCGACGGCACCTAACAACAACAACAACAATCCTGGGGACATAAGTTCAAATTGAGAAGCTAAAGGACCATGTTTGCCACAGACACATTTGGCCCACAGAATGTTTTAAAACAAATTCAGCCACATAAAAGTTCAGATTTCCTGACTGATACTTTTAAAAATTTGAAAATTCTGTCTTGCTTTCCTGTGGACAAAACTGAGCAACTGCTGCTCTCCTTAGATGGATCTTACTTTCTCCAGTGCCAGAGACCCCCACTTCTCCCTAGTGTCACTTATACCTCTCTGCTTCATTTATTTTCCCTTCCTGCCCACCCCCTACAAAAAAACAAAAACCAAATTTGTCACTGTCGAGTTGATTCCAACTCGTGTGTTACAGAGAACTGCTCCACAGTGTTTTTTGGCTGTAATCTTTATGAAGCAGATCTCCAGGACTTTCTTCTGCAGCACTGTTGAGTGAGTTAGAATTGCCAAACTTTAGGTTGGTAGTTGAGTGCAAACCATTTGCACCACCCAGGGACCTATTGACCTATTGTGGAATAAACACATACAACACACACACACACACAAAATTATCATTAAATTAATATGATGGATGAAACAAGTTACAAAATAAGGCATGGATATCCATCAGTCTCCCACTGTTCTTCTCTCAGTTCCTATCTTGTCTGCAGACACTACAGCACATGAGTCATCCAGCAAAGTATCAGGGTTGGTCCCTTAAGGGATTGAAGGGACACTTAAAGAATACTTGAAGGAGCCCGGGTGGTGCAGTGGTTAAAGCACTTAGCTGCTAACAGGAAGGTTGACGGTTCAAACCCACCAGCTGTTCTGTGGGAGAAAGATGTGGCAGTCTGCTTCTGAAATGATTACAGCCTTGGAGACTCTACAGGGCAGTTCTACTCTATCCTATAGGATCCCTATGAGCCCAGAATGGACACGACAATGGGTTTTAGGGACCTTTACCTACCTTGCCCAAACCAAAACTAAACCTGTTACTGTTGAGTTGATTCCAACTCATAGGGACCCTATAGGACAGAGTAGAACTGCCCAATAGGGTTTCTAAGGAGCGACCATCAAGTTTGAACTGGTGACCTTTTGATTAGCAGCTGAGCTCTTAACTACTTCACCACCACGGCTCTGGACTAGCCCATATAGTGGAAATAAACAGATTAACTGTTCCTAGAGTATCACTTCTTAAAGACGCTCATTGAAAAGGGAGTTTTGAGGTCAACAGTATTTGGAAAACTTGGCAGCCTATGTGCCCAATTCCTTGGAGCCTTTCAGGGACATTAGCATATTAAAGGTCTGAGAAGTTCTGCAAAAGAGAAATCTATTTCACTTTGTTACCCAACTTTTCCAATTCCCATTTGACTAGAAAATCCCATTTCTTTGAGTAACATGTATTTATCATCCTGTGGAATTAGTGTTCTGTGGAACACAGTTTGAGAAATGCTGATGTCAATTCTTTTTTTGTTGTTGTTGGTTTTATTTATTGTGTTTTAAGTGAAAGTTTACAATTCAAGTCAATCTCTCATACAAAACCTTATACACGTCTTGCTATGTACTACTAGCTGCTCTCGCTCTAATGTGACAGCACACTCCTCCTCTCCACTCTGTACTACTCGTGTCTACTCAACCAGCTTCTGTCCCCCTTTGCCTTCTCATCTCACCTCCAGGCAGGAGCTGCCTATGTAGTCTCATGTGTCTACTTGAGCCAAGAAGCTCACTCTTTACCAGTGTCATTTTCTGTTTTATAGTCCAGTCCAATCCCTATCGGAAGAGGTGGCTTAGGAAACTTTTTCAGTCTTGGGATAACAGAGGTTTCAGGGGTCATGTCCTCTGGGATCCCTCCAGTCTCAGTCAGACCATTAAGTCTGGTCTTTTTACTAGAATTTGAGGTCTGCATCCCACTGTTCTCCTGCTCCATCAGGGATTCTCTGTTGTATTCCCTATCAGGACAGTCATCAGTGGTAGATGGGCACCATCTAGTTCTTCCAGTGTCAGGCTGATGGAGTCTCTGGTTTACATGGCCCTTTCTGTCTCTCGGGCCTATATTTACCTTGTGTCCTCAGTGTTCTTCATTCTCCTTTGCTCCAGGTGGGTTGAGACCAAATGATGCATCTTAGATGGCTGCTTGCTAGCATTTAAGACCCCAGATGCCACTCTCCAAAGCAGGATGCAGAACATTTTCTTAATACATTTTGTTATGCCAGTCAACCTAGATGTCCCCTGAAACCATGGTCCCCAGACCCCCACCCCTACCACTGTGGCCTTCGAAGCATTTGATTGTATTAATAAACTTCTTAGCTTTCGGTTAAGCCCAGTCGTGCTGACCCTGACATCGATTCTTATAGTCTGGTCCCACCTGAAGACAGAAGAATCAGTTCAGGTTCTGTCTTGTTCTACAAATCTGTAAATTACTAAATAACTTGCACATTAATAAAAGAAAGCTTGAAAAGTAAATGTAAAGTTATTTTAGTAGGGAACAATATTATTAGTTTTGTGATGTTATTTGATGTATCAGGAAAATCTACATTATTGAACACAAGCTACCAAAAGCATGACCAATGTTGTCTACAGCGGGAAATAGTCTTTATAAAAATGAAATATTCTGCTCATTGTGAAAGAAAAGTAGATTTCAGCTTTGAGAGAACTGTATTCCAATAACTTTTGTTGTGCTCCAGTGTCTTTGTTATTACACCACAGTGAATGCACCTCACTCTTCGTATTTCAGGTTAATGATCTGATTGGACTGAAAAACATTTTGTTAGACAAAACTTACACCCATTATACATGCAGCCATTCAAAACAGAGAATATGTGCAAACGAACCCAGATATCCTCTTGTATTAGCTAGTTTATTAGAGTAATAATGTGTGAATCCTGATTTGCATGTTCAACTAAATGATTGCAAATGGTTTTTGACACGTAAATTCACTGCTGTTCTACACGCTTCTACTGATTTTGGCAAAAGTGAATTGGTCTATTTGAGTTATCCTCCTTTGATTTCTCCAAGAAAATCAATATAATAAAGTAATTCTTTCCTGCCATCCTCTTCTTTTTTAAGCTCCTCTGAGAACAGTCAGAAGGTGTTTTTCCTTCAATTATTCCAGGCTTGTTTGCATTAAATCCTTTCCAACAGGCGCGAGTAAATGTGCTCCGTTAATAAGGATGTCTCCCTGTGAAATAAACTAAATAAAATTTTACATTTAAGGTGAGTAAGAACCAGTTATGGAGAAAATTGCTCAATATCTGTTCTATTCTAATTTCTTTTTCCATGCAAAGCATGCTGCAGCTCTGTATTGAGGAAAAAGTGTGATGATGTGTCATGCATAATTCATGCCTCTGGCTTTCTACACACCTTCATTTTTTTTCTATCAGAAATCTGCATATTTAGATAAGGTCAAAGATTATTTTTTACCGCTATCAATAAAACTTATTTTTAAGGAATACGACATAAAATATGATATTTTATTCTTCAGAAGAATGCTTAGTTGTGGTAATCTCACAATACAAGATTTTTCCTACGGGTTGTGGTTGATCTTAGGTGCCCTTGAGTCAGTTCCGACTCATAGCAACCCCATGTACAACAGAATGAAACACTGCCCAGTCCTGCACCATCCTCATAATCATTGTTATGTTTGAGCCCATTGTTGCGCCACTGTGTCAATCCATCTCGTCAAGGATCTTCCTCTTTTTCTCTGACCCTCTACTTTACCAGGCATGATGTCCTTCTCCAAGGACTGGTCCCTCCTGATAACATGTTCAGAGTACATGACACAAAGTCTCCTCATTCTCGCTTCCAAGGAGCATTCTGGCTGTATTTCTTCCAAGACAAATTTGTTCATTCTTCTGGCACTCCATGGTATATTCAATTCTTCTTTGGTCTTCCTTATTCATTGTCCAGCTTTCACATGCATATGAGGCAACTGAAAATATCAAGGCTTGGATCAGGTGTACCTTAGTCCTCAAAGTGACATCTTTACTTTTTAACACTTTAAAGAGGTCTTCTGCAGCAGATTTGCCCAATGCAATGTCATTTGATTTCTTGACTGCTGCTTCCATGGGTGTTGATTGTAGATCCAAGTAAAATGAAATCCTTCACAACTTCAATCTTTTCTCCATTTATTGTGATGTTGCTTGTTGGTCCAGCTGTGAGGATTTTTGTTTTCTTTATGTTGAGGTGTAATCCATACTGAAGGCTGTGGTCTTTGACCTTCTTCAGTAAGTTCTTCAAGTCCTCTTCACTTTCAGCAAGGAAGGTTGTGTCGTCTGTGTATTGCAGGTTGTTAAAGAGTCTTCCTCTAATTCTGATGTCCCATTCTTCTTCATATAGTCTAGCTTCTTGGATAATTTACTCACATACAGATTGAATAAGTATGGTGAAAGAATACAACCCTGACACACCTTTCTTGGCTTTAAAACATTCAGTAAGCTTTGCTCCATTCAAACTACTGACTCTTGGTTTAAGTAGAGGTTCCTCATGAGCACAATTAAGTGTTCTGAAATTCCCATTCTTCACAATGTTATCCATAATTTGTTATGATTCACACAGTTAATGTCTTTGCATAGTCAATAAAACACACGTAAACATCTTTCTGGTATTCTCTGCTTTCAACCATGATCCATCTGACATTAGCAAAGATAGCCCTTGTTCCACTTGCTCTTCTGAATCTGGCTAGAATTTCTGGCAGTTCTCTGTCCATGTACTGCTGCAAAGACTTTTGAAGTTATCTTCATCAAAATTTTACTTGTGTGTGATATTAATGATATCATTCGATAATTTCTGCATTCTACTGGAGCACCTTTCTTTGGAATAGGCACAAATATGGATCTCTTCCAGTCAGTTGGCCAGGTAGCTGTCTTCCAAATTTCTTGGCATAGACGAGTGAGCGCTTCCAGGGCTGCATCCATTTGTTGAAACATCTCAGTTGGTATTCTGTGAATTCCTGGAGCCTTGTTTTTGCCAATGCCTTCAGTGCAGCTTGTACCTCTTCCTTCAGTACCATTGGTTCTTGATCATGTGCTACCTCCTGAACTGGTCATATTCAGAAGATAGCGTAATTATTTTTTTGGTGCAGTGACTCTGTGTATTCCTTCCATCTTCTGATGCTTCCTCTGTAGTTCAGTATTTTGCCCATAGAATCCTTAAATAGCGCAACTCAAGGCAAGAGTTTTTTCTTCAGTTCTTTCAGCTTGAGAAATGTCAAGTGTGCTCTTTTCTTTTGGCTTTCTATCTCCAGATCTTGGCACATTTCATTATAATACTTTACTTTGTCTTCTTGAGCTGCCCTTTGAAATCTTCTGTCACATGGGGTTGCTATGGCAGACACCTAGTGGAAAGCTCATTTATTTATTAGGAATTAAGGCAATAAGGCAAAATCATGCTGTTTAGTCCCCGAAGAGTTCATCACTCTGTGGAATGTTGTATATTGTTCTCCCCGTCAACATGGTATTTTATTATAAGAAAAGTACATCCAGTCTTCAGCTGCATAGAGCCCACTTCCTGTTCTTCCCAACTCCATTCTCTTACTCCCATTATGGGTGTTCTTGTACCTCCTAAAAACTCCTGGGCTTCTCTACCTGGATAGCTTCATTTCAAACTCAGCATGTTCATAACAAAATCCATCACCGTCCTCCCCAAACCTGTTTACACCATATAATGAGCTGCACAAGCCAGAAACATGAGGGCTCTCTTTGATTCTTCACTCAGATATGCTGTATACATCTAGACAATAGCCAGGTCCTGTAAATTCTCCTCCTCAAAATCCTTCAAATCTGTCTCTTCTGCTTATTTATTCCCCATTCCACTTTCTGGGCCCAAGTTGCCATCACCACTTTCTTGGATTACAGAGAACTCTCCTGTCTTGTCCCCGTCCAGTCAATTCCCTGCACCATAGCTAGTGTGCTCTGACTAAACCTCAGGTCTGAGTGTGTCTCTCTCTTGCTTAAAGCCCTTCAATGGTTCCCTGGTGCTCTTAGGAAAATGTCCAAAAGTCCTAATTTTGCTTAAGGCCCTGCAAAATATGACTTTTGCTAATCTCATTTTGTCAATCCTTGATGTTCTACTCTAGCAGTCAAAACCCCATTCAGTTTATAAGACAAATCATGATTCTTCTTGCCTCTGGACCTTGTAAATACAAATATTAAATTTCTTCTTTCTAGAAACCCCCTGCCCTTCTTTCTCTGGCTACTTTTCCCTCATCATTCAGGTCTCGGCTTAGATGTTGCTTCCTGGGAAGTCTTCCTTGATCCCCCAAATCTAGGTTAGGTGCCTTCCTGTGGTCCCACTGTACCGTATACTTCTGCCATTGTAGCGTTTGCCAGGCTATGCTGTTTTTGTCTCTTTTCTTGTGTGTACTCCTAACTAGACTAGTGGCTGTCTGAGGGCAGGGACCATCTCCCTTGTTCACCATTGTAGCCTTGTATTAGTGTCCTAGGTCTGCTATAACAAAGTATACCACAAACTGGGTGGATTAAAATAGCAGAAATTTGTTGTCCCAAAATTTTGGTGGTTAGAAGTTCAAGATCAAGGTGTCGGCAGGGCCATACTGTCTTTGAAGCCTCTAAAAGATCCTTCTTTGCCTCTTCCTAGCTTATGGTGGTTCCTGGCAATCCTTGGTATTCCTTGGCTTACACAGTAAAATCTGCAAAAGCCAGAATCTGTGTAAGGCCTAAACCTGTCAGGAAGGAAAACTAAAATATTTTCCACTAAAATGAAGAGGTAAGACTGCAACCTGTCAAAGGTGGAAAACTTGCAAGACCCGGAAACACAAGGCAGTGCTGTCTAGTTTGGGCTTTCACAAGTTTCACTGTACATGCATCATTTCAATCTCTGGCTCCATCTTCACATGACCGTCTTCCCTCGGTGTCTCTCTTGTTTTTATTAAGGACACGATTCGTATTGGATTAGGACCCACCCTACTCCAGTATGACCTCCTATTAACTGATAACATATTCAAAGACCCTATTTCAAACAAGGTCACATTCATAGGCACTATAGAGAGTTAGGATTTCAACGTATCTTTTTGCGGGACATAATTTAATCTATAACAATCCCTAAACATATATAGCTTTCCTCTCTCCTGAGTCTTTACAGTTCAGTTTCCTCTGCCTGGACTGTTCTTCCTTTCCCACTTTGTCACCCATACATGTGTGGACACATACCGAGCATTGCTCCTTCCCACAAATACACATTCAAAATCTGAGCCAGAATCATCAAAGTGGCCAGAGGGGCTGCAGAGAAATCCCTCTCTGGCGCTTTCCCCTGTCCAGCCTTCTCCCTTAATCACCTTTATTGAGTGTCTGCAATGTGAGGAGGGCCGCTCTATTAGGTGCTATGAGGCATATGAGAAAAAGTTGTGATCTTTGCCCTCAGGGAATCTAGAAAATTTAGTAGATTTTTGTGGAGGGTGGGCAGGAGTGGGACCAATTACATTTTAGTCACTGTGGCAATACTCCTGCATTTACACCCTTGCATTACACACACACACACACACACACACACACACACACACGCACGGAGCTCATGGCTATTAAATTGTTCCTAATTTTCCACATACCACAGCAATATTTTTAAACATACGTTTTAATATTTGACGTTGGGATCTCAACAGTGAGGATTACATTTGGTATCAAAGAAAGTCCAAAGGTCAATCATTATACTGAAATTGTTTCATCTTGGCTTTGAGATCTGATGGTTATAACTTCCTACCTCGTTCTGTTTCCTCTTCAAGGTCAGTCAGGGTCCTGCCGTGCAGCTGCATCAGGGGAGGAGGATTCTGGGGTCACTTTGTGTAAACCTTTCCTCACAAGACACTCCCAACAACAATAGATTTTCCTTGGGATCCTAGACACATAATGCATGCTACCAGATTTTACATAATGTTTTCTTCCAGACGGTTCTGGGTTGTCAGGGAAAGTTTTCTGTCTACAGAGTTGTCAGCTTACCCATCTTCTCCCCTACCCCTGCCCCTGCCTGCCCCCGTCCCTGTCCATTTTGTGCTCGGGATTCCAGGAGTGAAGCAGCCTCATTCCCATTAAACACGAGCAGATAACTCAGATCAAATCTCGGTGGCAAATCGGCTTCTCAGCACCTGGTGCAGTTCCTCTAATGAAGCCTTTTTCTCTCCATGATATGAATCCATTAGGTGCTGAGAAGCTTGAGTATGTAAAATATTCTGTTTATCTGGCCCTTCTCAAAGGTACTGTCTGTCATCATAGATGTCTGCAGTAAACAGAGCAACGGCATCACTGGGTGTGTGAGGCGATTAGATTTATGAGTCACATAAACTGCAAAGCTTCTAATAACCATAATTCCTAACTTCAATCATAATACCAGTGTTAGTGTCATGTTTTCCAGAGAGTTTTATGTTTCTAAAAATATCTTAATTGCAGTTACCGTGTTTACCCTATAATTCCTTTAATTTGAAAGTAAAAAGGCTCAGCCAGAGTTGAAGCTAGAGAAAACAGCCCACCCTCCTGTATTGTTTAGATGGTCTATGGGGTAAGATGGATTGCCCGTCTCGCATGTTTTGCAATTAAATTAGATAAATTTCCTTGGAAAAAAGAGAGTCCACAGTAATAAGGAACAACTGATGACAAAATCAAATGTGGGGGTGGGGAATAAAGGGTAGGATCTTTGTCCTCATCCCCACCCTCCTCCTCCTCCTGCCCCTGGTCGCCAGGGAGTTTTTGTCTGAATGCCTCTCACATGATCTGATTCTAATTATTTGGCATCATTTGAAAAACCTTTGAAAGGATGCCAGCCATCAGTCAGTTTTCCTTTTGACCCAGGCCCGAGATGTTAGTTCAGGTGCTTGACACAAGAAACTCTCAAGATTCTTGGCCCATGAAGTCTTTCTTTGACTTTTAGGGATAAAAGGATGGCAGGCCTTCTTAAATTTGCCTAGGAGATATATATATATGTGTGTGTGTATGTGTATAAATATACACATATATATATGAAACCAAACACACTGCTGTCAATTCTGACACATAGTGACCCTATAGAATAGAGTAGAACTGCCCCCACAGAGTTTCCAAGGCTGTAAATCTTTAAAAAAATTTTTTTTTATTGTACTTTAGATGTAGGTTTACAGAACAAAGTAGTTTCTCATCTAACAGTTAGTACGTGCATTATTGTATGACATTGGTTAACAACTCCACGACACGTCAACACTCTCCATTCTCAACCCTGGGTTCCCTATTAACAGCTTTCCTATTTCCCCCTGCCTTGCAATCCCTGCCCTGGGGATGGTGCTCCTCTTTAGTTTTGTTTTGTTCCCTGGGTCTGTTCAATCTTTGGCTGAAGGGTGAGCCTCAGGAGCGACCTCATTACTGAGGTGAGACGTTGTCTGGGGGCCATACTCTCAGGGTTTCTTCAGTCAATGTCAGGCCAGCAAGTCTGGTCTTTCTTTTTGAGTTAGAATTTTGTTTTACAGTATTCTCCAGCTCTGTCCAGGACCCTCTATTGTGATCCCTGTCAGAGTAGTCAGTGGTGGTAACCTGGCAACATCTAATTGTACTGGACTCAGTCTGGTGGAGGCCACGGTAGATGTGATCCATTAGTCCTTTGGACTAATCTTTCCCTTGTATCTTTAGTTTCCGTCATTTTTCCTTGCTTCCAAAGGGGTGAGACCAGTGGAGTATCCTAGATGGCCTCTCACAGGGTTTTAAGATCCCAGATGCTACTCACCAAAGTAGAATGTAGAACATATTCTTTACAAACTATGTTATGTCAGTTCAGCTAGATGTTCCCTGAGACCATGGTCCCCACAGCCCTCAGCTCAGCCCTCAGCCTAGCAATTCAGTCTCTCAGAGATTTTGGACATGTCTATGGAGCTACCATGACCTTGCCAAAGCTGTAAATCTTTATGGAAGCAGACTGCCACATCTTTCTCCTGTGGAGTGGCTGGTGGGTTAGAACCACAGACCTTTGGGTTAGGAGCTGAGCCCTTAACTATATATGTGTGTGTGTGTGTGTGTGTGTGTGTGTGTGTATGTGTATGTGTATGTAAACCTACTGCCGTTGAATTGATCCTGACTCATAGCGACCCTATAGTACAGAGTAGAACTGCCCCATAGGGTTTCCAAGGAGCAGCTAGTGGATTCAAACTGCTGACCTTTTGGTTAGCAACTGTAGCTTGCCATAGCTCTTAACCACTGTACCACCAGGGCTCCATAGGTATATGTATATGTATGTATATGTCCGCACACACATATACACATTTTAACAAATTTTGAACTGAAGCAGAAAATGCACTGGCATTTTTTTTTAACTTAGTCATTTGGTCTTGCTATTTACATTGCAACTCGTTCAAGTCTGCCACAAAGATTGTTTGAATGCAATGACTATTTTTGCATTTTTCAAGAATTTGGCAGATTTGAAGAACACCCTGGATTTAGTCATTGAAAGATGATTTCATACATACATCACCAACTTCAAGACCCTGACAGGTGATGTGGTAGACTCTGACCAGAGATAGAGAGGCAGGGGTACTTGCCCAATGGATATTGAAAAAATTTCTGAATAGAGACATGATATAAGCTTATTACATAACATTCAAATAAAGATGAAATTTCACCCCCTAAAAATAACTACTGTTAACAGCTTTGTGTATATTGTTTCAGGATCTTTTCTGTTTGTATCCAAATGAATTATTATTTTACAAAAACAGAATAGCACTATAATACTGTTTCATGGTTAACTTTTTCATTTATTAATATATTACACTTTTCTGAGGAAGTAAATACACATTTATGTCTATCTTTTTTTTAATTCTTCTATGGCATGCCACAGTATGGTTATTTATTTAGCTGTTCCTACTGGTGTGTATTTAAATGGCCTTAATTTTTTTGTTCTTACAAATACAGTTTTTGAGAACATCTTGGTCCATATATCCTTGGGCACTAATGAGAGTATTTTTGCAGGATAAATTCCTAAAAGTGGGATTAAAATTTTTATAATTATTATCAAATTGATATGTGTCAGAAAATTGCTTTAAAAATGTATACCTCTTTACATTTTACTCTATGAAAATGCTATTTCCCTACACTCCAACATGGGAATTAGTGATTTCGCTGAAGTTTAAACTTATCCCTTTAATCTTTGCTAGGTGCTCAGACAAAATTATCTCACTTTTAATTTGTATTTCTGGGAGTTAATAATAACACTGGACATCTTTTCATGTGGATGTATGTGTTTCTTTTTTTGATTATTCTTTTTTCATATCCTTTTCCTATTTTGTATTAGAATTTTCATCGTTTCCATGTTAAACCATAGATGCTTTCTATATATTATGTTTATGATACATGCTGGAATTAATCGTCTAAATGTTTTATTTATTTTTCAACTCTATTTATGGTATGTTCTATCATACAGAAATTTTAGATTTTTGTGATAAAATCTATCAATCTTGTTCTTTTGTGTCTTGATAGGAAAGGTTCTACCTTGAGGTGATAAACATATTCTCCTATATTTACTTCTAGTAGTTATATGGTTTTTTAAAATGTTGAAATCTTTACTAAATTTTCGTTTTGTTTTGAGATCTAATAGGAGATAAGGATCTAACTTATTGTTTCTCCTCAAATGGTTAGCAATTGTCTCCACCTTGTTTAATGAATAAATCTTTATTTCCTTACTAATTTTAAATGCCATAGTTAAAAATCAGTAAATACTCATATATTCATGGATCTATTTCTGGACTCTCATTAACATGTCTGTACCAGAGCCATGTTATTTTAGTTACAGTTCCTTTAAAATATGTTTGAATCAGGTAGTACAAATTCCCCTCTCACTATATTTTTTTTTTCTAAAACTTCTAAGCATTTTCTCTTCCAGATGAACTTTACTATCAACTTGTGAGGACTGATTAAGAGAAAAATGGGATCTTATGAATTTTATTAACCTATTTTTTTTATAGTTTATTTTGGGAATTATCTTTTGTTTTCGAAGTCCTTTCTCTGTCTTTTCTTATTGATTATGCAGAGAACACTAACTCTTGCTCCATATCTAAGTGTGTTAACAGTAGACAAAAGGAATGTGGGCTAGAAAGGTGAGTATTGAGAAAGATGATGTTATGACTGATGACAGACAAGTCAAAGCAATAGCGATGTAGGAAAGTGGAAAAGGATATAGATGGAGGAGGTAAATGTAGAGTCAATGTAGAATGGATGTGAATGTAGGGTGAGGGAAATGAGAAATAAGCAACTGAGAGGATAAAAGCATTGATGAAACAGATTGCCCTGTTCCTGGCTGGGCTGGAGGGGCTGAAGTAAATTCTACAGTGCTCATTCACATTGGGCAGGGCCTCAGACAGCTTGTTGTTGAGCAATGGCCAACTGGCTCTGCAGTGGAAAACCAAAGGTGAAGCATAGGGGTGGGAAATAGGAGATGATTGTGGATTCCTTATGAACACAGTCTGAGTGCTTGGCCAGGAAGAATATTGAGTTCAATCAGCATGAGGAGAAAGAAGATTAATAGGGCAGGGATGATGTGGGTACACAAGAGGACCCAGATCAGAAGTTAGAATGGGAATTTGGGTGAAGCTCTGCACAGGGATACAGACACGGTATAGACTTACCTTGAGCACTAAGGGCAGAAGCCTAGTTATGAACATCATTGGCCATGAGAACCTCATCCAGCCCCCTTCCCCATATTTCACCTCCTTCCTGCTTTCCATTTTCTGGTACCTATGACATATACAGCATAAGTTTACTCATCTTAGCTGTACCTGATTTGTTCAGTGGTAGACACTTGACCCAAGCCAGGTCACTCATTCACTTCTCGCAGTAAGTAATAGAGCTGGGATATAAGAAGACAGATCTCTCTCTAACCAACTGCATTTTATAGTCACATCTAAGGAGGTCTTGGTGACTGTGTTTCACTCTCAGGACTGAGGAGCATAGAAAAACAATTTAAGAGAGAATGAAACATATGCATAGAAAGAAGTAGAGACCAATTCTTCCTTCCCGCTCATATTTGAGACCCAGCTGCATCTATACTTTGAGCTCTATGGGATACCACAGTATCTCACACCACCCACTCTTTTGTGAAATTTGGATCAAAGTAGGGTTTTGCTATATGGTGTCCTAGAGGCCTTAAATAATATAGAGGCTAAGGAACATAGGCAACAAAGTCATGGGTTTCCTTTTTAATAAAATCTTAGATCTAAGTTACAGGGCTGAAACATCACTGGTGGAATTCCAGACAGAAGGGATGAAACAGGCTAGATCTAGAAATAAAAGTCAAGGTTCTGCATTATACTAGACCAAACTTGGCAGCTGAGTGTGGTGGAAAGGGCCCTGGACTGAGAATGAGAAACCAGGCCCAAGGCCACAGAGCTCTGTAACCTTGGATAAGAATTACTTAGCCTCTTGAAGGTCTCTTACCCTCATTGCCCTTCGAGTCCATTTGGACTCATAGCGACCCTGTAGTACAGAGTAGAACTATCCCATAGGGTTTCCAAGGAGCAGCTGGTGGATTTGAACTGCTGATCTTTTGGTTAGCAGCTGACTTTTTAGTCAGCAACTGAACTCTTAACCCCTGCACCACCAGGGGTCCTGAAGCTGTCTTATCAAGGACAAAATTGTGCCTGCTTTACTGTCCCTGCCACACAAGTTGTTTTGTTTTTTGAACTATGTGGCAGGGACCTGGTACACATCATAGACTGTAAAATACTATTTCCTTGGAAGTTGTTACAGGTGTCTTGTAGAACCCATGTCATGAGACTCCACTCTCTAGGGTAAAGTACTTGTAAGCTCAGTAGCTGGCTGATGTTTGACTCTATATGATACTAGGGGCCAGCGACAAAGGGTAAGGCTGGGGCTCTACACAGGGTCTCTGAAATAGCACAACTCCAGGGGGGCAATTCTTACTCCAGTCAATGGGAATGGCACCCTCTGGGGCACAACGTAGAAGACAATGTGAATGGAGGAGTCCCCTGGAGTTGTGTGTTTGGTAGTACTGGTCCCATGTGAAGAGAAAGCCCTCTCATCCCTGGAGTACTAGCAGTAGAAGAGAACAACGGTTAAATATAAAACAACACTCAATTTGAGGAACTCCCCTGGCAGCTTTGTCACAGCTGTCCAAATCTTTGGGAGAAGGCTGAAAACACTAGGAAAACCATGGGTCTGGCTGGTACCTGAAGGTATGCACCACATAAACTATGTCAACACCCCATAAACATGCCACTTTTAACGGCAACTGCATATCCCTATTCACCACCATCATTTATTCTAGCAAAAAATCTCCCAGAGGTTTGTTTCCAGAATTCCTTTTATCTTAACCATTAAACTAGCCTTGGAGAGATATTGAGGTCAGTAGTCCTGAACCTGAGTCATATCTCCCCCTGACCTCACCTGAGTAGTAATCTAACCAGCGACAAAGGCTGTGAAATAATGCTAACAACATTTTGGACGGAAGGCTCCCTGATCGGGCTGACACGTACAGAATGCTGGACCATCAGTCGTCCAGTAGTGGTTTATGAATGTCCACTCTGGAATAGGGATACTTGAAAACACCTGCTTTGGAGAGATTGTTAGCATGTGTATGTACCTTGGAAGTTAGAGGGTACCTTAAAAAGACATGCACCCAGGTTGGAAAGAAAGCTGCACAGCCACAGATATACATAAAAATGTGTTGATACTGTGGGTGTTGTCAGGGGGACTAAAGCTGAGGTGGAGCTGGGGTTTGCAAAAACAACACACACACACACACACACACACACACACCCCTAACTAAACCAAATATACCTCATCCTGCCTCTCTAAACAGGGAGGGGAACTAAACAGAACAAAGAATGAAAAAAAATTTTTTTTGTCATGTGGGGATCAAAAAGAAGAATAAAAGAATGTGCCCCTGCTGAGAGGGAAGACATGTCACAGAGAAAACAGATGCTTGTCCTTGGAGGCTTCCACATTTCTATCAAGGAGAACGGTCTTCAAGCAGGAAGGCCCAGGATGGACAGAAACGAGCTTGCTGGTGCTCATGAGAGGAGAATAAGTCAGCTTTTGGATACACTGCTTGATTGGAGGGCCCAGGCCCAGACACATATGGTACCAGAGCGCCGAAGGGGCAAACAATTTGCAGACATGAGTGTGAGTTAGCAATTTTTGAGAAATCACAAAGGATGGCAGAGGTGCCAGATTCTGCCTTGATCTTCACAAAAGAGAATCCTGACAAATATAGCAGACCAAGGTTGCTGATCACCCATCCAATTTTGGAATGGATTCTAACATAATAGGTGAGCCCCTAGAAATGGGGAAAATCTTATTCATTGGGGAACTATGTGGACTCACTAAGAAGAATTCATTTCAGTGTCTGTCTCCCTCTCTTCTCCACTCCCTTCTCTCTCTCTGTCTTTCTTCTGAACTAGAATTTAGACAGATCAGGGGAATTGTAGAGATAAAGTTTCCCTATTTTCCTAAAAAACATTTGGTATCTCTCATTTTTTGTGAATAAGATGGAAAAATATGGAAATGTATTTATATATTTACTATACCTTAATTATATTATTAAATTAATATATTATACATGATACCATTAATATGTTATATATTACTATAAGATTATTATATATAATTACTGTAATATAATGATGTATTATTAAATTCCCATAACGATTTATATTATATATTTATATAAAAAGATGGGAAAATATGGAAATGTCTGTAGTTAGGTGAGTACAGCGCTGCTCAATGGATTAATGTCAATCAGAGGAAGTAGAATGGTAGAGTGTAGGATTTTACAGAACCATCTGGGGAGCTAATTAGAAGTGCAATTCCCACCCCAGACCTATCGAAACACAATCACTGGCAGTGGGGCCTGGGAATCACCATTTAAAATAACTTTCTGGTGATTTTTAAGTACACTGTATCTTTTTTTTTTTATCTTTAGACCTGATTTCTCTTCTGAGTTCTAGACTTGTATATGCAACAATCTTCTCAGCATCTCCACTTGCAGTTCTAGCAAGAATCTCAAGCTTATCTTGCCCAAAATAAATATCTTTGTTTCCCGATCTCCAACTTGCTCTTCCCTTAGTAAATGGCGCCATCATCCATCTAGGTGCTTGACCAAAACCTAGGAGTCATTCCTCTTTATCTTGAATCCTGTAGTGACTTTACTTCTGAAGGAAATCAAGATTCTGCTACTTCTCACCATTGCTAGTGCCAGCAGCTCCACTCTAGGTCAGTACCATCTCTCCTCTGGGTTACTGCAATTACTTCCACTGGTCTCTCTGCCTCTACTCTTGCCCCCATTCCCTTCTTAGAACAGCCAGTCTGATCTTTGTTACCTTTCAGTAGTGCCTTGTTGCAAAATGATTGATCCCAAACCTCTCAACTTAGCTTACAAGACCTTGATCTGGCTCTTGACAATGTTGGTTCGTACCTCACTCTCACTCCTCATGTCTCTGCTCCCTGCCTTTCTTTCTGTCCTTCTAGCACACCAAGCTTGTTTCTGCCCCAGGGCCTTTGTGGTTGCTGAACTTGCTTTGCATTTGACATGACGGCCTGTTTCATCATTCACCCTTCACCTTAAGGATCGCCTCTTCAGAGAAGCCTTCCCTGGTACTCCAATTCACTTTCTACCTCATTAGCCTGTTTCATTTTATTACCTAAAATTCTTACTTATCTGTTTATTTGTATGGCTATTATCTGACTTTCTTTGATAGAATGTAAGCTCTATATGAAGAGGCAATTTGTGCTTAGAACCTTGCTTAGCACATTATAGATACGTAATACATGTTGAATGAGACATGGGTATAATAGGAGGCTGGTCTTTGCAACCAGACTTTGGTTTAAACCTCCACTTCATCTCCCTGCACACTTTCAGCCCAGTATCCCTGAAGCTTGTGTTAAAAACCTGGCTCCTCTGAGGCTCCTGCTATCTTTTTCCCCACCTCATTTCCACCATCAACCCACCCCCTCTTCCCTGCCACATAACTCATTCACTGAAGACTTTACCTGGCTCATAATCTTTTTCCTCACCCCAAGGACTGGTGGGATGCTACCTAAAAACCAAACCTGTTGCCACTGAGTCGATTTTGACTCATAGTGACCCTATAGGACAGAGTAGATGATAGGGGAGTTCATTGTCCACATGATTGAATAGCCAGCATCACAACACAATAGTTCTCAACAGTGGCTGAATATAAGGATTTGCCAGGGGAGCTTTAAAAAATACCTGTGCCCAGGCTCTGCCTAATCCATTAAACCAGAATTTCTGGAAATAACACTTGGGTGTCAGTACTTTTTAAAAACTCGCCAAGTGATGTAGCTAGGCTTCACAACCACTGCCCTACCTGCTTTCCCCTACCTTTAGGACTCCAACCACCTTCATCTGTCTTCCCTTTCAGCCACTCCCTCCCATGACCATATCCTGGAGTCACAGCCCAGAAGAAGCATTTAAACTCAGCTTTGTGAATGGAGCCCTGGTGGTGTGGTGGTTAAGTGGTTAGCTGCTAACCAAAAGGTCAGTGGTTCAAACCCACCAACTGCTCCTCTGCTTCTGTGAAGATTTGCAGCCTTAGAAACCCTGTGGGCAGTTCTACTCTGTCCTATAGGGTCACTGTGAGTCGAAATCGACTCAATGTCAATGGGTCTGGTTTTTTTTTGTTTTTGTCCTATGACTATCCATTTCTCTTCTTTCAGCCTGCTCCTCTTGTACTCCCACTGCACCTCTTATTCTGTCATCTATCCATTCCATTCATCCTATAAGCATGTACTGAGTGCCTACCACATGCCATGCACTGTGCTGACATAAATACAAAGAAAAACACACATATGTTTCTAGATGCTACCTCCTTTAATAGTCCCTGGGTGGCATAAATGGTTAACATGCTCAACCGCGAACCAAAAGATTGAAGGTTCGAATCTACCCAGAGGCACCTCAGAGGAAAGGCCTGGCAATCTACTTTGAAAAGTCAGGCATTGAAAGCTGTGAAGCACAGTTCTACTCTAACCAGCTGACAGGAAAGTGGTAGAGAGCTCAACATTACCTTCCTAAGACTAGAACAATCTGTGACAACTGTAACATGGTATCAAGGTGGTAGAAATTAAACAGAAGCATCCTTAGCTTCCTCTGCTGGAGACATGGGTGTTTTCAGTGGTGTTGCACAGTGTCCCAGAACCCTGTATCTATATAATGAGGGCAACTAATTTTCATACTTTATTTCAGATAAGCTGTGACTCTTCTCACAAAAGAGACTTAAGGCCCATAGTTTATTGATGCAATAGGCAGAGAATGTCAAGGCTAGAGCCAGGAACTATTGATGCCATAAGGCAGAACCAGACATAAAAATAACAAAGACCCGGTCCCAGGCTCAGAGCAGTCAGGCTGGGGAGCCTGGGAGCTGCAGCCAGCAGAACCTTCTATGGAAATCATCTGATAAGGCCTCGATACCTAAAGTTGTTTTTTGTCAGAGCACACAAATACAGATGAAGACTTAGCAACAGGGCCCGCCCTCCCTGAAGCAAGCTGAGAACTTCTTGCTGATGTTGCTGGGGGAGAGCCATGTGGGACACAGAAGAGAACCACACAAACACAGAGTCTTCCTGGGGTGCTCTCAGAGTTCTGTTTGGGGTGAACCATACACTGCAGAATCCTTTCATGCTTGTGGTAGAAATGTCTGTGTCAAAGCTTGCATTAAGTGTAAGTATGCTTTTTTTAATTTTTTTTTTGTCTCGGGGAGAAGGAGAGAGTGGGGTAATACTTATGGGGATTTTTAACACTCGCTTTAATTTCCTTGTAAAACAGATTTTGAATTCAGCTTAGTAATTCTCCTGTTTGTCCTTCAACATTCTGGGACTTGTTAGGCCCAGCTCAGGAGAAGGATGGCCTGTGCTACCTTTTGCTCTCCTTTCCAGACGAGGTTTGTCCTGAAACATTTGAATGCTTTATAAATAGATGAAAACACAGAGCGAGTGAGACTGTACTAATTACCTGGGGTTTTGCTTAGGTGAGCTGAGGCACTTCTATTTTTCCTCACCCCTTCCTATGTGCCAGAAATCACTAATGAAGCTATAAAAGGAGATAGGGCATGTCAATGACTCCTTTTCCAATGGCGTATGGAAAGAGAAAACAACAACACAAATCCCAAAACCCACAACCCTTTGTCGTTCTGAGCTCTTGCTGGATATTCGGCTGCTGCTGATTGTTAATTACTGTCAGAAAACATTTTGGGTGATTAGCTGACCTTTCTTAGCAAAAACAATAAAGGCCATTTAACTAATACAGCAAAAAGTGGACAGCATACTTTGCTGCGCTGCTATTTCTATCACTTGGTGATTCTCCACCCTACCCCCCTCGTCCCCCCACTTCTAACCATACCTACTTGGAAAAAAACACTACAAATACTTCCTCTGCTTCACCGTAACTCCTCATGGAAGGCTTCAAATCTATTTGCAAACGCTACTTTTGGAGTCACTAAAATAAGTTGTTTTACTCTGAAGATGAAATGTTTATTTAGTAAGTGAAAGAAACCAAGGGGTAAGCAGGAGAGATGGTAAAAGTTCCAGGTTGTCTTATTCATGTTTTCTGTTCTAAAACCCGACTGGGCAGCATTTCACTTCTCCTATAAGTTTTTTTTTTTTTTTTTTGTGTTGGACATAATGTGAGAGCCAGAATCTCTTTT